>NW_018743575.1:1077263-1483150 GCF_001683475.1 Chenopodium quinoa | reverse complement strand
TTCGTGCATATCAGCAGCTGCTTGAGCTCTACTGCTTGTAGGTTTTTCCATGTTTTTTGGCTCATGTTGTTGAAATATGTTTTGATGATTTCTTGGTTCTTTGTTTAGTTGAGTCACAGATGAGATGCATTCATGCATACTTGTGGCGGTTGTTTTATGATTAAGTCATGTAGATCTTTTCATTTTGTTTTCTGGGTGCCAAGTAGTAATTGATGAAAACACTTTCCAAAAATATATACCCTACTTGTTGGATGCTTCTGCTACTCCTAGAAACTTGTTTAGGATAGTTGAATTGTATATAAGGCTTCTTTGAGGTAACTGGGCAGCTTTTTTACCCATTATGAAAGACAATGGCAGTCATGGTTATGAATTACGAGGCTTATTGTCAAATATACTTACCTCTGTTTTTTTTAGTTGACACGTATTCCTATTTAGGAAGTTTATATATATAGTTGACACGTTTCCTTTTGGGTAAGTTTTATACCTGCATTTACTAGTGTACCTCCATTTGCTTTATTATTCTCTCTCCTCTCCTTAATATGTGTGCCTGCCTAAATTAAACACGTCAACTAAATAGAAACAGAGGAAGTATATTCTTTTTTGGTTTGTTTGCATAGAGACATGAAATTGAGGCAATTGATGATTCGAGTTTCTCACTTAATGATTTTTACTTGTCACAGTGGTCTCGAGGAAGAGTACAAGTATCTGTTGGTCCCGAGGAAATTAGTTGCTCCTATTGCTTGTACATCGTCATCCAATTTCGAATTCTGGATGGTTTGCCTTTTGTGATGAGTGATAGATTGTTATTAGTCGTGGAAATCTTATAACAATGAAAAAATTAGTTGTTATGACTTATGGGTAATTAACTAGTTTTTGTGTCCAGACAATGCGCTGTTTCATTGTTTTATTTAAAAAAATATTAATTGTTTGCTTTTGCAAATATTATTGAACATCAAAATACATTATTCTATCTGCAGTAACCTAAATTTTACGTATGTTTTGATATGAAGCAACCAACAAATTGATATGAAATAGCCAACAAAAACCCAATTTCATCCAAACTTCAATGTTCAAGATGCAATTTGAGAGAGAACAAATAATAAAGATAAATTTTTATCACATCAATCACCAAGTTTGATGCAACAAGGGTTTAATCAAAGCCTAACACAAAGTATGGCAAAGATTAGAGAAGATATCATAGATTTCAATAATCACAAAATTTGATAAAGATTGAGATTTTACCACAAAGGAGAAATCACAAAGAACTCAATGAAGGGAAAAACTCCCATTTTCAATAGTTAAAACAAGTCTCGTTTTTACATCATTAAAGAATTCCTTTTAAAAGGAGGCATTAGTACATGACATAAAACTCTAAACCTCTTCAAATCTTGATTATACAAAAATGAAAGGCTATGATAAATTACAAGATAATAACTAAAATAAACGCAACCTAAATCGCATCCCACATACGAAGAAAATCATCTAAATAATTCAAATCGAGCCCAAATAGCTCCTGCTCTTGTCAAGTCAACACTTGTCGAATATGGACCAAAAGTAGTGTCGATGCTCTCGCATCATGTTTAGTTTATATCTGACTGAAATTCTACTCTCGAAATGGAAAGAGGGACACTTCTAAACAACTTAAAACAATTCCTCACTTTCCCAGACGGAATAGACACATCTAGAGAAGCTGATTCAGGACTCACTAACCCAAGATTTTCAACTATGGTCTTAGAAATAAAAGAATGGGTTGCACCGAATCAAATAAAACTTTCACAGACAAGGAACTTATAAGGAAAATACCAATTACTGCATCAGAAGAAGTTTCAGCCACGGTTGTTCATCACGAACATACGACCCTTAGAAACACCTCCCGCTCAGCTACTGGTTCCAACCTTAGGTGCAGGTCCACTAGACTGGGTGGCTTGGTAGGAGTACTAGACTCTTTCACCTTCCCTTACTTAAAAACACTCTTACTTCTTTCTTGAAACACTCATACTCACGGTGTCCTAACTTCTAGCAATAACGACAAGGTCACTAGGTTCCCTCATAATCCTTCCCTAGGTGGTCTTTCTCACATCGCTTGCATAAATACTTTCTTTTGACTTCTCACCCTTTTAGCTCCTTTTTTCTCTAGCATTGGCCGACTGGCCCCCATTCCCTTTCCCAAAATGCCCTTTGTTGTCCATCCTATCTCTAGAATTCCCCTAGTGGTTTTCATTGGCCTACTGGCGATAGGGACTAGTCCCGGCTTACTGGCGTTCTCTTTCCCTTTCTTAATAATAAGTAATTAATAAAAATGTTATGTGACAATTTGATATTGGTTTATGTTGGGTTTCGTAGAGTCCGACTCTACGCGGAAGAGAAACCCGCCCAAGACCCGCCCACTAATTAAGGCGACTAAGCATGCAATCACAAATTAAACAACAATTAAGAGAGAGAAGAGCAAGACATTCATACCTTGGCGCGTGCTTCGCTCAATCTTGAGCTCTTACCTCAAAACTTGAACCCCGCAAATGCGAAGGTCTCCAACGGCTCGTACCCACGAACCCGACCCGAACGGTCCTAGTCCCGAAGGTTAGTCGGGACTTTTGACCAATAAAAACTAGAGTTTTATGAACTTAAGGTTTTCTCACTTTTCTAAGGAGATGCCTTTTTAGTTCCACTCAAGTGTTCTTCCTAAATCCCAAAACTTGGGTATTTATAGGGAAATGAACCTTGATCTCCCATTATCAATCAATGTGGGAGATTTGCAATTTTCCCTATTTTATTTTAATCAAAACAAAATAAAATTGAAATTCAATCAACAAGTTACAAGTGGCAATGGGAGGAGAGGGAAAAGGTGAGGACCACCGAGCGGACCAACCCACCTTGCTCCCCAAGGCAAAGACCAACCATTGGTCCCCACTCACAAAACCGGACCACTCCTCCATGTGGCTGGTTGGCAGCTTGCCTTGGCTACCAAGGCTTCCAGCTGGCGCCTAGCACCAAGGTTGGGCAGCCCACCCAGCAAGCTAGCACACACGCACAGCCAGCCCGCAATGCATGAGCAGCCAGCCAGCACGCATGCCTCACTGCTGCTTGGTGGGTGCTGCTTGGCGCTGCTGCTATGCGAGGCCTAGCACGCATAACGTGCTGCTGCCTGCTAGCATACACGCACAGCCCAGCATGCCCAGCACGCTGATGGCCGGTGCGTGGTGCTGTGCGATGTGCGAGGCTGCTGCTAGCATGCTTCGATATAAACAGTTTCTTCCAAAACTCCATTTAGGAAGGCCGTTTTGACATCCATCTGCCATATTTCATAATCGTAATATGCAACAATCGCTAGGATGATCCGGACGGATTTTAGCATTGCAACTGGTGAAAAAGTTTCATCATAGTCAATCCCGTGGATTTATCTATAACCTTTTGCCTCCAGTCTAGCTTTGTATATCGATACATTTCCATCCTTGTCTGTCTTCACTTTGAAGATCCATTTGCAACCAATGGGTGTATAACCCTCGGGCAAATTCACCAAGTCCCAGACTTGATTTTCAGACATGGAGTCCATCTCGGATCTCATGGCCTCTTGCCATTTTGCAGAGTCGGGGCTCGTCATAGCTTGCTTGTATGTCGCTGGCTCATCACCATCCATGACTAGAATGTCCTGATCATCGGTTAAGACGATACCGAGGCATCTGTCTGGTTGAGATCTTTGTCGGCGACCTACGAAGGGTAATCGGTTGAGCATTTTCTTGTCAGTTTGATTCTGACCAGTCTTCTTAGATGCTTCCAAAGCATCTAGATTGTCAGTTTTGTCAGGTTGACATTGTTTCTCGTCCTCTCGAACTTCGTCGAGTTCGATTTTCCTTTCACTTGTCATTTTGGAAAGGTGATCCTTCTCCAAAAAGACACCATCACGAGCAACAAATACTTTGTTCTCAGATTTATTATAGAAGTAATACCCTTTGGTTTCTTTTGGATATCCCACATGAAACACTTATTTGATTTGGGGTGAAGTTTTTCCGAAATTAATCGCTTGACATATGCTTCGCATCCCCAAATCTTGAGAAAAGACAACCTAGGAGGTTTCTTAGTCCATAATTCATATGGAGTCTTTTCAACAGCTTTTGACGGAGCTCTGTTTAGTGTTAGTGCTGCAGTTTGTAGCGCATGTCCCCGGAAAGAGATAGGGAGTTCACTAAGACCCATCATTGATCGAACCATGTCTAACAAGGTTCGATTCCTCCGTTTTGACACTCCGTTCCATTGAGGAGTTTCGGGAGGTGTCAACTCTGAAAGAATACCATTTTCTTTCAAGTGATCGTCGAATTCATGGCTCAAATATTCCCCACCTCGATCCGATCAAAGTGCTTTAATTTTCTTGCCAAGTTGATTTTCAACTTCTTTCTGAAATTCTTTGAATTTCTCAAAGGATTCAGATTTATTCGACATTAAGTAGATATAGCCATATCTACTAAAATCGTCGGTGAAAGTGATGAAATATCGGTAACCTTGTCTTGCGGGTGTACTCATTGGTCCACATACATCCGTGTGTATTAGACCTAATAAGTCACTTGCTCTTTCTCCTAACTTGGAGAATGGCTGTTTTATCATCTTGCCTAATAGACATCCTTCGCAATTTTCAAACAACTCTAAGTCGAATGGGTCAAGAACACTTTCTTGAAGAAGTTTCTTGATGCGTTTGATGTTAATATGGCCAAGACGACAATGCCACAAGTAGGTTTGATTCGACTCGATGGTCTTAGCCCTTTTGGCAGCATTATCGATGTTATAAACCTGTTTGTCTAGTGAAAGCACATAAAGACTATTTTCTGAATGTGCCTTACCATATAAAACATATCAAAATAGATAAAACAACTATTGTTTTTGATTCGAAATTCCCGATATTGAAATAATGTTTTTGGTAACTCTTGGAACATGATAGCAGTTTTCAAGTTCTAGAATAAGCCCTGAGGGCAAAGGCAAACTGAGAGTTCCAACGGAGATGGCATACATCCTTGCTCCATTGCCGACCCGAAGCTCGACCTCTCCCTTCTCTAGCCTCCTATTTATCCTTAGTCCCTGAGCATTGGAACAAAGGTGTGAGCCACATCCGGTATCTAATACCCACGATGTTTTGCTAGCGAAGTTTAAGTCTATAACGAAAATACCTGATGAAGAAGCAACGTTGCCGTTCTTCTTATCTTCCTTGAATTTGAGGCAGTCCCGTTTCCAATGTCCATTATTTTTGCAGTAGAAACATACGGAATCAGATTTAGAAGAGGTAGCCTTTTTGTCCTTGCTGCCCTTGGCAAATTTTGACTTAGGCGGGAACTTCTTCTTTTTCCCTTTAAAGCTCTTCTTTTTGCCCGGACGTTTGAATGGCTTGCCCTTCCTCACCATGAGCATGTCATGATTGCCCTCATCCTTGAGGGTTTGCTCGGCTTGCTTTAACATACCATGAAGCTCGGTGAGGGTTTTCTCCATACTATGCATATTATAGTTCATTTTGAACTGATCATAGCCTTTGTGAAGCGAGTGGAGAATGATGTCAATTGCCATCTCGGTTGAATACCCAACATCAAGCCTTTCCATGTTCTCAAATAATCCAATCATTTTGAGGACATGCGGGCTGACTGGCTCTCCTTTCTTGAGCTTGCTTTCAAGGATCTGCTTGTGGGTTTCGAACCTTTCAGTTCGGGCCTGCTCTTGAAACATATTCTGAAGCTCAGAAATGATCTCAAAAGCCGTCTCCTTTTCAAAGAAAGTCTTTTGAAGGTCCGGAGACATAGTGGCCAACATGATGCATTTGACATCCCGATTGGCACTTTGCCATCGGTTAAGGGCAGCCTGAGTGACCTCCTCATTGGGAGCGTCGGGCATTTCCTCATCAAGGACGTATTACTTTTGCTCTTGCATTAATACAATGCGCAAATTTCTTTGCCAATCAAGAAAGTTTGGCCCGCTCAACTTCTCCTTGTCGAGAATTGAGCGTAAAGAGAATTGGTTGTTGTTTGAGTTACTTGCAGACATGGTTCTACAATTGAAAGAATTTGAAGTGAAAAACCATTCATAAATCAATAAGTTGAAATTTAAAACGTTCATGCATATTTTCAATCTTATTGAACATTTTATCCACGCATTTATAAAATTGTCCCTTTTAGGCGGGAATAGCTCCAAGCTACTCTCGGTTTGATAAAATGTCTTATCTAATGCATCCTTGACATTTTATCTCTTTTGCCACGACATCTAAGGACTCCTTACTGATATCGTTGAGCTTAACCAAGACAACTCGTATACCTAGTATACCTTACGTTCCTAGGGAAGTAGTGATGTCTCGCTTTGGCGTAGTCCATCACGTACGCGCATTAGTTCGGTAAGTGTTGTTCTTGGAACGGCAAATTTTAGCTCAATATTATTAAGGGACCCAGGGTTTCTATGTTGGTTGATTTAAGTGAACTTAACTAATCGTCGCAACATATAGAAATCCTAGACATGCATCTAGCAATCATATATAACAACAATATATATAAAGCATAAAATAGATGCATTTGGCAACTAGCATGACCCTTGAAATCTTCAATTTCCATGGGTCTTCATCTTGGCTCGTCTTCATCGAAATGCCATCTTGAGACATTTTGGCCAAAAAAAAAACTAGCTAGAACGACTAAGATTAATCTAATAGTACAAAAATACTTAACGGTTCGCAGACCGTAGTTAGATTTACAAAAATACATAGCGGAACGCATTCCGTATTTTCTATCCTAGTCGGGCCCCACTAGTTGCCATTTTCAATAACCTGTTTTGAAAACAATCTTCCATTCACCCATTCACTATTTGTGAATGGCCCATGCAATTTTACGAAATACATAATTTAACACACAAAACTAGTAACTAACTTAGGTGGTTAATCCGATTAACGCGCCTAATTAAAACTAGTCAAAGTTGTTTAATCCATTATTTCTAAACGCAAAATGCTCACGCAATTAATTTAGCTCCCACTAAATTCCGCATCCATACTTAATTAATCCGATTAATTAAGTCGGCATAACCCATAATTTGTCAAAATCAAAAATTTTGCAAAAGTCGAAAAACCGAGGTCTAACCTCGTTAAAATAATTACTTAAAATTATTGAAACGACAAAATTTTCGCAAAATCGTATAGCTTAAAATCAAGCAAAAATCCCACGCAAATTGCTTGGTGGGTGCGCACCATGGCTGCTAGGCAGCCTATGCCTTGTGCTGTGGTGCGTGATGTTAGCACGCTGCGTCCAGCACAGCAAGCCACGCTGCTAGCACCAGCAGCCTGCCAGGCATGCTATGCATGCTGGCTAGCAAGCTGGCGCCTATCAGCAAGTGGTGCGCTGGCCTGGTGCTTGCTGCCATGCTGCCCAGCAGCATCCCTTCGCAAGCCAGCCCCTTGCCACTGCTCCACGCACTCAGCCCTAAGCCTCCCCGCCACACAGCAGCGCATAACATCATCATGGCACACCCCTGTGCGCACCATAGGCAGCCACATGTGGGCTGCTAGGCAGCCCGGCTAGCCTTGGTGGCGCTTGGGTGTTTTTGCCTTGATTTGCGTGCCATTTCTCGGAATTTAATTTCGATTTGTGTGTGACGAAATTTAATTCTAAATTATATTTTAGAATTAATTTGAGGAAAAAATAAAATAAAATAAAATAAGACTTAAATAAACTTATTTTTGTTGGTGCACAAGCCTAAATTATCCAAAAATTTTATTTTTTGAACAAAATTAGGTCTTTCTTTATGCTTAAAATAAAATGAGCTATGTCCATAATTAATCTTGCCAATATGCAAATTAATAATGGATTTGACAAAAGGGAGTTGGAAAAACAAACTAATCATCTAATGAAAAATTTTCCAACTTTCATACTTGTGTAAAATACCAAGATTACATCTTCCAATATGAAGATTAATCAAATTTTACTCACAAGTATTTGAACTTGATGGATTTTAATCAACCAAACATGAAAAATCCAAACTTTGTTCAATATGGAATTTAGGGTTAGGGTTCCAATCATTTAAACCTTTAAAGATTAGAACTTTAACATAATAGGAACTTGAAATTACAAGTTCACAACAAGCTTTCACATTCTATTGCAATTTATTTGCAAAATTTGTGAAAAACAAGTTTATGTGAAAAATGGTATATCAACTTAAGCACTAATAAAAACTCCATTATTATGCTTAAGGATATTTTTAAAACCAGTAGATTAGTGATGCAAATGTGCATTTAATCTAACCTTGTAATGCTTGCATTAATCAAGGCTTAAAAAGAATTAAAATTTTCGTTGAAAACCGAAAAACCCCAGAAAAAATGGGTTTCTGGTTCGAATTTAGCTTCTGGACAGCTCTCAAAGAGAGTTGAATCTGTTCCAGAATGTCGATTCCACCCAAAATCACTATTTTTGAGCCAAAATCTGGGTTCGACAGCCAAATCGAGAATAAAACCGAGTTTTAAAATTAATTAAAATGAGCATCTAATCTAATTAGAAGAACATGAACCAGAAAAATAAATTCTGTTAAAACACCATAATTAGAAAGTTAATTGCAAAAATTAAAAGGAGCGTGGCTCTGATAACACTGTAGGGTTTCGTAGTGACCCGACACTACGCGGAAGGAAACCCCCCAAGACCCGCCCCTTAATTAAAGCAATTAACAAGCATAATAAACTTAATCAAACAAGATTAAGAACAAGAATTATACCTTTGTTGCGTGCTTCGCTCTCGAAGAGCTCTTACTTCAAAATCCCGAAACTACGAGATCTCCGACGGATCGTACCCTCGACCCGACCCGAGCGTCCCAAGTCTTGAAGGTTAGTCAAGACCCGGACAAAACAAAACTATGAGTTTTACGAATCAAAGGTTTACTCTAATTACAAGAGTTGTCTTTTTAATTCCACTCAAGGTTGTGTATTTCCCAATACCATGCCTTTGGTATTTATAGGGAAATGCACCCTTGAACTTCATTCCCCAACCAATGTGGGAGAATGAATAATTTGATAATTAATTTATTTCCAAAAATAAATTAATAATTAAATTCAATCACAATGCAACAAGTGTCAAGGGGAGAGAGAAGGTTAGGTGAGGACCATGAAGAGGTAGGGGGGACCATTGCCTTGCTCCCCAAGGCTTTGCCCAAGCCTTGGTCCCCACCCCTCATAAAACCGCCCTAAGGAAAGGGGCTGCTGGGCTGCTGCCAGCTAGCAAGTCAGCTAGCAGTGCCAGCTAACCAAGCCAGCTAGCACCAGCCCAGCCAGCAGTCTCGCATCCCAGCCAGGCAGTGCATGCTTGGTGCTGGTCGATGCTTGGCGCTGGTACGTGCTAGTGCTAGGCGCAGGTGCGTGCTGGCGCTGGTGCTGGCCCTCGCCTCTCTAGCACATGCTCGCATAGCCAGCATGTGTGCTGCTAGCGAGCCACACATGCTGGCCCCTTGCCTCGCCATCCACACGCACCACCCTCGCATCCCTCGCTGCACCTCTCGCACACGCACCAGCACTAAACCCCACGCACATGCGCCACACGCATTGCTAGCCCAGCCAGTGCGCCTACGCACGCAAGGGCCTAGCATGCGTGCTCGGCGATGCTGCCAGGCACCCTCGCACTAGCACACATCAGCCAGTGCCTAGCACTGCTATGCTTGGTGCGAGGCACACACACACGCACATGCACATGCGCTAGTGCCTAGCACTACGATGGATGTGCTTGGTGCGTGTGTGGCCCTACCATGCGCACCTAGGCATCCAGGCAAGCACGTTGCTGTGTTGCGATGGTGCGCCTAGGCTACGATGGTCGGCGATGGTGCCTACGCATCATGTTAGGGCTGCGATAGCGCCTAGGCATGATGCTAGGGCTGCGATGGTCAGCGATGGTGTGCCTAGGCTGCGATGGTGCGCCTAGCACACCTAGTGTGCTTAGGCTTGCGCCTAGCCATGCTAGGTGCATGCTAGCTCGAACTAGCCTAGCATCCACGTGGTTAGACCATTGTGGTGCTACGGCTAGGTTCGTACTTGTTGCTTGTGATTTTGCGACGCTCGGCCTCGACGCCTTAGGCTCGATATCCGACGTCTGTATTCGTAAAACTCTGTCGACTCATTTAATCCTTTTGGATTAATTCGTCGTCTCGGATCGGTGATTCGATTGGGTTCGACCCGAAAGGTTCAGTTAAGATTAAGCTGTAATATCAATTGTAACTCGATATTTCTAATCGGAAGTGGCCTCCACCTAGGCATTCCGATCACTTGATTTTACTGAAGAATTAACTCTGTAATAATTTTAAATCCTCTATCGGAAGAATACACTTGTTGGAAGGACACCATTCCTTTCAGATTTCACGTCTCGTCGAATTCTATATTCGACTCGACTTGCGACGCTCGGTCTCGACGTTCTAAGCTCGATATCCGACGTCTTTGTTCGTAAAACTCTGACGACTCATCAAATCCTTCAGATTGATTCGTCGTCTCGAATGGTGGTTCGATTGGGTTCGACCCGAAGGGTTCATTCAAGATTAAGCTGTAATATTAATTGTACATTAATGTTACTGATCGGAAGCGGGCTCCACCTAGGCATTCCGATCACTTGACCTTACTGAAGAATTAGCTTTCTAATAATTCTGAACCCTCTACCGGAATAATACACTTGTGGAAGGACACCATTCCTTTTAGTTTAGTATTATAATGTCTATGTAACTGTATTATGTATAAAATGTTTTCGAACTAAAATTATATATTTTACGGGATGGAGTTGGAATTACTCAGTTTACCTGATTTTGGAAGTTTTCTCTCTTTTCTTGTTTCTGATTTATTTTTCTGGATGGTAAGAGGGTACTCGGTTACGTGTGTGGAGACGTTAGAAAAATCATGTAGCTAAGACAATTTAGTTTACTTCCGAACTTAGTTATTTTCCTTTTTTTATTTTTTTTACTTTATTTAAATGTTTTACAGTTTGGATGTATTGACTATTTTATTTTTCACCACTTAGACTACTTAGTTTATTAAATTGTATTTTGTTTTGCTTTGCATTTGTTTTCTACGGAAAATAAGTATAGCAGTAATACTCCCAAGGTTCGATGGTTGGGTTTTGAAAGTTAAAAAAGTTACTCTATTGTTTTAAAAGACTCGAATACTGGGGGTGTTACAACTTGGTATTAGAGCCAGCTCCAATCAGTTTAGTTCAGTTTAGCTTAGTTCAGTAAATAAGAACATGCACTAGGATGCACCATGCTCATTAGTCATTATGCGCTCGGTGTGAATTAAATTTCTCCATGGTAATAGCTTTCAAAATTAAACATCTCCATATTTGCAATTTATTAATTTTAGAGAGTAAATTACAGAGTGTTTTTTGGAGAAAGAAATTTCTAAAGAGCAAAATTGAGGAGCGAGAGAAATTTATAAACGCAATTGATAAGGGGTTTTCCCCCGCCACGTGGACCAATGAAGCCCTGCCACGTGTTGTCCACGTGGACCAACCAGAGTCCGCCACGTGTCACCTCGTGAGATGCCCACGGTGGACCAATCAGGTCATGACACGTGGCAGAAAAAATCGCCAAATGGGTAAGTGACCTTTATGGCCCAAATTCCTAGGCAAGCCCAGTCAGTCCTAGGTTACAGAAACCTAGTACTGGACCCGCACTTCGAGACCCTATAAAAGGGAGATGTTACCTCTAAGGAATAGGATTCAGAAATCATTAAACACGCGTGTACTTTAGTTGCTTAGCATTAACTCCAGCTTTAATTGCGCTACTTGAGAGCTAAGGCTCAGATTTCGAGGTTATCTCAGATAGCCGGATGATCACTCCTCTCCTAAGAAGAGCCTGATCCCATTTACTTTCCGCACTTTACTCCTCATGCACGTTCTAACTTGATCGTCGGAGGCGGAACTCCACCCAACCGGAGTCTCCGTTGTTTTGCAAGTAGAGGCGTCCAGAGGCTAGTCTTGGTGTTGTAACTCTCCCGCAGGACATCCAAAAAACCCCGAAACATTTGGCGTTGTCTGTGGGGAGAGTACTTCTGAGATGGTTTCACAAGAACCTGTACCGCCTCTTAATGAGAAACGGCCTATGGCCAACGTCCAGGTCTATACAGACCAGGATACAGATGACGACTATGAAGTCGATACACACACGGCCCCTGACGGGTCCCTAAGAACTAGGCGCATCCATCCCATTGAAAGGAGGGAACTGAATGGCGAGCAGGCAGGCCCTAGTGAACTAGTCGGCCATTCGACTGGTCAACCCCAGGCGGCCGAAGGATCCACCCCCATCACCAGAAACGAGCTCATGACTATCTTTACAAGTTTCAAAGGGGAAATAAAGGATCTAATTGATAAGCGGACGACTATTCCCATAAAGGAACAGTAGGCCAAGAAGCCCTCCCAGTCTGGGAGGAACAAGCCGGTTAATGGCCGAGAGGCTACTCCTCACCCTAAACCTAGGTAAAGGTAGTCGCCCTTGATTGACTTAACCAAACTCCGGTTCCTTGAGCCAGGGAAGAGGAAAGCCATCCGGCATGTACAGCCGGATGGTTCAAAGAAAACATATTATGATGCTCGGATGTTAATCCAGCAGAAAAAGAATATACAACTATCGGAGTTGGCTTCAACATCAAACCTACAAGACAGCTTTCAGAATACCTTAAGGAGGTATTCCTAGTCAAACCATGAGAACCAAGCAGGCGGCATGTCCGCACATTCCGGTCCTCAGATGAACCATGCGACCCCGTATGTTCCTTAGCAGACATACATTTCGTATGGACAGCCTTACATGCAGCCGACCCTCTTCGAGGGGCAGACAGCACACAATGTCTAACCTTTGGACTGGTAGCTTCGCCTGCTAAGACTTGGAGAACAACCATCTACGTTCTCCAAAGAAATAACAGAGGCCGCACAACCGGCCAAGGTGAAAATTGTGTTGGTAGGTACTTATGATGGTACCACCAACCCAGAAGACCACCTGATGGCATACACCAACCTTATGTATCTTCAAGGGTTGGATGATGCCGCATGGTGTAGATGCTTCCCAGCCACATTGAAGGGCGTTGCCCAGCAATGGTTCGGCAGCCGGATAACAGCCGGATGCATAAATAACTTCAAGACGCTTGCATACTTGTTTGCGTCAAACTTCTCAATGAATATCCCTGCAAAGAAAACAAGTCTTGACTTGGGAGCTATACAACAGGGTAAGAAAGAAGGGCTACGCTCGTATATCGGGCGGTTCAATCTGATGAGAATTTAGATCCAAGGACTATCTGATGAGGTGGCCTATACAGACTTTTTCAAAGGTCAGAAGGACGGGTCGGCCTTTAAGTTCGACCTTTTCAGGAAGAGGGTTGCTACCCTCCAAGAGGCGCTGATGGAGGCGGACACCTATATACAGGCGACCGAGCTCTGCAACATCAACAAACAGTCGGATTCAAAGAGGTCTGACAAAAGAGAGAGTCGGTCTTTACAGCCGGCTAAGAAAGAAGAGAAGAAAAGAAAACAAGTCTGGGTGGCTGATACTTCAGAACAGCTGTCCCAGAAGAAAAATAAGGAAGCGAAAACATACTCTCCAAAGTATGAATTCATTAAAGATTGTCACTCCATCCTCATGGAGATTAAGGACCGGGTCTCCATTGAGAAGCCGGCTGCTATGAAATGTTCCGCCAAAAATCAAAACAAAAATAAATATTGCCACTACCATGAGGATATTAGCCATGACACCAACGAATGCTTTAGTGGCCAACCAAAGAGTTGGCCGGATCCTCATTGACACTGGGAGTTCGTCTGATCTCATCAGTCACAAGTGCCTGGCTAAGCTCAAGTACAAACCCGAGAGCATTCACCAGGTCTCTCATCCCTTAGTGGGATTTGGGGTGGTGTCGTACATCCGGTAGGTTGAATAGACCTACCCATTCGTCTGGGCGAAAAAGGGGAGGGACGCTGATATATTCATTTTATATAGTGTTTTATCCCCGTCCCGTATCATAGTTAGGGGTATATTTGGCTCTAAATATACCCCTAACTATGATACGGGACGGGGACAAAACACTATATAAAATGAATATATCAAACTCCCCCAAGCCAAACCTTTGCTTGTCCCAAAGCAAAGAGCTCATCAAATGAACAGATAAAACATAATTCACCCCAAAAATTTATTAAAACCAAGATAACCAATTCAAGGCAAATCCAACAAATATGCATCAAAATCAACCAATTAAATCCATCCAACTACTTATCCTCCCTAACAATCGTCAAATAGAGCAAACCACAAGTGTATATGGAATTCAGGACTAGTGCTCACGCCCTCTGCACTCTTTATGTGGCGGATATAAAATGTATCCGATCGCTCTCCGCCCAACCCTTATAATGTGAACAATGCCCTCCCAAACTCACAACACTCGTGTGTTTAAGAAAACAAGCACTCAACCTAATAGTCGACTCGAAATATATCAAATCATTCTTTGCATTGAAAAACAACTAATTTCACATTCACACCACTCTATGCACAAAGGTCGGAAGGTCTTTAAAGCTTGTAATGTAAGGCTAGGGTAAAAGGTAGGAAATATTTGGGAAAATGTGAGAGTAAAGCCATGCTTAAGGGAGCCAAAATCCTAACAAATAAAACCAAGGTCAAAATTAAATGATGACCAAATCATCTCCAACACAACTCAACACTACAAAAACTTCACCAAACACCCAATCCAATAAACCACAAATTATTCAATACTTACAACTTCACTCTTATATACAAATTATAACCTTATAGAACTTGAGTGAACAAACTTTGAACCTTCTTTTTTTTTTCCTTTTGAAATTTTTTCTCTTTTTTTTTTTAGAAACCTTCAATAGAAAATTTGAACATCAAACGATTTTTTCTTTGCTCTTTTTTTCTTTGTACTAACTTGGAATTTTTTTTTCACTCTGAACAACAATTTTTTTTCAATATTTATTCCAATTCTCCAAAAATAAGAACAATTAAACAACTTCTCAAATCCACCCAAAACTGTGCAAATGAATATGCACACTACAAACTCCCGCACCTCACTCACTAATAGCTCCCCCAAGCCAAGCTTGGGACTAGTAACCAATGGGGCAAAAATACGCTTGTAATGTGGCTAATAAACAATAAAAGGGCACAAGCAACAACATGGGTAGCAAGAAGGGAACAAATGTATCTAATATCGTCTGAAGGCTACCTAAGAGAACAAATGCCTTCGTCCTCCTCAATGTGCATAATAATGAGTCATACAAACATTACTCAAAGTTAAAAACCAATACTCAACTTCATTGACATACCAGGAACTAGCACACATTCCTAACCAAATCAACTAGTCAAGCACCAAATCCACAAATAGTTGGACAAAATTGACTCATGTTAAGGCATCCAAGCAATCAAACATTAAATCATGGCTAACCTATCCACAATACTCATCATCATATACCAAGAATCAAAACAATTTTCATGTATGGGGCACAGGGAAGCATGATTTATCATTCATTGGTTCGTATTTTTGTATTTTTTTTGGTTTTTTTTTTTTGTTTTTCAAAGCAGTAAAACTACCCTAAAAAGCAATAATAAAGAAAAGAAAAAATACCTACATCCAAAATCTCCCCCAAGCCAGAATCAGACAATGTCCTCATTGACTCGGGAATTAGCCGAGCGCGGCTAATCATCACCATCGTCATCCATCCGACCAAACCCACCGCCACTGCCACCTGCGCCACCAGAAGAACTACCACCAAAATAGTTAGGGTGAACATCCCCCCCTAACCCCCCAAAGGGAAAGTCTCGACCATAACCGGCAAATGCGGAGTAATCTGTGTAAATACCATGGGAGGTGGGATCCACATATCCCTGGGGTGGTGGCTGGTACCAGTCAGGGTAAACAACATCATCGGGAATAGCACCCCGACGAGCATAATCATCATACATGGGAAAAAGGGCTCTACCCTGATTCCTCTCAACGTACCCTAACCTCTGGTCAATAGAGCCAACCATCCGCCTAAGGTCACCCTGGGACTGCTCTACCCTGCCTATGGCCTGACCTATACTCTGTAAATCCCATATAGTCTCGGAGTCAGGTGGGGGTCGTGGTCGAGGAACCGGAGGTGGAGGTGGTGGTGCCTTATTGTGAGGCTGTGGGGGTGATTGTGGACGAGGTGGGGCGCGTGGTGGGTGCCGGGGTACACCCTGTGCGTGGGCAAGTAGAATGTCGTAGGTATACGACTCTTGCCAGGGGGGAAAGCTGTCAACTCAGGGTTGGGGAGAGGGAAAACAGGGGTGTAATCTTTCCCTACCCTAACTAGCCACTCTGGAACATTACTACGGTTAATTCTAACCCAACTCAAAAATTGAAGGTACGACATGTTCATTAGAGTGTCCCCCCCACAGTTAGTCAGCCCCTCGTACCTAGACTCACTAAACCCGGCTTTCTTGAGTGCTATCCTAGTAATGAGGCCACCGCAATGAAAAGGGGTTTTAACATTGTGGCTACATGCATTTGCATGCCTGTTCAAATGGACAATGATATAACGGGCGATGTTCAATCTCCCGTATCCATACACATAGTGTCCTAGGATAGCTAATTCATTGGTTTGGGCATTGTGAGGCTCATGACGAGCTAGGAAACAAGTCCCCGAAAATCTCTGAAAAATTTTGGGGATAGGGTGGTGAAAGGGAAGAACGCTAGCATGTTGGGAGTTCGGACAAGGTTTGCCCGACAATGCATGATAAATATCATCAGCTTTATACTCTTCATTCCATTGGGTCGGGGGATGGGGATCCAATTCAAACAAATTAGCAAATTCAACATATGTTAAACTAATATTTCTATTGTTTAACCTAAAGTGCAAAATAGGGCCATTGTTTGATTGTACAACATTCAAAGAAGACAAAAATTCACAAGTCAATTCCCTAAACGTAGGATAATGCATATCTACAAATTTTCGCATGCCAATATCGTTCAAGAAACGTCTAACATGCTCATACAATCCTAGAGTTTGTAGGGTGGCTCGGTGTAACCACCGAGAGGGAATTACCTCACGTCCGGCGAGGTTTATCAAACGGTCACGCTGATCGGATGTAGTAATCCGAATGGTTGGCCACAAATCTGGAAGTTGGAGCTCCGGATTGTACTGAATTCCTTGGCCCGAACCCGAACCCGTACCGCGAACGCTCCTTTGTCTCTTGAACATCTTGAAAATTTTTCCTTTCCAAAAATGAAAAAAATTAGTTTGTAGTTGTAAAGGATGAAAAGGGGAGTAATTTGATGTAAAAATTATGAATTTTGGATGAGGATTGAAGGAGAAATCTTAGAGAGAAGTTAGAGAAAAAATGAGTTTTAGAGAGAGAAAGTAATGGAGGAAGGAGTAAGAAAGAAGAAAGAAAGAAAAAGGAAAGAGAAAAACAAAGAAAATTCGGAGAAATAGGGGCGCGCCCGGTCGGGCGACCCCTCGCCCGGCCGGGCGAAATTTTGACGTATACGTTGTTTTCTCGCGCCCGGTCAGGCGAGACTTCGCCCGATCGGGCGAGTTATTGCCAAAATTCTTCTTCCTCTCGCGCCCGGTCGGGCGAGACTTCACCCGGTCGGGCGCGAGGCTGACTTTTCGTATGCCAATTTTCATGATTTTTTTTTTTCAAATTTTGGCTAACTCCTTGTTCTCCAACCTGCGTATAAAAAATAAAAAAAATAAAAAAAAATAAAAAAAAAATACTCTAAAATTCGTTAGTTCTCTCTCTCGTCCTCTCTAAAAAAAAAAAAGACTAAAGAAAAATACGGGTTGCCTCCCGCAAAGCGCTGGTTTATCAAGGTCCCGCACGACCGTCTTACTATATGTTAATCAAGATGAAGAAGGATCGGCTAGGTGTAGTAATTCAACTGCACCTATCATAGCCCCGTCGTGATACAATTTCAATCGTTGACCATTTACCTTGAAGAAACCACCGCGATCATCATCTAATTCAACAGAACCGAATTTATTTGCCCTTTTGACAGTGAAAGGACCTGACCACCTTGACTTTAACTTTCCTGGAAATAGTTTAAGTCTAGAATTGAATAACAAAACCTTATCACCCTCTTTGAATTCTCTCGGAAGGATCATCTTGTCATGTCATTTCTTGGTTTTCTCCTTATAGACACGTGCACTATCATAGGCTTGCAATCTAAACTCATCTAATTGGTTAAGTTGAAGTAATCTTTTCTCTCCCGCTAACTTAGCATCTAAATTAAGCTCTTTGATTGCCCAATAAGCCTTATACTCTAATTCAACTGGGAGGTGACATGATTTTCCATACACTAGTTTATAGGGAGAAGTACCAATAGGGGTCTTAAACGCAGTTCTATATGCCCAAAGGGTGTCATCTAACTTATCACTCCAGTCCTTCCTAGACTTAGCTACCACTTTTTGCAGAATAGCTTTAATTTCACGGTTAGAAACTTCTACTTGCCCACTAGTTTGGGGATGGTAAGTTAAACCTGTCCTATGGTATACTCCGTACTTTTTCAGAAGAGTGTCTAACTTCCTCTCATGAAAGTGAGATCCTCCATCACTAATTACGGCTCTAGGGACTCCAAATCTAGGGAAGATGACTTTCTTAAATAATTTATGAACCACTTTGGAATCATTGGTGGGTGTGGCAATGGCTTCTACCCACTTAGAGACATAATCAACGGCGACAAGTATATAACGATTCCCTTTTGAGGAGGGAAAAGGTCCCATATAATCAACACCCCAAACATCAAAAATTTCTACTTCCAAAATACCTGTTTGGGGCATCTCATGTCGCCGCGAGATGTTGCCGGTCCTCTGGCAAGAATCACAAGCTATGACAAAGGCTTGAGCATCCTTGAACATGGTAGGCCAATAGAATCCTGACTCATTTATCTTGGCAACTGTCTTGGCAGGGCCATGATGTCCAATATAGGGGGAGTTGTGACAGCTAATAAGTATCCCGTGAACTTCCCACTCGGGAACACACCTGCGAAATAAACCATCTGCACACTCTCGAAACAAAAAAGGATCATCCCAAAAATAATGTTTTACGTCATAAAGGAACTTCTTTTTCTGTTGATAAGATAAGTCAGGGGGTAGGGTACCACCCACTAAATAATTAGCATAATCTGCATACCAAGGGTGTTCCTCTACAACTGCGAACAAGTGATCATCAGGGAAAGAATCATCAATAGGGAGAGAATCCTTACCATCATACCTGATCCTAGACAGGTGATCTGCTACAACATTCTCTGCTCCCTTTTTATCTTTTATTTCCACATCAAAATCTTGGAGCAAGAGAACCCAACGGAGAAGCCTAGGCTTTGTTTCTGCCTTGGCTATTAGATATTTCAGAGCTGCATGATCAGTAAAAACAATTATTTTAGAACCAACTAGATATGATCTAAATTTTTCTAAAGCATATATAACAGCAAGAAACTCCTTCTCTGTGGTAGCATAATTGACTTGGGCTTCATCCAAAGTTTTACTAGCGTAATAAATAGCATGTAAAACTTTGTTCTTTATCTATCCTAGCACTGCTCCAACTGCAAAATCACTAGCATCGCACATAATCTCGAAGGGTAAATTCCAATCGGGGGCACATATGATAGGTGCTGAAATTAGAGCCTGCTTAATCCTGTTAAAAGCCTCAAGACACTCATTAGTAAAGTTAAAAGGGGCATCCTTCAACAAAAGCTGAGTTAGTGGTTTAGCAATTTTAGAAAAATCTTTGATGAAACGGCGATAAAATCCCGCATGACCTAAGAAACTTCTAACCCCCTTAACATTAACTGGTGGAGGTAATTGCTCAATTACAGAAATCTTAGCTTTATCAACTTGTATACCCTTATCAGATACGATATGACCAAGAACTACTCCCTCTGTCACCATAAAGTGACACTTTTCCCAGTTTAAAACCAAATCGCATTCTTCACATCTTTTCATTATTTTAGTGAGATTAATCAAGCATGCATCAAATGAGGAACCATATACACTAAAATCATCCATAAAAACTTCCATAATAGACTCTATGAATTCATAAAAGATACTCATCATACAACGTTGAAAGGTAGCGGGGGCATTACATAGACCAAAAGGCATCCTACGGTAAGCAAAAGTACCATAGGGGAAAGTAAATGTAGTCTTTTCCTGATCATCAGGGTGAATTGGAATTTGGAAAAATCCAGAGTACCCATCTAAATAGAAAAAGAACTTATGATTAGCTAACCTTTCAAGCATTTGGTCAATGAAGGGTAGGGGAAAATGATCTTTCTTAGTGGCAATATTTAATCTACGATAATCAATACACATACGCCACCCTGTCACAGTTCTAGTGGGAATTAATTCATTCTTATCCTTTTTTATTACAGTCATCCCACCCTTCTTAGGTACTACCTGTACAGGACTAACCCACTTTGAATCAGAAATAGGGTAAATAATACCTGCATCAAGTAATTTCATCACCTCTTTCTTGACTACTTCCTGCATATTAGGATTCAACCTTCTCTGGGGTTGAATACATGGCTTGTGGTTCTCTTCCAAGTGTATCCTGTGCATACAAAAATCAGGGCTAATACCCTTTAGATCATCAATACTGTACCCAATTGCCCTTTTGTGAGTTCTAAGAACCGTTAAAAGTTTTGAAATTTGTGGGTTATCAAGTGCAGTACTAATGATCACGGGGTGTAATTCCTGCTCATCAAGAAAAACATATTTTAAGTGAGAAGGAAGAGGTTTTAATTCAGGTTTCTTTACCTCTGCAGGTTTTGATTCCTGAATTAATTTTTCTACCTTTAAATTTACTCTAGGGCTAAGCTCTTCAAGTGAGAGAGCTGCCTCTATAGCATCCACCTCCTTGCTCCAAATACCAGCATCACCTGTAGTAAATTCACCACAAAGTACTTCCTCCAAGGGATCCCTTGCAAGAACCTGTGGTAAGCTATCTTCACAAATAATGTCAATCACATCAATAACTTCAATACTACAACAGTTTTCCTCTAGCATAGGACCTTTTAAAACTTTCCCTAAATTAAAAGTGATATTATCATCTCCTACAGAAAGGGTTAGTTTTCCATTTTTCACATCAATAATGGCTCCTGCAGTGTGGAGAAAAGGTCTTCCTAGAATTATAGGAATTTGTGTATCCTCAGCCATGTCTAAAACAACAAAGTCAACAGGGATATAAAATTTTCCAACTCTGACAGGGACATCCTCTAAAATACCTAAGGGATATTTAACAGAACGATCTTCCATTTGTAGGGTAATATTAGTAACTTTTAAATCACCCATATTAAGTTTTGCACATATAGACGATGGCATAACACTAACACTGGCACCCAAATCACATAATGCTTTATCTATGAAGACATTACCAATATGACAAGGTATAGAAAAACTACCGGGATCCTTTAATTTAGGTGGAGATTTATTTTGTAGTAAAGCACTACACTCTTCTGTGAAAGCTACAGTCTCTACCTCATTAAAGGCTCTCTTCCTAGTCAAAATATCTTTCATAAATTTAGCATAAGCAGGAACTTGTGTAATTAACTCTGTGAAAGGAACTGTTACCTGCAAATTTTTCACTACCTCCAAAAACTTACCAAACTGCTTGTCCAACTTTGTCTTCAAATGTCTGTTGGGGAATGGTAATTTGATAACAGGTTTCCCTTCATCTCCTGGTTTGGGCTTAGTATTACCCTGCAATACATTATCAATTAAAGGGTTAGTTTTACCCTGCAGAGTATCATCAGTTGAAGTACTAGTTTTACCCTGCAACCTTGCATTATCAGTTGAAGTACTCATTGTTCTACCCTGCAGCCCTGTAGGGCTAGTAACAACATCATTTAAACCTGCAGAATCAGAGCTAGCATTATTAGTTATGACAATTTCATCATCAGGGGGCATAGGGGGGCCATCATGATGTACACCACTCCTCAGAGTGATTGCATTAGCATGATCCGTGGGTTGTATTGGTTGTGATGGAAGGGTTCCTTGTTGACGATTTTGTAAAGTAGCGGAAAGTTGCGCAATTTGATTATCAATGATTTTATTATGGGCTACTAGGGAATCAATTTGTGCATCTCTACTCTGCATATGTTTTTGCATACTAGTCAACATGGTTTTAATTTCTGTCAATGCAGGATCAGAAGATGAAGGAGGTGTTTGAGGTGGGGCCCTTTGGTTAGGTGGTTGGTAGTATTTTTGTTGTGGTTGCTGTGGTGGTTGAGGTTGTGGTTGTGGTTATTGTGGGGGTGGAGGATTTTGGACATTTGTGCTTCGGTAGGAAAGATATGGATGATTTTTGAAGCCAGGATTGTAACTGTTGGAGTATGGATTATTCTGCCTATAGGTTTGAAAGGCATTAACTTGCTCCATGGAACTCCTGCAGTCTTGTGCCCAATGACCTACAATACCACAATTATCACAAAAAATTTCATTAGAATTACTCAAAGCAGAAACATTAGCTACGGAAACGGGAATAGCAATACTAAGATTATCCAATTTTTGACAAATAGAGGTTAATTGAGCCTGCAAAAAGGATACGGAATCAACATTATGTTTTCCCTTATTTGCAAAACCTCTTGGATTCCCGTATTGGGAATTATGAATTGCCATCTCTTCAATGACTGTTCCTGCTATATCTTCATTCAAATTCATGAACCTCCCATTAGCTGCCGAATCAAGGATTGATCTAGAGGAATTTCCAAGCCCGTTGTAAAAGGCTTGAATAAGCTGCCATTGTTGCATTCCATGATGTGGGCACTCTCTCTGCAGATCTTTGAATCTTTCCCAAGCCTCGTATAAGCTTTCATCAACCTCTTGGGAGAAATTTGTGATTGAACTCCGTAGTAGAGCTGTTCTCTCTGCAGGGTAATACTTATTATAGAAATTCAAAGCAAGAGTATCCCAGTTAGTAATACCAAGAGCAATTCTATTCAATCCATTATACCACAATTTTGCTTTACCACACAAAGAAAAAGGAAAAAGAATCTCCCTGATTTGGTTCTGCGTGACCCCAGTTTGTCTGATGGTGTTGCAATACTGACAGAAATCTAAAATATGAAGATTTGGATCTTCACCCTTAGCTCCGCTAAATTGCTTCCTTTCGATCATGGTGATAAATTGGGGCTTGATTTCAAATTGTACTCCTTCGAGGGCAGGTGGAGGAGTAAGATGTGGGAAATCTGCTAGTGACGGCTCCACCCTATGCATTTCACATCCGGCTACATAGCCAAGGATATTAAACCAGGAATTAGGGGCTAACTGCCATAGACCCACCTCGTACCCATCGAGGATTTGTTGAACGGCCGGATGCAAGGGAAATCGAAGGCCGGCCTTAATGGCCGCCTCGTAGCAACAAAAATAGGCGTCCCCGTAGCTAGACCCCTCGGGCCAGACGACTACATCTTCAGCATCCGGCACGAATAATTGAAAATCAGGACCCATCACATGGTCCGACAAAAAAGTCTCTATTCGTTCTTTCATGGCCTTGATTCGGCCCTTTGGGACGTGACAGTAATAGGGGGTGTTCAACTCCCTATGGGAGGAAGATGGCTCTGACCAGTCGACCCCTTTTCGACTGAATGAGAAAGTCTCGCCTCATGAAGGCGAGAATGCCTTTCTTCTTAGTTAAGGGAGAGGCGGCTTGAAGAGCTGGTTTCAGACTCACTATCAGAAGAGCGCGACTCCCCTATCCCTGAGGGGGCCGACCCCTCTTCTTCAGAAGGAGCCGACTGTTGACCAACTAAGTCAACTGTAAAATTGGAAGGGGCCACCTTGACCCCCTCCTTAGAGCTCTCGCCCACAGAACCACCTAGGGTCCCGGCGGTGTCAGGCATCTGGTCCGATAGCTCGCTAACTTGAACCCGGAATGAAGAGCTATCAGAGTTTTCAATCCTCTTTGTTCTTTTGGTTCTTGCCATACTGTCCTGCATAGATACAAAGACAGTTAGATTCCGAGACTTGCGCAAGGTTTGAAGAACCGCAGGGCAGTCGGCACCCCTAGTCCTAGACTCAGCCGTCCCCAGTGACCGGCTGATTGCTAACCTAGGCTGTGTCGGATGCTTTTGAGGCCTCATTTTCAAAAAGAAATAAAAAATGCAAAAGCAAAAGCAGAAAAGGGTAAAGGAACAGACGGTTACCTGAAACTTAAGTTCTAAAAGGGAGCTTGATCGAACAGGCGTCTAATAAAAGCAGGCGATTGGTGAAATCAGTTGTCCAGAAAATCAGAGCTCAAGTTCAGGGGTCCGAGAGTTCTCTTGCAAAGTTCGCAAAATGTGAACAAAAGACTTGGTCAACATACCCTTATATAGGGTAAAATGAGAATACGAAGGGTCACTTCCAAATTCAAAAAATAAGCGGGAAAAAACGTTCGGCCAATCGCAGGACGACACCTGTGACAGGCCGTCGCCTGTTACAGGCCGACACAATGAGATCAGTCATATGCCACCTGTGAGAGGCAAATGATTAGGGGATTTTCCCCGCCCAATCAGTGTACGCCACGTGGACCAATCAGGTCTTGCCAAGTGTCCTCCATCTGGACCACTCAGGGCTGCCACTTGGCACGCAGCCAATTGTCCACCATGGACCAATCATGCCACGCCAAGTGGCCTGCTGTTTGCCACCTAGGAAAATGGCCACCTAGGCCCAGTTTCCGAGAAAAGCCCAATGTGCTCTAGGTTGACCTAAACCTAGGGCACGCTTCCCAAGACTATAAATACCTTTATTAATCCTCATTAAGGGGGGTTAAGAAATAATTACTCTCACCAAGAGACGTCAAAAACACACTGATTACTCCTCCCTTTGAGGAACCAGCTCTCCCACCTTTACTTTTTCGCATTTATTTACTCCTCAAACAAGTATTAACTTGACCGTCGGAGGCGGAGCTCCCACCACAAGGAGCCTCCGTTGTTTTGCAGGTATGGGCGCAAGGATACCAGTTCCGGAATTGTAACTCTCCCGCAGGACATCAGAAAACCCCGAAACAACTTCAATTTTCAAAGTATATAAAATACCTAATATGATACTATGCGAGTATTAAAAAATTCATACATGCATACATACCAAATAAAATTATGGTGAATAGTCACAACTACTAAAAATCATCTCACTCGAATTCTCCTATATCGTAAGAATAATTATTGTCAAAATAAAATTGCATAATTAAAATATTCTAAGCCTAAAACAAGAAAAAACCTTCTCATGTGAGAAATAAAAACTTATAGGAAAACTTCTGAAACGACTACTACCATCAGTAACACATACACATCTAAATCTCTTCTAATTCAAAGTGGAATCTCGATTTTGATAACTTTGATATAAATAATTACTATAAAAAAATAACATTCATTAAGATATCTTTATTTAACTACAATTATAATAAATCATTTTATAATAAATTCAGACATTTAATGCAAGAAAAATAATCCCTCCATTTTTTAAAGTGCGCATCACTTTAATCGGCATAAATTTTAAGAGATTGACTTGAAATCATAAATAATATGCACAAAAAAATTGATACATTGTATAAAATTTCATAGTATTAACTAATTATAATAAATATACGATCAAAATTATTAAAGGTAAAATAATTTTATGTATCAACAAAAATGTATATTAAAGTGTTTCAATTACTTTAGGATGATTTTTTTGACAAAAACTTTAGGATGATTAATTTTGTAGGGTACCTCTCCGTTTCTTTTTATTGGTTATTTTCAGATTTTAAATAATAATCATAATACTTCCTCTGTTTCTTTTTATTAATTATGTGTAGATTTTAAACAGCATTCATAATACTCCTCCGTCCCAAAATATATGAGACGTTGGATTTTTTTCACTATTCATGTATTAGTTTTGATCATAATTTTTTACTAACATAATAAAAATATATTTTATCATAAAATATGTTTTTAAATAGGTACATATATAAAGTTTCAAAATATAATTTTTAAAATAATTTTCATTAATATTTAATTATATACAAATAAAGTCAAAGTAGTGCATTGACATGTGTGCAATGTTGACTGTGTCATGTATTCTGAGATAGAGAGAGTATTAGATAATATTCAAATTTACTCACAAAAGTAAAAGAGCCATGTGAGATCATGTTTGATTCATCTCATTGAATGCTCTATTAATAGTCAATCGTTATAATTTTAAAAAGTATGTAATGAATAATAATCAAATAGGTGTATTAAAAAACGTGTAAAAGTCAAAACGTATCCAATAAAAGGGACAAAGGGGGTATTATAATTTAGGTATAGGGTAATTTTGTGAAAATTTAAGAAAATTTTACCAACAACTACCATTATAATGACTACTTTGAGAACAATAACAACAATTTATTTATTTATTTTTTTTGTAAAAAAAAATCTAAAAAAATCTACCACAAAAACCTTGAGTAACACAACTACATTTAATTTCTTGGCAATAATCTCCAATTGAGGGGGCTAAAGAATCGGCCGTTTCGACGACGAGGGAAGGGAGGAGGGGCGGTTTCATCGACTTGAGAAGGGAGGGGCTATTTTGGGGATGGGGAAGGGGGTGGTTTCGATGGTGTAGGTGGGTCGCCCAAGTGTTTTAGGGGTAAGGAGGGCCGACCGGCTATTATTAGTTGTTATGGGAGGCAGGCGGTCGAATTTTGGTCGAGCTGGGGGTTAGGGCTAAGGGGAGGAAGGATGGTGGCTGGGAAGGTTTTTTAATTATTTTTTTTCTTGTTTTACAAAAAAAATTTGGACCAATTATGTTGCCACAAATCACACATGGCTTTTACAAAATAATATTCACTCTTTTTTTAAGTTACTGGTAAATCGACCTAGTGGAAAAAAATCAACCCAAAAGTTCATAGTGCTCCCTATAAATGTAAGTTGGGATTATTGAGAGTAAATCGCTGAAAGTTCGGATTAATAAATTAAAGTGAATTTTTCTATGAAAATAAAACTTAGATTTTGGAAGTACCCAATATAATAGATCGAAAAGCGAAAACAAGTCGAATTCAGGGTTAATGGGAGGATAAAATGGAGTCGTTTGACTCTTGGAATTGCCCTTTTTAATCTCTCTAGTTTTAATAAAAAATGTGTTCCTTTTAATGGAAGTGGTGTTACTTATGTTTGTTGGGAGATGTAGCAAAATTTCAATTTTAGATTTACATAAACCCTTGTTGAAGGAGGATGGTAGTAGGTGTAGTTAAACCCATTTGTATGTGATAACGGTAAAAGTCATTACAACATCATGACCTTGTATGAGAATATATACTCCCTACGTCCCACAATATAGTTTATGTTTCCTATTTTAGAGACCCAAAATTTTGTTCCTATTTCTATTTTGGGATAGTATGTAAAGACCATTATACCCTTATTTTTTTACTTTATTCATTGAACTTCCTAATTTACCCTTAACTTATCCACTTGTATTATACTTTTTTCACTTTCTCTCTCTAACTTTTGTCTATAATTGTACTTTTTACTTTTTTTCCCTTAAATTATCCACTTGCCTTGTACTTTTGTCTAACTTTTGTCTAGCTTTTTTCCAATTTTCCTCCCATTTCTTAAATACCGTGAAAAAAACACAATAGGAACAATTTTATGGGACGGAGGGAGTATAAGATATGGTTTTGTCAGATCGCAAGAAATGTGATTGACATGTATGAAGCATAGATCTCAAGAAAATTTTATCCATTTGAATTATTGGGGTCCCTAAGGGTAAGGTATACTGATTTTGGGTTGTCTCCGTCATTTCAGCAACATTCATAGACTTTTAGTTGTATGTTAGAAAATACCTTGCACTACACGAAACATCATCACCAACTTCCCTTGTTCTATCAATAGTTCTATCGCATGTTTAAATGTATATTGGTAAGCCTTATATGTGTTGTCCTCACTCGTTGTAATAGCTTAAAGGTAAATATCGTTAATGACCTTAATTGGTGTTGTGTAGGGGCTTCTTATGCTAATAGTAACTTATGTTACTTTACTGTCCTTTCGTTTGTTGCAAACTCAGTTTAATTAATGTAATTTCAGCTGTTTTTTTTTTTTTTTAAAAAAAAAAATCCAAAAAACTTACAAAGAATTTATACAAGCTTTGGTGTATGGAAATATTAAAAACTAGGTTAGGTCTCGTGCCATGCACGACAATTTTAAAAAATTAATATCAACTTTTCAATATAATTGATTATTTTACAACAATAAAACAAAAAATCTAAAAACACTATGGACAATCTTTGATTAAAATATGAAAGATAAGTGGATATATCTAATAAGTATAAATTGAATAATTTGATATTCTTAAATACAAAGTAATAAAATCATCTATTAAGTAATTGAAATATTGATGTGTAGATATAATTATATATAGTATCAACATGTTTTGGATGAGGGCAATAAATAATACTGTAATATTGATCTTCATGAGATTTTTGTGTGTGTTTATATTAATATTATGAAGTATAGTCAAACTAATTTTTATGTATTAAGGTAGTAAATAGTAATGTTTCCATAAATAATATAAAATAATTTAATACAATAACTCATTTTCACTTAGAGAAGGGAAAGAGCGGGGTTATTATCATTCAAGGGGTAGTAAAAGTATATGCACTACTCTATTGTGAATTCTAATCAATAAATAAACAACTTTAGGGGGAAAATATATAAATACTCTCGTGTAGTAAATCATTATATGTCGCAAATCATATTAATATTATAGTCATAAATGTTTGTGTGAAAAGGTAAATCAAATCTTTTATATTTAAAGTAATTATCTTTGTTATTAACATATATAATAAATTACTTTCGTATAAGATTTTATTCTATGATTGATTTTCTTTTCTTTCAAAAAAAAAAAAAATTAAGGACACACCAAGAAATGACACGTGTCATTGCTGCTGTGTCTTTTAGTATATAGTTATTTTTTTGAGAGGAAGATAGAGCATTAATATTAATCAACCAAATCCAGCATAGCTAACGATACATAACTTTGAGGGAAAGACCCAAAGCAGATGACCTCCGAGTTCCCCTCTGTATCCCCCCTAGCCACTAGGTGAGCTAAAGTGTTACAACACCTCTTAGCGTGGGAAAAGATACAATAATCAAAACAAGCTCTATCTAGCACAATCTCATTATAACTCTAAACATAGGAGCCAAACCGGGTATACCATGAGTCGATAATACCTTGACAACATTCAAGGCATCGGTTTCGACCCACAGCTTTGAGAAACCAAATCTTCTTGCCAAGTTCAATGCAAAACGAACAGCTTGCGCCTCCAAGCATTCCGGAGTTGAAGAAGCGACACTCTTTGTTGCAGCCAAGACAATACTACCTTTTGCATTCCGGAACACAGCACCCAACCCTGCACTACCTTCATGTGGCCTATGCGCGTCCACATTAGCCTTAATCACACCGTGGGGAGGACAGGACCACCTGCTGGCATTAGCACGCACCAGCTGTTCTGTGAGGCTGGCAGCTCAATTTCGCAGCATACAACATATGATCAGCAACCCAGTTGCTGTAGTTTGCAGCTAACATCACGGCATTGGGTTGTGTATGCTCAAAGATATGCAAGTTCCTGCATCTCCAACTAGCCCATAAGAGTGCATCGATTTTCAGAAGATCAGCATTGTTTATTTTTTCCCGAAGCCATCTCAGCGCATAAGGAATGAGTCTGCAGGAGCATCATTTAACAAATCACCAAAATCGCTGTATCTCCAAATATCTACTGCATAATTACAGTTGAAGAAAACGTGCATAATATTTTCAACCTCTCCACCACAAATTTGACAGACCGCCTCTGAGGTAACGTATCTTTGAGCTAAGCGAGCCTTCACTACCATATTACCCCTGATGGCATTCCATAGAAAATGTTGTAGCTTAGGGGGGGGGGGGGCTGCCAGACGCCACACTGATCTCCAGTCATCCACGGTAAGGATCAATCCAACACCACCCTTCGCCTCCCTAGCCCGCCAATAACCTACTTTCACAGTGTACATGCCTGATCTCGTACCCATCTAGAAATAGCCATCCTTCGCAGCATGTTGGGATAATGGGATGGCAAGGACCGAAGGTGTCACATGTCCCAACAAACCAGAAATTTTCTCCACATTCCACCGCTGTTCCCCTTCGTGCATAAGGTCGTATATAGTCAAACCATCATCAGCACTTGGCGGTTTTTGCAGGCTGATATATAGTTCATTGTCAAACACCCACTTATCCTTCCATACCATCGTATCCCTTCCATCACCAATACTACGCCCCAAACCTTCCTTGAACAGACCAAGAACACTCCACAGACTACTCCAAATGTAACTTGGGTCATACCCATGCTTTGCCTCACAAAGGCTAGTTCTTCTAAAGTAGCTTGCCTTCATTAGTTTAAAGCACAGTGTATGAGGGTTCATCAAAAATCTCCACAATTGCTTCATCAACAGTGGCAGATTAAACCAGTGAAGATCGCGAAAGCCAAGACCACCCATTGACTTTGGAGCGCAGAGCTTATCCCAATTCTGCCAATGTACTTTACGATAGCTCGAGTGAGACCCCACCAAAAACGGCTCAACATTTTATGAATGTCATCAACCACATTGTCTAGAATTTTGAATAGGCTCATTATATATTATTACTAGATGGAAGCCCGTGCGATGCACGGTTTTTTCATCTAAGATTTTTAATTATTTGATTTATTGTATTTATAATTTCGGAAAAAATTACAAAAGTTTAATATTTATTTTTTACTGTAATTTATAATGAATATATTAAATATAAATAAATTGTAAACATGATATCTTTTTCCGTTATATAAAATCTTTAATGTGAAATGATAAATTTTTAATAATTTAAATCCTAAATCATTATTCATTGTTTTACCATATCTTTTACATTAATGGATAAATTGAACCGTGAAATGTTAGCCAAACTGAAATTGATACAAATTAAATCTTTACATTTATATAAAATAATTCAATATATTTACCAATAAATGAAAAATTGTTGCGATATAAAAATCAAATCTATGCATTGGAATTTTTTCATCATCTCCAAAAATAACCAAAGCCATCCATATATTAAGTATACAACATCTAATCGTATGCCATTACATAAACAAATAATCGTTAAGTATCCTAAATAAATACAATGTAACTAATAATTACAAATATAGATTTAAACATAAGATTTTAAAAATTACCCGGACATTGATGACCTAAAACTAACACAAAATTCGCTTGATGGGGTTTTGTATTGATACGAATTTTATTTATGTCGTATGATGTGTTAGATCTGCATGTAAAAAAACATTTAGTAAATAAAACATAAACATATAAGCGTTGAGTATCCCAAATTAATACAATGTAAGTAATAATTAGAAATACTAATTTAAATATAGGATTTTAAAAATTAAGCTACAAATTACCCGGCCATTGATGACCAAAAATTAACACAAAATTACTAACACAAAATCCGCTTGATGGGGTTTTTTATTGATACGAAATTTTGTTTGTGTCGTATGATGTGTCAATTTAAAAAATGGTAGGTATCACAGATTTTAATTTAATTATAATTAACGAACAATTTGTATTTCTTATCATAAATACTATCAAAATTTATCTTATAATGATAGGTATCAAACTTTATTATAAGCGTTTATCATTTAAATATTTTTTAGTATATTTTTTTTTGGATTCCTTATACTCGTAGTATTGAATTAATAAATTTATCTTTTTCTATATTTTTACTTTATTTTTTTCGTTAAAATAATTTAATTCGTTGATTATAATTTACGTGGCATTAAAATTTTAGATATATCAAACTAATTAGTTACTTTTATCTAGGTGGCGACATAATTTTTTAATTCAAAAATAAAATACAAATTTTTTTTCTTATTGGTCGAAATAAGTATATTTCTTACGTGGCGCTCCGAATGCTCTCCAAAAATGCCTACTTTATTTATATATATTAGATTAGATTATTATTATTATTTAAAATATGTTTATTGAAAACTTTTATAAAGCCCATCTGATAATCATATAAAGATCCGCCCATTTATTTATCAACCCATATTATAACTACGGGGGTCATGGCTTTTAAAGGCCTCCATTCCTATTTCCTACCTCTCTGAGTTATTTCATTGAAGCGCACTCAACGTTCTCCACTGAAGCGTTCTCCATTGAATCTAATTCTTGTATCCCCCATTGAAGCAGCTTCTAAGGTAAGTTGTTTGTTGTTGTTATCATCACATCAATTTCACAATCTAGGGTTTACATTTGATCTAATCTAATTTAATTATCAGTGCTTTAAATTTAGGGTTCGTAAATTTTTTAGATTATGAAACATCATATCCAAAAGAAAAGAAAATTATGAGCGTAATTTGATTATTGAATCAAATATCCCTAAAATTATATATTTTTCGAGATAATTCAATATGAAATTAAATCTCTTTTCCCTGGGCCTAGGGCGGCCGCCCCTCCTGCCCTGCCTCAGGTACGGGCCTGCTCGTGTTGTGGACTTATGCTGTTCTTCTTTCTTGTTGTTCTCAAATTATGAATCTCTCTTTCCCATTTTAGTTATTTCTTTCTTTCATCCCAAAATAATTGTATGAGCCATAATTTAGGGTAAAACTGAAATTGCAAAGAAAAACTGAAATTGTACACTCTTTGTAAGAAATCTGCTCTTTTTCAAGGGTAATTAATTTGCTAATGAAAGAATAAAAAAGGTTCAGAAAAGTATAATTTTTTAGGAGGGTAGATGAGGGATGTGGGTAGGTGAGCAGAATGAATTAATTTAGTTAAACAAAGATGAATTACAGAGAGCGGAAACTGAGATTTATACTTGAATTACAAAAAGTCAAGACACTAGTTAATGAAAGCCAAAAGGCAATTTTGTACTGAGATGTGGGTGGTTTCGGCGGTGGGGCAGGGGGAGGGGTGGTTGTCGGGGCTGAGGCAGGGTAATGGAGTGGCTGCCGGGACGGAAATGGACGTGGGTGGGGAGTTCAGTTCGGCCATTTCCCTGGTGGTGGTTGTGATGGAGTGATCATGGAGGAAGAGAGAGGAGAGAGAGAAGCAGGAGAGGAAGGGGAGGGAGGCGCCGGCGCGCCTGCCGGAGCAGGTACCGGCGGCAGGGGGCTGGCCTGGGCTGGTGGTTGGCTGTTTTTTTTTTTTTGTTAATTTTTTTCTGTTTTTTTTTTGTTTTTTTTTTGGTTTTTTTTTGACCAATCACAGGCCGCCACGTGTCATGTAACCTGTTATAAAAGGTTACGTGACTGGTTGGGACCATTAAAAAGATCGGGGGGTAAAGGTGGGATTATTAAAAAATAATCCAAAGGCGGGATTATTAAAATCGAATGGCCCAAAGGTGGGATTATTCCCATGAATTTTTCCTTATTAAAAAATTCTACTGGATGACCTCTATCTATATGAACTCAATAGTAAGAAGGCAGGGGATTCTGGTGGGTTCATACATCATTATAGGCTTATAAAAGGAGAGTCGGGATTCTTATTGGTTATGCTCATTTGATTGCACCTGTAAATATTGTTGGTTGCTTGCTTGTGCTTAGTCTTTCACTTTTAGGACTGTATGACTGTTTCTTGATTTATCCCCACCTGACGTGTATCATGTAATTCCCTACATATGCCATGTTCAATGCTCTTTGCTTTCCTCCCCACCTCCCTCACACATACTCTTATAATTCAGTCTGTTTTATTTATAAAAACTAGTTTAGGTTTATAATTATACAGATATATGAAGTGGCAAAGTCTGCTACCATATGCCCATATTTCGAATTTGTGATTTCCAAACTTCTAGTAGCTTAATGAATATTTGATTTTAGAAATAAATGCATTAAACTCCATGTTAATTCTTTTTAAGTTTGTCAAATTTTCTCTCTAAAGGGTAAGTTTCCAGTTTGTTTGATTATCCTATCGGCTGCTTGGTGTATAGGGATATGGAGATAGAAATAGAGCAGAGTAGCGGATCACGAAGAGGCCAAGGAGAGGAAAAAAGGATTTTAATGCTGGCACTGAACGTTCAAAGGCCGCCTGTGGATAGACTAGAAGATGGAACTGAAAGCCTCTACTTTGGATGTGTAGATTTTCACTCGGTGGATCTGAAGCAGAATAAATTGACTCGTTGTTGCTTTCCTTCACTGATCATGGTTGAGGTTACAAATGCCATGGTGTCTTTGAATGAATGCATCTACTTAGTGGGAGGTGTGACAAGTTCTATAGCACGATCACCTTTCATCCAACGACTCCAATCTGCATCTCCCTTATCCAACCGTACACACTACTTTGGTGGTTCTAGTCTTGACATGTCTGATGAGGCTGCAGTGTGGCGTCCATCTCCTGTCTTCATTGAGGATTGCACTTCTTTCAACTATGTTAGCTTTCTTGGCAAGATTTACAACTTTGGATCTAATCGCCTTGCGCCCGAGGTTCTTGACCCTACCGTTGGCCACTGTAAGCTAATCAGCCCTATCCCTACAAGCCTTGTCGGTTGTAGTGTGTCTATTCCTGTACTTCCTGACCCTTCCAACAATCGCATTCTTATGCGCATCTATGGTGGTCCCCTTTCATTGCCTTCCCTGTATGCTTTCACTCCTCCTGTTGATGTTGATGGTATTGGGACATGGGAATGTCTCACCCCTGATTTCCCAATTTGGGCTGATTCTGCCGCTGTTGTTAATGGTGTGATATACTTTCACTGCCATAAATTCCCATCTCTTCTTTGTGCATTTCATATAGCCAAGAAAAAATGGTTGAACGTCCGGTGGGATTCGTGCTTTAAGGACAAAGTTGATATGAATGTCGAAAGGATACACTTCGATGCAATGCTTCATTTAGGCAACAATAATTTGTGCTTTGCTGGTTGGATACCCGTAGATAATGCACCTACTGTATCTACTATCGAAATTGTCTTTTTCAAGTTCAAAGTGCTAGACACTAGTGAAACCGTAATCGTCAAGGCCTGCGACTCCTACTCATTTGAACTTCCGCAGACTTACGAGGTGCTTCATTTCCTCTCTGTTTAGCAAGCAGGTACTCTTCTCCCCCCTCCGTCTATTAACATGTTGCTAGTTTTTTGTGCATGCGATGCGTGCGGTATTATAGAGAATTTTTAAGTATTAAAATCAGGATTGATGTTTAAAAAAAGTAAAAAATACGTTAAAACATTAGCTTTAGTGAAAAATTACTTCCTCCGTTTTTTATTAGTTGCATCACTTTTAAAATTGCTGACTCCAACCAATTTATGATGAGAGAGATACATAGAAAGAAAAAACTGGACCCATGTGATAGGGTAGAGTTTATTAACTAAAAAGTAAAGTGATGCATCGAAATTAAAACTTCCCTTTTTAGAAAGTGATATATCTAATAAAAAACAGAGGAAGTAATAAGTTCACACATAATTATTAAAATCTTTTGATAAACAGTTTTTTTATTTTATTTTTTTATTTTTATTATTTTATTTTTAATTTTTTTCACTTAACCTTGTTTTTCCCGTTCATTCATAGTAAGTATATGCAAATGGAGTAAATGATTTGTTCTCTAAAAGATTTGTTATTTATTATTTATAAATAAATTTTGGGTGTTAAAAGAAATTAAATAATTAAACTTTTCAATTAGTTGTACTAGCCATTTCTAATTCCGATCATGTATTTCAAGTAGGGCTATTAATGATTTCATAAATCAAATGTCATTATGGAAGATTTTAGTACATAATTGATAAAATTGTCCCCACTTGATTAACAACTAGTATTTAGCCAGTGGGTTAAATTGTTTGTAAAATATTTTTTTAATGGGAGGATCAATCAAGTATGTCGTCTTTTAAAGTAGAAACAAAACATTTGCCTATTAAAACAAACTATTCAGTAGTGTTTATGATGCACGGGCTAACAGGTTTGTTAATCTTTCTTTAAAAAATTGTTGAAGGATTGTTCCATTCAACTACATATCGGGATTCCTCTTTGATTGAATGTAAGCCAAATATGTGTAAATAAAAATTATGTTGCAATAGTAGAATGAATCTCAACGTAATGTGGAGAATCAATCCAACTCTTTTAAAATTTTCACAATGTATATGAATATCATTCTCTCAATGGGAGATCCAATATTTTTACAATGTAAAAAATTGCTACATTTTAGAGCGATCTAGCCATTACCAACTATAATACTCTCACTTTTTTTTAAGAACAAAAGATTAAATTTTTCTTATTATTAGTAAGCTGTTTAAAGTATTGGAAATGCTCCTTGTAATAGAATTAATAGATTAACAATATATAGTAGATAATTGTTCCAAAAATTTTGCACGCGAGATTAGTTTTCGAGTCTTGTATCATTTTGTTATTTGGTAGCCCTATGAAGGTGTAGAATTTTCATATTTCATTGTGAAGGTCATGATGGTGTTCGGCTATTTTCTGCTGTGCTAATGTAGTACTATGTTCAAATCTTACATTCATCGTGCTTCATAGTGTAGAACCTGTGCTTGTGCTATGTTGCATTGTTCAATTAGAAAAGGGCTAAATGTGACCTAACAATTATTAAGGACTTATTTGTTGTGCTTGTTCGCATGTGTTAATTCATAAGATATTTGACTGAAGCTTATTCTGTGATGGACTCAACCACCACGGATCTTCCCGCTGCAACTAGGCTCACAGAAAACAGTAATGGCAATAATAAGAAGAAATAGAAATGAACGAGGGAGGAAGATTTGAGCTCTAATTGAAATAAACAAGGGCATATACAAAAAAGTAGGTTTAACCTACAACTCTCTTTAGTAGGTTTAGCCTACAACTTTTCCTTTTCTAAACAAGGAAAGCAAGTGTGGGAGTATACCTTTTTTGTATGCTCTTTTGTGCATCACTGTAGTTGTTGATTAAGTTCATAGCATAGCTCATGCTATGGTGGGGGAAGCAGATTTTTGTTCTAGAGGCGCATTTTAAGATCATAACTTATGATTTGCCAAGAGGCCACACATGTGTTTCAGTGTTTGTAACTATTTATTTTTCAATGTGAGCGACTGTAAACTTTAAGTACTTTTTGACTTGACCAATGGTGGAAGAGGATTTGGGTTGGGCGAGGGGTGGGTTGGGAGTACCAAGGATCGATCCTCAGTATCAAGATTGCTGTCTGGTGGGTTTTGAGGGGTAGTTATCTTTCTTTTATACGGTGTTTGTGACTTCTTACGCTGCTTGCTCCTACATGTGAGAATTGACTGGGTGTTGAGTTCCTGGGTAAGGTAAAACCTGATATAATAGGTGCTTATATTTTTTCATTCCTAGGATGTTACATGTTAGATGAGCATTTAATATGTCATGGGACTGTTTTGCAGTTACCTAGGAAGATGATAAAGTAGGTTTTTCCTTGATGATCTATCATCTTCCTCACATTGCATCTACATTGACACCCTTTTATTTTCGCACTGCTTTTGTCTCTTTCTTGTTTACTAGGTTGCATGAATTTGGTACTGCCATGTTTTCTTCTGTCAACATTATATACCCGTTTGAATATTTGATTTTAGATTTGGATTGCTAAAATTAGTTTATAGCTGTCGGGTAACTTTTGTAAGTTGGGCACTGAATATAATATGTCCAAGGGATAGTAAAAGTACTGCTCTCTTCTTTCTATCTTTAGGTTTATGGTCATTAAGGGCACACATTAAGGCAAAAGCGATTAACTTCATAATTGCAGCCAATTTTCCTCTAACTCACATATGCAACAAACCCACCAACACTTTACAAAACCTAGCACAGGCAGCCACCATGCTCACCTCCACAGCTGCCACTAGCACCCAGGCCAACCACTACCAATTAAGGTGATTTGTTGGAGGAAACATGAGGCTGGAGGAGAGAGTGCGGGAAGGGAACAAATGGATGGGTAGTAGGGGAGGAGAGTGGGGAGAGAAATGTGAGATCTGGTGATAAGAGAGTGAAAATTAGGGTTAGTTTGTTTATTTTTGGTTAATTGATGATAAACTTCCCAACAAAGGGGTAACTACAACTTCACATCAATTTCTGCGGAAACTAATGATGGTCAGAAAGAAAGGGCCTACAGTGATGATGTACAAGTGTCTAAATTCTGATTTTTTTTCCCTTTTCATAGTTCCATGTTAATAATAAATAAAAGAAAGAAATTTGCGTAATATGTGTACTGTTTGTATACACACTGTGCATTAGATGAGAACTCAGGTTTCTTCTAAAAAAAAAAGATGAGAACTCAGGTTGTAGTGTCATTGATCTTCATCAGATGCTATATCCCATTGAACATTGAGAACTTTAGCTGTTGATGAACACAAATCTTTGCACTACGATTTGTTTTTATTTTCAGTGGTATGTCAATAATTACTAAAATGATAATGACCAAAATGCTATGCAGAGCTATTCGGGCATAGCATCTGTAAAATGCTATGCTGAGCTATTTAACATCTCAAGCTCTATTGTTATTTGTTACACCTCAAACCCTATTATTTTTCTATTGTTACCTTAATGTACGAGGTGTTTGGAATTTATTCTATTCTGAGCTATGCTGTCTGGTTTCGTGCATATCAGCAGCTGCTTGAGCTCTACTGCTTGTAGGTTTTTCCATGTTTCTTGGCTCATGTTGTTGAAATATGTTTTGATGATTTCTTGGTTCTTTGTTTAGTTGAGTCACAGATGAGATGCATTCATGCATACTTGTGGCGGTTGTTTTATGATTAAGTCATGTAGATCTTTTCATTTTGTTTTCTGGGTGCCAAGTAGTAATTGATGAAAACACTTTCCAAAAATATATACCCTACTTGTTGGATGCTTCTGCTACTCCTAGAAACTTGTTTAGGATAGTTGAATTGTATATAAGGCTTCTTGAGGTAACTGGGCAGCTTTTTTACCCATTATGAAAGACAATGGCAGTCATGGTTATGAATTACGAGGCTTATTGTCAAATATACTTACCTCTGTTTTTTTTAGTTGACACGTATTCCTATTTAGGAAGTTTATATATAGTTGACACGTTTCCTTTTGGGTAAGTTTTATACCTTGCATTTACTAGTGTACCTCCATTTGCTTTATTATTCTCTCTCCTCTCCTTAATATGTGTGCCTGCCTAAATTAAACACGTCAACTAAATAGAAACAGAGGAAGTATATTCTTTTTTGGTTTGTTTGCATAGAGACATGAAATTGAGGCAATTGATGATTCGAGTTTCTCACTTAATGATTTTTACTTGTCACAGTGGTCTCGAGGAAGAGTACAAGTATCTGTTGGTCCCGAGGAAATTAGTTGCTCCTATTGCTTGTACATCGTCATCCAATTTCGAATTCTGGATGGTTTGCCTTTTGTGATGAGTGATAGATTGTTATTAGTCGTGGAAATCTTATAACAATGAAAAAAATTAGTTGTTATGACTTATGGGTAATTAACTAGTTTTTGTGTCCAGACAATGCGCTGTTTCATTGTTTTATTTAAAAAAATATTAATTGTTTGCTTTTGCAAATATTATTGAACATCAAAATACATTATTCTATCTGCAGTAACCTAAATTTTACGTATGTTTTGATATGAAGCAACCAACAAATTGATATGAAATAGCCAACAAAAACCCAATTTCATCCAAACTTCAATGTTCAAGATGCAATTTGAGAGAGAACAAATAATAAAGATAAATTTTTATCACATCAATCACCAAGTTTGATGCAACAAGGGTTTAATCAAAGCCTAACACAAAGTATGGCAAAGATTAGAGAAGATATCATAGATTTCAATAATCACAAAATTTGATAAAGATTGAGATTTTACCACAAAGGAGAAATCACAAAGAACTCAATGAAGGGAAAAACTCCCATATTTTCAATAGTTAAAACAAGTCTCGTTTTTACATCATTAAAGAATTCCTTTTAAAAGGAGGCATTAGTACATGACATAAAACTCTAAACCTCTTCAAATCTTGATTATACAAAAATGAAAGGCTATGATAAATTACAAGATAATAACTAAAATAAACGCAACCTAAATCGCATCCCACATACGAAGAAAATCATCTAAATAATTCAAATCGAGCCCAAATAGCTCCTGCTCTTGTCAAGTCAACACTTGTCGAATATGGACCAAAAGTAGTGTCGATGCTCTCGCATCATGTTTAGTTTATATCTGACTGAAATTCTACTCTCGAAATGGAAAGAGGGACACTTCTAAACAACTTAAAACAATTCCTCACTTTCCCAGACGGAATAGACACATCTAGAGAAGCTGATTCAGGACTCACTAACCCAAGATTTTCAACTATGGTCTTAGAAATAAAAGAATGGGTTGCACCCGAATCAAATAAAACTTTCACAGACAAGGAACTTATAAGGAAAATACCAATTACTGCATCAGAAGAAGTTTCAGCCTCACGGTTGTTCATCACGAACATACGACCCTTAGAAACACCTCCCGCTCAGCTACTGGTTCCAACCTTAGGTGCAGGTCCACTAGACTGGGTGGCTTGGTAGGAGTACTAGGCTCTTTCACCTTCCCTTACTTAAAAACACTCTTACTTCTTTCTTGAAACACTCATACTCACGGTGTCCTAACTTCTAGCAATAACGACAAGTCACTAGGTTCCCCTCATAATCCTTCCCTAGGTGGTCTTTCTCACATCGCTTGCATAAATACTTTCTTTTGACTTCTCACCCTTTTAGCTCCTTTTTTCTCTAGCATTGGCCGACTGGCCCCCATTCCCTTTCCCAAAATGCCCTTTGTTGTCCATCCTATCTCTAGAATTCCCCTAGTGGTTTTCATTGGCCTACTGGCGATAGGGACTAGTCACGGCTTACTGCCGTTCTCTTTCCCTTTCTTAATAATAAGTAATTAATAAAAATGTTATGTGTCAATTTGATATTGGTTTATGTTGGGTTTCGTAGAGTCCGACTCTACGCGGAAGAGAAACCCGCCCAAGACCCGCCCACTAATTAAGGCGACTAAGCATGCAATCACAAATTAAACAACAATTAAGAGAGAGAAGAGCAAGACATTCATACCCTTGGCGCGTGCTTCGCTCAATCCTGAGCTCTTACCTCAAAACTTGAACCCCGCAAATGCGAAGGTCTCCAACGGCTCGTACCCACGAACCCGACCCGAACGGTCCTAGTCCCGAAGGTTAGTCGGGACTTTTGACCAATAAAAACTAGAGTTTTATGAACTTAAGGTTTTCTCACTTTTCTAAGGAGATGCCTTTTTAGTTCCACTCAAGTGTTCTTCCTAAATCCCAAAACTTGGGTATTTATAGGGAAATGAACCTTGATCTCCCATTATCAATCAATGTGGGAGATTTGCAATTTTCCCTATTTTATTTTAATCAAAACAAAATAAAATTGAAATTCAATCAACAAGTTACAAGTGGCAATGGGAGGAGAGGGAGAAGGTGAGGACCACCGAGCGGACCAACCCACCTTGCTCCCCAAGGCAAAGACCAACCATTGGTCCCCACTCACAAAACCGGACCACTCCTCCATGTGGCTGGTTGGCAGCTTGCCTTGGCTACCAAGGCTTCCAGCTGGCGCCTAGCACCAAGGTTGGGCAGCCCACCCAGCAAGCTAGCACACACGCACAGCCAGCCCGCAATGCATGAGCAGCCAGCCAGCACGCATGCCTCACTGCTGCTTGGTGGGTGCTGCTTGGCGCTGCTGCTATGCGAGGCCTAGCACGCATAACGTGCTGCTGCCTGCTAGCATACACGCACAGCCCAGCATGCCCAGCACGCTGATGGCCGGTGCGTGGTGCTGTGCAATGTGCGAGGCTGCTGCTAGCATGCTTCGATATAAACAGTTTCTTCCAAAACTCCATTTAGGAAGGCCGTTTTGACATCCATCTGCCATATTTCATAATCGTAATATGCAACAATCGCTAGGATGATCCGGACGGATTTTAGCATTGCAACTGGTGAAAAAGTTTCATCATAGTCAATCCCGTGGATTTATCTATAACCTTTTGCCTCCAGTCTAGCTTTGTATATCGATACATTTCCATCCTTGTCTGTCTTCACTTTGAAGATCCATTTGCAACCAATGGGTGTATAACCCTCGGGCAAATTCACCAAGTCCCAGACTTGATTTTCAGACATGGAGTCCATCTCGGATCTCATGGCCTCTTGCCATTTTGCAGAGTCGGGGCTCGTCATAGCTTGCTTGTATGTCGCTGGCTCATCACCATCCATGACTAGAATGTCCTGATCATCGGTTAAGACGATACCGAGGCATCTGTCTGGTTGAGATCTTTGTCGGCGACCTACGAAGGGTAATCGGTTGAGCATTTACATTGTCTGTTTGATTTTGACCAATCTTCTCAGCTGCTTCCAAAGCACTTAGATTGTCAGTTTTATCAGGTTGACATTGTTGCTCGTTCTCTCGAACTTCGTCGAGTTCGATTTTCCTCCCACTTGTCATTTTGGAAAGGTGTTCCTTCTCCAAAAAGACACCATCACGAGCAACAAACACTTTGTTCTCGGATTTATTGTAGAAGTAATATCCTTTGGTTTCTTTTGGGTATCCCACAAAGAAACACTTATCTGATTTGGGGTGAAATTTGTCCGAAATTAATCGTTTGACATATGCTTCGCATCCCCAAATCTTGAGAAAAGACAACCTAGGAGGTTTCTTAGTCCATAATTCATATGGAGTCTTTTCAACAGCTTTTGACGGAGCTCTGTTTAGTGTTAGTGCTGCAGTTTGTAGCGCATGTCCCCGGAAAGAGATAGGGAGTTCACTAAGACCCATCATTGATCGAACCATGTCTAACAAGGTTCGATTCCTCCGTTCGGACACTCCGTTCCATTGAGGAGTTTCGGGAGGTGTCAACTCTGAAAGAATACCATTTTCTTTCAAGTGATCGTCGAATTCATGGCTCAAATATTCGCCACCTCGATCCGATCAAAGTGCTTTAATTTTCTTGCCAAGTTGATTTTCAACTTCTTTCTGAAATTCTTTGAATTTCTCAAAGGATTCAGATTTATTCGACATTAAGTAGATATAGCCATATCTACTAAAATCGTCGGTGAAAGTGATGAAATATCGGTAACCTTGTCTTGCGGGTGTACTCATTGGTCCACATACATCCGTGTGTATTAGACCTAATAAGTCACTTGCTCTTTCTCCTAACTTGGAGAATGGCTGTTTTATCATCTTGCCTAATAGACATCCTTCGCAATTTTCAAACAACTCTAAGTCGAATGGGTCAAGAACACTTTCTTGAAGAAGTTTCTTGATGCGTTTGATGTTAATATGGCCAAGACGACAATGCCACAAGTAGGTTTGATTCGAATCGATGGTCTTAGCCCTTTTGGCAGCATTATCGATGTTATAAACCTGTTTGTCTAGTGAAAGCACATAAAGACCATTTTCTGAATGTGCCTTACCATATAAAACATATCAAAATAGATAAAACAACTATTGTTTTTGATTCGAAATTCCCGATATTGAAATAATGTTTTTGGTAACTCTTGGAACATGATAGCAGTTTTCAAGTTCTAGAATAAGCCCTGAGGGCAAAGGCAAACTGAGAGTTCCAACGGAGACGGCATACATCCTTGCTCCATTGCCGACCCGAAGCTCGACCTCTCCCTTCTCTAGCCTCCTATTTATCCTTAGTCCCTGAGCATTGGAACAAAGGTGTGAGCCACATCCGGTATCTAATACCCACGATGTTTTGCTAGCGAAGTTTAAGTCTATAACGAAAATACCTGATGAAGAAGCAACGTTGCCGTTCTTCTTATCTTCCTTGAATTTGAGGCAGTCCCGTTTCCAATGTCCATTATTTTTGCAGTAGAAACATACGGAATCAGATTTAGAAGAGGTAGCCTTTTTGTCCTTGCTGCCCTTGGCAAATTTTGACTTAGGCGGGAACTTCTTCTTTTTCCCTTTAAAGCTCTTCTTTTTGCCCGGACGTTTGAATGGCTTGCCCTTCCTCACCATGAGCATGTCATGCTTGCCCTCATCCTTGAGGGTTTGCTCGGCTTGCTTTAACATACCATGAAGCTCGGTGAGGGTTTTCTCCATACTATGCATATTATAGTTCATTTTGAACTGATCATAGCCTTTGTGAAGCGAGTGGAGAATGATGTCAATTGCCATCTCGGTTGAATACCCAACATCAAGCCTTTCCATGTTCTCAAATAATCCAATCATTTTGAGGACATGCGGGCTGACTGGCTCTCCTTTCTTGAGCTTGCTTTCAAGGATCTGCTTGTGGGTTTCGAACCTTTCAGTTCGGGCCTACTCTTGAAACATATTCTGAAGCTCAGAAATGATCTCAAAAGCCGTCTCCTTTTCAAAGAAAGTCTTTTGAAGGTCCGGAGACATAGTGGCCAACATGATGCATTTGACATCCCGATTGGCACTTTGCCATCGGTTAAGGGCAGCCTGAGTGACCTCCTCATTGGGAGCGTCGGGCATTTCCTCATCAAGGACGTATTCCTTTTGCTCTTGCATTAATACAATGCGCAAATTTCTTTGCCAATCAAGAAAGTTTGGCCCGCTCAACTTCTCCTTGTCGAGAATTGAGCGTAAAGAGAATTGGTTGTTGTTTGAGTTACTTGCAGACATGGTTCTACAATTGAAAGAATTTGAAGTGAAAAACCATTCATAAATCAATAAGTTGAAATTTAAAACGTTCATGCATATTTTCAATCTTATTGAACATTTTATCCACGCATTTATAAAATTGTCCCTTTTAGGCGGGAATAGCTCCAAGCTACTCTCGGTTTGATAAAATGTCGCATCTAATGCATCCTTGACATTTTATCTCTTTTGCCACGACATCTAAGGACTCCTTACTGATATCGTTGAGCTTAACCAAGACAACTCGTACACCTAGTATACCTTACGTTCCTAGGGAAGTAGTGATGTCTCGCTTTGGCGTAGTCCATCACGTACGCGCATTAGTTCGGTAAGTGTTGTTCTTGGAATGGCAAATTTTAGCTCAATATTATTAAGGGACCCAGGGTTTCTATGTTGGTTGATTTAAGTGAACTTAACTAATCGTCGCAACATATAGAAATCCTAGACATGCATCTAGCAATCATATATAACAACAATATATATAAAGCATAAAATAGATGCATTTGGCAACTAGCATGACCCCTTGAAATCTTCAATTTCCATGGGTCTTCATCTTGGCTCGTCTTCATCGAAACGCCATCTTGAGACATTTTGGCCAAAAAAAAAACTAGCTAGAACGACTAAGATTAATCTAATAGTACAAAAATACTTAACGGTTCGCAGACCGTATTTAGATTTACAAAAATACATAGCGGAACGCATTCCATATTTTCTATCCTAGTCGGGCCCCACTAGTTGCCATTTTCAATAACCTGTTTTGAAAACAATCTTCCATTCACCCATTCACTATTTGTGAATGGCCCATGCAATTTTACGAAATACATAATTTAACACACAAAACTAGTAACTAACTTAGGTGGTTAATCCGATTAACGCGCCTAATTAAAACTAGTCAAAGTTGTTTAATCCATTATTTCTAAACGCAAAATGCTCACGCAATTAATTTAGCTCCCACTAAATTCCGCATCCATACTTAATTAATCCGATTAATTAAGTCGGCATAACCCATAATTTGTCAAAATCAAAAATTTTGCAAAAGTCGAAAAACCGAGGTCTAACCTCGTTAAAATAATTACTTAAAATTATTGAAACGACAAAATTTTCGCAAAATCGTATAGCTTAAAATCAAGCAAAAATCCCACGCAAATTGCTTGGTGGGTGCGCACCATGGCTGCTAGGCAGCCTATGCCTTGTGCTGTGGTGCGTGATGTTAGCACGCTGCGTCCAGCACAGCAAGCCACGCTGCTAGCACCAGCAGCCTGCCAGGCATGCTATGCATGCTGGCTAGCAAGCTGGCGCCTATCAGCAAGTGGTGCGCTGGCCTGGTGCTTGCTGCCATGCTGCCCAGCAGCATCCCTTCGCAAGCCAGCCCCTTGCCACTACTTCACGCACTCAGCCCTAAGCCTCCCCGCCACACAGCAGCGCATAACATCATCATGGCACACCCCTGTGCGCACCATAGGCAGCCACATGTGGGCTGCTAGGCAGCCTGGCTAGCCTTGGTGGCGCTTGGGTGTTTTTGCCTTGATTTGCGTGCCATTTCTCGGAATTTAATTTCGATTTGTGTGTGACGAAATTTAATTCTAAATTATATTTTAGAATTAATTTGAGGAAAAAATAAAATAAAATAAAATAAGACTTAAATAAACTTATTTTTGTTGGTGCACAAGCCTAAATTATCCAAAAATTTTATTTTTTGAACAAAATTAGGTCTTTCTTTATGCTTAAAATAAAATGAGCTATGTCCATAATTAATCTTGCTAATATGCAAATTAATAATGGATTTGACAAAAGGGAGTTGGAAAAACAAACTAATCATCTAATGAAAAATTTTCCAACTTTCATACTTGTGTAAAATACCAAGATTACATCTTCCAATATGAAGATTAATCAAATTTTACTCACAAGTATTTGAACTTGATGGATTTTAATCAACCAAACATGAAAAATCCAAACTTTGTTCAATATGGAATTTAGGGTTAGGGTTCCAATCATTTAAACCTTTAAAGATTAGAACTTTAACATAATAGGAACTTAAAATTACAAGTTCACAACAAGCTTTCACATTCTATTGCAATTTATTTGCAAAATTTGTGAAAAACAAGTTTATGTGAAAAATGGTATATCAACTTAAGCACTAATAAAAACTCCATTATTATGCTTAAGGATATTTTTAAAACCAGTAGATTAGTGATGCAAATGTGCATTTAATCTAACCTTGTAATGCTTGCATTAATCAAGGCTTAAAAAGAATTAAAATTTTCGTTGAAAACCGAAAAACCCCAGAAAAAATGGGTTTCTGGTTCGAATTTAGCTTCTGGACAGCTCTCAAAGAGAGTTGAATCTGTTCCAGAATGTCGATTCCACCCAAAATCACTATTTTTGAGCCAAAATCTGGGTTCGACAGCCAAATCGAGAATAAAACCGAGTTTTAAAATTAATTAAAATGAGCATCTAATCTAATTAGAAGAACATGAACCAGAAACATAAATTCTGTTAAATAACCATAATTAGAAAGTTAATTGCAAAAATTAAAAGGAGCGTGGCTCTGATAACACTGTAGGGTTTCGTAGTGACCCGACACTACGCGGAAGGAAACCCCCCAAGACCCGCCCCTTAATTAAAGCAATTAACAAGCATAATAAACTTAATAAAACAAGATTAAGAACAAGAATTATACCTTTGTTGCGTGCTTCGCTCTCGAAGAGCTCTTACTTCAAAATCCCGAAACTACGAGATCTCCGACGGATCGTACCCTCGACCCGACCCGAGCGTCCCAAGTCTTGAAGGTTAGTCAAGACCCGGACAAAACAAAACTATGAGTTTTACGAATCAAAGGTTTACTCTAATTACAAGAGTTGTCTTTTTAATTCCACTCAAGGTTGTGTATTTCCCAATACCATGCCTTTGGTATTTATAGGGAAATGCACCCTTGAACTTCATTCCCCAACCAATGTGGGAGAATGAATAATTTGATAATTAATTTATTTCCAAAAAAAATTAATAATTAAATTCAATCACAATGCAACAAGTGTCAAGGGGAGAGAGAAGGTTAGGTGAGGACCATGAAGAGGTAGGGGGGACCATTGCCTTGCTCCCCAAGGCTTTGCCCAAGCCTTGGTCCCCACCCCTCATAAATCCGCCCTTAGGAAAGGGGATGTTGGGCTGCTGCCAGCTAGCACGTCAGCTAGCAGTGCCAGCTAACCAAGCCAGCTAGCACCAGCCCAGCCAGCAGTCTCGCATCCCAGCCAGGCAGTGCATGCTTGGTGCTGGTCGATGCTTGGCGCTGGTGCGTGTTAGTGCTAGGCGCAGGTGCGTGCTGGCGCTGGTGCTGGCCCTCGCCTCTCTCGCACATGCTCGCATAGCCAGCACGCGTGCTGCTAGCGAGCCACGCATGCTGGCCCCTTGCCTCGCCAGCCACACGCACCACCCTCGCATCCCTCGCTGCACCTCTCGCACACGCACCAGCCTTGCACCCCACGCACATGCGCCACACGCATTGCTAGCCCAGCCAGTGCGCCTACGCACGCAAGGGCCTAGCATGCGTGCTCGGCGATGCTGCCAGACACCCTCGCACTAGCACACATCAGCCAGTGCCTAGCACTGCTATGCTTGGTGCGAGGCACACACACACGCACATGCACATGCGCTAGTGCCTAGCACTACGATGGCTGTGCTTGGTGCGTGTGTGGCCCTACCATGCGCACCTAGGCATCCAGGCAAGCACGTTGCTGTGTTGCGATGGTGCGCCTAGGCTACGATGGTCGGCGATGGTGCCTACACATCATGTTAGGGCTGCGATAGCGCCTAGGCATGATGCTAGGGCTGCGATGGTCAGCGATGGTGTGCCTAGGCTGCGATGGTGCGCCTAGCACACCTAGTGTGCTTAGGCTTGCGCCTAGCCATGCTAGGTGCATGCTAGCTCGAACTAGCCTAGCATCCACGTGGTTAGACCATTGTGGTGCTACGGCTAGGTTCGTACTTGTTGCTTGTGATTTTGCGACGCTCGGCCTCGACGCCTTAGGCTCGATATCCGACGTCTGTATTCGTAAAACTCTGTCGACTCATTTAATCCTTTTGGATTAATTCGTCGTCTCGGATCGGTGATTCGATTAGGTTCGACCCGAAAGGTTCAGTTAAGATTAAGCTGTAATATCAATTGTAACTCGATATTTCTAATCGGAAGTGGCCTCCACCTAGGCATTCCGATCACTTGATTTTACTGAAGAATTAACTCTGTAATAATTTTAAATCCTCTATCGGAAGAATACACTTGTTGGAAGGACACCATTCCTTTCAGATTTCACGTCTCGTCGAATTCTATATTCGACTCGACTTGCGACGCTCGGTCTCGACGTTCTAAGCTCGATATCCGACGTCTTTGTTCGTAAAACTCTGACGACTCATCAAATCCTTCAGATTGATTCGTCGTCTCGAATCGGTGGTTCGATTGGGTTCGACCCGAAGGGTTCATTCAAGATTAAGCTGTAATATTAATTGTACATTAATGTTACTGATCGGAAGCGGGCTCCACCTAGGCATTCCGATCACTTGACCTTACTGAAGAATTAGCTTTCTAATAATTCTGAACCCTCTACCGGAATAATACACTTGTGGAAGGACACCATTCCTTTTAGTTTAGTATTATAATGTCTATGTAACTGTATTATGTATAAAATGTTTTCGAACTAAAATTATATATTTTACGGGATGGAGTTGGAATTACTCAGTTTACCTGATTTTGGAAGTTTTCTCTCTTTTCTTGTTTCTGATTTATTTTTCTGGATGGTAAGAGGGTACTCGGTTACGTGTGTGGAGACGTTAGAAAAATCATGTAGCTAAGACAATTTAGTTTACTTCCGAACTTAGTTATTTTCCTTTTTTTATTTTTTTTACTTTATTTAAATGTTTTACAGTTTGGATGTATTGACTATTTTATTTTTCACCACTTAGACTACTTAGTTTATTAAATTGTATTTTGTTTTGCTTTGCATTTGTTTTCTACGGAAAATAAGTATAGCAGTAATACTCCCAAGGTTCGATGGTTGGGTTTTGAAAGTTAAAAAAGTTACTCTATTGTTTTAAAAGACTCGAATACTGGGGGTGTTACAACTTGGTATTAGAGCCAGCTCCAATCAGTTTAGTTCAGTTTAGCTTAGTTCAGTAAATAAGAACATGCACTAGGATGCACCATGCTCATTAGTCATTATGCGCTCGGTGTGAATTAAATTTCTCCATGGTAATAGCTTTCAAAATTAAACATCTCCATATTTGCAATTTATTAATTTTAGAGAGTAAATTACAGAGTGTTTTTTGGAGAAAGAAATTTCTAAAGAGCAAAATTGAGGAGCGAGAGAAATTTATAAACGCAATTGATAAGGGGTTTTCCCCCGCCACGTGGACCAATGAAGCCCTGCCACGTGTTGTCCACGTGGACCAACCAGAGTCCGCCACGTGTCACCTCGTGAGATGCCCACGGTGGACCAATCAGGTCATGACACGTGGCAGAAAAAATCGCCAAATGGGTAAGTGACCTTTATGGCCCAAATTCCTAGGCAAGCCCAGTCAGTCCTAGGTTACAGAAACCTAGTACTGGACCCGCACTTCGAGACCCTATAAAAGGGAGATGTTACCTCTAAGGAATAGGATTCAGAAATCATTAAACACGCGTGTACTTTAGTTGCTTAGCATTAACTCCAGCTTTAATTGCGCTACTTGAGAGCTAAGGCTCAGATTTCGAGGTTATCTCAGATAGCCGGATGATCACTCCTCTCCTAAGAAGAGCCTGATCCCATTTACTTTCCGCACTTTACTCCTCATGCACGTTCTAACTTGATCGTCGGAGGCGGAACTCCACCCAACCGGAGTCTCCGTTGTTTTGCAAGTAGAGGCGTCCAGAGGCTAGTCTTGGTGTTGTAACTCTCCCGCAGGACATCCAAAAAACCCCGAAACATTTGGCGTTGTCTGTGGGGAGAGTACTTCTGAGATGGTTTCACAAGAACCTGTACCGCCTCTTAATGAGAAACGGCCTATGGCCAACGTCCAGGTCTATACAGACCAGGATACAGATGACGACTATGAAGTCGATACACACACGGCCCCTGACGGGTCCCTAAGAACTAGGCGCATCCATCCCATTGAAAGGAGGGAACTGAATGGCGAGCAGGCAGGCCCTAGTGAACTAGTCGGCCATTCGACTGGTCAACCCCAGGCGGCCGAAGGATCCACCCCCATCACCAGAAACGAGCTCATGACTATCTTTACAAGTTTCAAAGGGGAAATAAAGGATCTAATTGATAAGCGGACGACTATTCCCATAAAGGAACAGTAGGCCAAGAAGCCCTCCCAGTCTGGGAGGAACAAGCCGGTTAATGGCCGAGAGGCTACTCCTCACCCTAAACCTAGGTAAAGGTAGTCGCCCTTGATTGACTTAACCAAACTCCGGTTCCTTGAGCCAGGGAAGAGGAAAGCCATCCGGCATGTACAGCCGGATGGTTCAAAGAAAACATATTATGATGCTCGGATGTTAATCCAGCAGAAAAAGAATATACAACTATCGGAGTTGGCTTCAACATCAAACCTACAAGACAGCTTTCAGAATACCTTAAGGAGGTATTCCTAGTCAAACCATGAGAACCAAGCAGGCGGCATGTCCGCACATTCCGGTCCTCAGATGAACCATGCGACCCCGTATGTTCCTTAGCAGACATACATTTCGTATGGACAGCCTTACATGCAGCCGACCCTCTTCGAGGGGCAGACAGCACACAATGTCTAACCTTTGGACTGGTAGCTTCGCCTGCTAAGACTTGGAGAACAACCATCTACGTTCTCCAAAGAAATAACAGAGGCCGCACAACCGGCCAAGGTGAAAATTGTGTTGGTAGGTACTTATGATGGTACCACCAACCCAGAAGACCACCTGATGGCATACACCAACCTTATGTATCTTCAAGGGTTGGATGATGCCGCATGGTGTAGATGCTTCCCAGCCACATTGAAGGGCGTTGCCCAGCAATGGTTCAGCAGCCGGATAACAGCCGGATGCATAAATAACTTCAAGACGCTTGCATACTTGTTTGCGTCAAACTTCTCAATGAATATCCCTGCAAAGAAAACAAGTCTTGACTTGGGAGCTATACAACAGGGTAAGAAAGAAGGGCTACGCTCGTATATCGGGCGGTTCAATCTGATGAGAATTTAGATCCAAGGACTATCTGATGAGGTGGCCTATACAGACTTTTTCAAAGGTCAGAAGGACGGGTCGGCCTTTAAGTTCGACCTTTTCAGGAAGAGGGTTGCTACCCTCCAAGAGGCGCTGATGGAGGCGGACACCTATATACAGGCGACCGAGCTCTGCAACATCAACAAACAGTCGGATTCAAAGAGGTCTGACAAAAGAGAGAGTCGGTCTTTACAGCCGGCTAAGAAAGAAGAGAAGAAAAGAAAACAAGTCTGGGTGGCTGATACTTCAGAACAGCTGTCCCAGAAGAAAAATAAGGAAGCGAAAACATACTCTCCAAAGTATGAATTCATTAAAGATTGTCACTCCATCCTCATGGAGATTAAGGACCGGGTCTCCATTGAGAAGCCGGCTGCTATGAAATGTTCCGCCAAAAATCAAAACAAAAATAAATATTGCCACTACCATGAGGATATTAGCCATGACACCAACGAATGCTTTAGTGGCCAACCAAAGAGTTGGCCGGATCCTCATTGACACTGGGAGTTCGTCTGATCTCATCAGTCACAAGTGCCTGGCTAAGCTCAAGTACAAACCCGAGAGCATTCACCAGGTCTCTCATCCCTTAGTGGGATTTGGGGTTGGTGTCGTACATCCGGTAGGTTGAATAGACCTACCCATTCGTCTGGGCGAAAAAGGGGAGGGACGCTGATATATTCATTTTATATAGTGTTTTATCCCCGTCCCGTATCATAGTTAGGGGTATATTTGGCTCTAAATATACCCCTAACTATGATACGGGACGGGGACAAAACACTATATAAAATGAATATATCAAACTCCCCCAAGCCAAACCTTTGCTTGTCCCAAAGCAAAGAGCTCATCAAATGAACAGATAAAACATAATTCACCCCAAAAATTTATTAAAACCAAGATAACCAATTCAAGGCAAATCCAACAAATATGCATCAAAATCAACCAATTAAATCCATCCAACTACTTATCCTCCCTAACAATCGTCAAATAGAGCAAACCACAAGTGTATATGGAATTCAGGACTAGTGCTCACGCCCTCTGCACTCTTTATGTGGCGGATATAAAATGTATCCGATCGCTCTCCGCCCAACCCTTATAATGTGAACAATGCCCTCCCAAACTCACAACACTCGTGTGTTTAAGAAAACAAGCACTCAACCTAATAGTCGACTCGAAATATATCAAATCATTCTTTGCATTGACAAACAACTAATTTCACATTCACACCACTCTATGCACAAAGGTCGGAAGGTCTTTAAAGCTTGTAATGTAAGGCTAGGGTAAAAGGTAGGAAATATTTGGGAAAATGTGAGAGTAAAGCCATGCTTAAGGGAGCCAAAATCCTAACAAATAAAACCAAGGTCAAAATTAAATGATGACCAAATCATCTCCAACACAACTCAACACTACAAAAACTTCACCAAACACCCAATCCAATAAACCACAAATTATTCAATACTTACAACTTCACTCTTATATACAAATTATAACCTTATAGAACTTGAGTGAACAAACTTTGAACCTTCTTTTTTTTTTTCCTTTTGAAATTTTTTCTCTTTTTTTTTTTAAGAAACCTTCAATAGAAAATTTGAACATCAAACGATTTTTTCTTTGCTCTTTTTTTCTTTGTACTAACTTGGAATTTTTTTTTCACTCTGAACAACAATTTTTTTTCAATATTTATTCCAATTATCCAAAAATAAGAACAATTAAACAACTTCTCAAATCCACCCTAAACTGTGCAAATGAATATGCACACTACAAACTCCCGCACCTCACTCACTAATAGCTCCCCCAAGCCAAGCTTGGGACTAGTAACCAATGGGGCAAAAATACGCTTGTAATGTGGCTAATAAACAATAAAAGGGCACAAGCAACAACATGGGTAGCAAGAAGGGAACAAATGTATCTAATATCGTCTGAAGGCTACCTAAGAGAACAAATGCCTTCGTCCTCCTCAATGTGCATAATAATGAGTCATACAAACATTACTCAAAGTTAAAAACCAATACTCAACTTCATTGACATACCAGGAACTAGCACACATTCCTAACCAAATCAACTAGTCAAGCACCAAATCCACAAATAGTTGGACAAAATTGACTCATGTTAAGGCATCCAAGCAATCAAACATTAAATCATGGCTAACCTATCCACAATACTCATCATCATATACCAAGAATCAAAACAATTTTCATGTATGGGGCACAGGGAAGCATGATTTATCATTCATTGGTTCGTATTTTTGTATTTTTTTTGGTTTTTTTTTTTTGTTTTTCAAAGCAGTAAAACTACCCTAAAAAGCAATAATAAAGAAAAGAAAAAAATACCTACATCCAAAATCTTCCCCAAGCCAGAATCAGACAATGTCCTCATTGACTCGGGAATTAGCCGAGCGCGGCTAATCATCACCATCGTCATCCATCCGACCAAACCCACCGCCACTGCCACCTGCGCCACCAGAAGAACTACCACCAAAATAGTTAGGGTGAACATCCCCCCCTAACCCCCCAAAGGGAAAGTCTCGACCATAACCGGCAAATGCGGAGTAATCTGTGTAAATACCATGGGAGGTGGGATCCACATATCCCTGGGGTGGTGGCTGGTACCAGTCAGGGTAAACAACATCATCGGGAATAGCACCCCGACGAGCATAATCATCATACATGGGAAAAAGGGCTCTACCCTGATTCCTCTCAACGTACCCTAACCTCTGGTCAATAGAGCCAACCATCCGCCTAAGGTCACCCTGGGACTGCTCTACCCTGCCTATGGCCTGACCTATACTCTGTAAATCCCATATAGTCTCGGAGTCAGGTGGGGGTCGTGGTCGAGGAACCGGAGGTGGAGGTGGTGGTGCCTCATTGTGAGGTTGTGGGGGTGATTGTGGACGAGGTGGGGCGCGTGGTGGGTGCCGGGGTACACCCTGTGCGTGGGCAAGTAGAATGTCGTAGGTATACGACTCTTGCCAGGGGGGAAAGCTGTCAACTCAGGGTTGGGGAGAGGGAAAACAGGGGTGTAATCTTTCCCTACCCTAACTAGCCACTCTGGAACATTACTACGGTTAATTCTAACCCAACTCAAAAATTGAAGGTACGACATGTTCATTAGAGTGTCCCCCCACAGTTAGTCAGCCCCTCGTACCTAGACTCACTAAACCCGGCTTTCTTGAGTGCTATCCTAGTAATGAGGCCACCGCAATGAACAGGGGTTTTAACATTGTGGCTACATGCATTTGCATGCCTGTTCAAATGGACAATGATATAACGGGCGATGTTCAATCTCCCGTATCCATACACATAGTGTCCTAGGATAGCTAGTTCATTGGTTTGGGCATTGTGAGGCTCATGACGAGCTAGGAAACAAGTCCCCGAAAATCTCTGAAAAATTTTGGGGATAGGGTGGTGAAAGGGAAGAACGCTAGCATGTTGGGAGTTCGGACAAGGTTTGCCCGACAATGCATGATAAATATCATCAGCTTTATACTCTTCATTCCATTGGGTCGGGGGATGGGGATCCAATTCAAACAAATTAGCAAATTCAACATATGTTAAACTAATATTTCTATTGTTTAACCTAAAGTGCAAAATAGGGCCATTGTTTGATTGTACAACATTCAAAGAAGACAAAAATTCACAAGTCAATTCCCTAAACGTAGGATAATGCATATCTACAAATTTTCGCATGCCAATATCGTTTAAGAAACGTCTAACATGCTCATACAATCCTAGAGTTTGTAGGGTGGCTCGGTGTAACCACCGAGAGGGAATTACCTCACGTCCGGCGAGGTTTATCAAACGGTCACGCTGATCGGATGTAGTAATCCGAATGGTTGGCCACAAATCTGGAAGTTGGAGCTCCGGATTGTACTGGATTCCTTGGCCCGAACCCGAACCCGTACCGCGAACGCTCCTTTGTCTCTTGAACATCTTGAAAATTTTTCCTTTCCAAAAATGAAAAAAATTAGTTTGTAGTTGTAAAGGATGAAAAGGGGAGTAATTTGATGTAAAAATTATGAATTTTGGATGAGGATTGAAGGAGAAATCTTAGAGAGAAGTTAGAGAAAAAATGAGTTTTAGAGAGAGAAAGTAATGGAGGAAGGAGTAAGAAAGAAGAAAGAAAGAAAAAGGAAAGAGAAAAACAAAGAAAATTCGGAGAAATAGGGGCGCGCCCGGTCGGGCGACCCCTCGCCCGGCAGGGCAAAATTTTGACGTATACGTTGTTTTCTCGCGCCCGGTCAGGCGAGACTTCGCCCGATCGGGCGAGTTATTGCCAAAATTCTTCTTCCTCTCGCGCCCGGTCGGGCGAGACTTCACCCGGTCGGGCGCGAGGTTGACTTTTCGTATGCCAATTTTCATGATTTTTTTTTTCAAATTTTGGCTAACTCCTTGTTCTCCAACCTGCGTATAAAAAATAAAAAAAAAAAAAATACTCTAAAATTCGTTAGTTCCCTCTCTCGTCCTCTCTAAAAAAAAAAAAGACTAAAGAAAAATACGGGTTGCCTCCCGCAAAGCGCTGGTTTATCAAGGTCCCGCACGACCGTCTTACTATATGTTAATCAAGATGAAGAAGGATCGGCTAGGTGTAGTAATTCAACTGCACCTATCATAGCCCCGTCGTGATACAATTTCAATCGTTGACCATTTACCTTGAAGAAACCACCGCGATCATCATCTAATTCAACAGAACCGAATTTATTTGCCCTTTTGACAGTGAAAGGACCTGACCACCTTGACTTTAACTTTCCTGGAAATAGTTTAAGTCTAGAATTGAATAACAAAACCTTATCACCCTCTTTGAATTCTCTCGGAAGGATCATCTTGTCATGCCATTTCTTGGTTTTCTCCTTATAGACACGTGCACTATCATAGGCTTGCAATCTAAACTCATCTAATTGGTTAAGTTGAAGTAATCTTTTCTCTCCCGCTAACTTAGCATCTAAATTAAGCTCTTTGATTGCCCAATAAGCCTTATACTCTAATTCAACTGGGAGGTGACATGATTTTCCATACACTAGTTTATAGGGAGAAGTACTTATAGGGGTCTTAAACGCAGTTCTATATGCCCAAAGGGTGTCATCTAACTTATCACTCCAGTCCTTCCTAGACTTAGCTACCACTTTTTGCAGAATAGCTTTAATTTCACGGTTAGAAACTTCTACTTGCCCACTAGTTTGGGGATGGTAAGCTAAACCTGTCCTATGGTATACTCCGTACTTTTTCAGAAGAGTGTCTAACTTCCTCTCATGAAAGTGAGATCCTCCATCACTAATTACGGCTCTAGGGACTCCAAATCTAGGGAAGATGACTTTCTTAAATAATTTATGAACCACTTTGGAATCATTGGTGGGTGTGGCAATGGCTTCTACCCACTTAGAGACATAATCAACGGCGACAAGTATATAACGATTCCCTTTTGAGGAGGGAAAAGGTCCCATATAATCAACACCCCAAACATCAAAAATTTCTACTTCCAAAATACCTGTTTGGGGCATCTCATGCCGCCGCGAGATGTTGCCGGTCCTCTGGCAAGAATCACAAGCTATGACAAAGGCTTGAGCATCCTTGAACATGGTAGGCCAATAGAATCCTGACTCATTTATCTTGGCAACTGTCTTGGCAGGGCCATGATGTCCACCATAGGGGGAGTTGTGACAGCTAATAAGTATCCCGTGAACTTCCCACTCGGGAACACACCTGCGAAATAAACCATCTGCACACTCTCGAAACAAAAAAGGATCATCCCAAAAATAATGTTTTACGTCATAAAGGAACTTCTTTTTCTGTTGATAAGATAAGTCAGGGGGTAGGGTACCACCCACTAAATAATTAGCATAATCTGCATACCAAGGGTGTTCCTCTACAACTGCGAACAAGTGATCATCAGGGAAAGGATCATCAATAGGGAGAGAATCCTTACCATCATACCTGATCCTAGACAGGTGATCTGCTACAACATTCTCCGCTCCCTTTTTATCTTTTATTTCCACATCAAAATCTTGGAGCAAGAGAACCCAACGGAGAAGCCTAGGCTTTGTTTCTGCCTTGGCTATTAGATATTTCAGAGCTGCATGATCAGTAAAAACAATTATTTTAGAACCAACTAGATATGATCTAAATTTTTCTAAAGCATATATAACAGCAAGAAACTCCTTCTCTGTGGTAGCATAATTGACTTGGGCTTCATCCAAAGTTTTACTAGCGTAATAAATAGCATGTAAAACTTTGTTCTTTATCTATCCTAGCACTGCTCCAACTGCAAAATCACTAGCATCGCACATAATCTCGAAGGGTAAATTCCAATCGGGGGCACATATGATAGGTGCTGAAATTAGAGCCTGCTTAATCCTGTTAAAAGCCTCAAGACACTCATTAGTAAAGTTAAAAGGGGCATCCTTCAACAAAAGCTGAGTTAGTGGTTTAGCAATTTTAGAAAAATCTTTGATGAAACGGCGATAAAATCCCGCATGACCTAAGAAACTTCTAACCCCCTTAACATTAACTGGTGGAGGTAATTGCTCAATTACAGAAATCTTAGCTTTATCAACTTGTATACCCTTATCAGATACGATATGACCAAGAACTACTCCCTCTGTCACCATAAAGTGACACTTTTCCCAGTTTAAAACCAAATCGCATTCTTCACATCTTTTCATTATTTTAGTGAGATTAATCAAGCATGCATCAAATGAGGAACCATATACACTAAAATCATCCATAAAAACTTCCATAATAGACTCTATGAATTCATAAAAGATACTCATCATACAACGTTGAAAGGTAGCGGGGGCATTACATAGACCAAAAGGCATCCTACGGTAAGCAAAAGTACCATAGGGGCAAGTAAATGTAGTCTTTTCCTGATCATCAGGGTGAATTGGAATTTGGAAAAATCCAGAGTACCCATCTAAATAGAAAAAGAACTTATGATTAGCTAACCTTTCAAGCATTTGGTCAATGAAGGGTAGGGGAAAATGATCTTTCTTAGTGGCAATATTTAATCTACGATAATCAATACACATACGCCACCCTGTCACAGTTCTAGTGGGAATTAATTCATTCTTATCATTTTTTATTACAGTCATCCCACCCTTCTTAGGTACTACCTGTACAGGACTAACCCACTTTGAATCAGAAATAGGGTAAATAATACCTGCATCAAGTAATTTCATCACCTCTTTCTTGACTACTTCCTGCATATTAGGATTCAACCTTCTCTGGGGTTGAATACATGGCTTGTGGTTCTCTTCCAAGTGTATCCTGTGCATACAAAAATCAGGGCTAATACCCTTTAGATCATCAATACTGTACCCAATTGCCCTTTTGTGAGTTCTAAGAACCGTTAAAAGTTTTGAAATTTGTGGGTTATCAAGTGCAGTACTAATGATCACGGGGTGTAATTCCTGCTCATCAAGAAAAACATATTTTAAGTGAGAAGGAAGAGGTTTTAATTCAGGTTTCTTTACCTCTGCAGGTTTTGATTCCTGAATTAATTTTTCTACCTTTAAATTTACTCTAGGGCTAAGCTCTTCAAGTGAGAGAGCTGCCTCTATAGCATCCACCTCCTTGCTCCAAATACCAGCATCACCTGTAGTAAATTCACCACAAAGTACTTCCTCCAAGGGATCCCTTGCAAGAACCTGTGGTAAGCTATCTTCACAAATAATGTCAATCACATCAATAACTTCAATACTACAACAGTTTTCCTCTAGCATAGGACCTTTTAAAACTTTCCCTAAATTAAAAGTGATATTATCATCTCCTACAGAAAGGGTTAGTTTTCCATTTTTCACATCAATAATGGCTCCTGCAGTGTGGAGAAAAGGTCTTCCTAGAATTATAGGAATTTGTGTATCCTCAGCCATGTCTAAAACAATAAAGTCAACAGGGATATAAAATTTTCCAACTCTGATAGGGACATCCTCTAAAATACCTAAGGGATATTTAACAGAACGATCTTCCATTTGTAGGGTAATATTAGTAACTTTTAAATCACCCATATTAAGTTTTGCACATATAGACGATGGCATAACACTAACACTGGCACCCAAATCACATAATGCTTTATCTATGAAGACATTACCAATATGACAAGGTATAGAAAAACTACCGGGATCCTTTAATTTAGGTGGAGATTTATTTTGTAGTAAAGCACTACACTCTTCTGTGAAAGCTACAGTCTCTACCTCATTAAAGGCTCTCTTCCTAGTCAAAATATCTTTCATAAATTTAGCATAAGCAGGAACTTGTGTAATTAACTCTGTGAAAGGAACTGTTACCTGCAAATTTTTCACTACCTCCAAAAACTTACCAAACTGCTTGTCCAACTTTGTCTTCAAATGTCTGTTGGGGAATGGTAATTTGATAACAGGTTTCCCTTCATCTCCTGGTTTGGGCTTAGTATTACCCTGCAATACATTATCAATTAAAGGGTTAGTTTTACCCTGCAGAGTATCATCAGTTGAAGTACTAGTTTTACCCTGCAACCCTGCATTATCAGTTGAAGTACTCATTGTTCTACCCTGCAGCCCTGTAGGGCTAGTAACAACATCATTTAAACCTGCAGAATCAGAGCTAGCATTATTAGTTATGACAATTTCATCATCAGGGGGCATAGGGGGGCCATCATAATGTACACCACTCCTCAGAGTGATTGCATTAGCATGATCCGTGGGTTGTATTGGTTGTGATGGAAGGGTTCCTTGTTGACGATTTTGTAAAGTAGCGGAAAGTTGCGCAATTTGATTATCAATGATTTTATTATGGGCTACTAGGGAATCAATTTGTGCATCTCTACTCTGCATATGTTTTTGCATACTAGTCAACATGGTTTTAATTTCTGTCAATGCAGGATCAGAAGATGAAGGAGGTGTTTGAAGTGGGGCCCTTTGGTTAGGTGGTTGGTAGTATTTTTGTTGTGGTTGCTGTGGTGGTTGAGGTTGTGGTTGTGGTTATTGTGGGGGTGGAGGATTTTGGACATTTGTGCTTCGGTAGGAAAGATATGGATGATTTTTGAAGCCAGGATTGTAACTGTTGGAGTATGGATTATTCTGCCTATAGGTTTGAAAGGCATTAACTTGCTCCATGGAACTCCTGCAGTCTTGTGCCCAATGACCTACAATACCACAATTATCACAAAAAATTTCATTAGAATTACTCAAAGCAGAAACATTAGCTACGGAAACGGGAATAGCAGTACTAAGATTATCTAATTTTTGACAAATAGAGGTTAATTGAGCCTGCAAAAAGGATACGGAATCAACACTATGTTTTCCCTTATTTGCAAAACCTCTTGGATTCCCGTATTGGGAATTATGAATTGCCATCTCTTCAATGACTGTTCCTGCTATATCTTCATTTAAATTCATGAACCTCCCATTAGCTGCCGAATCAAGGATTGATCTAGAGGAATTTCCAAGCCCGTTGTAAAAGGCTTGAATAAGCTGCCATTGTTGCATTCCATGATGTGGGCACTCTCTCTGCAGATCTTTGAATCTTTCCCAAGCCTCGTATAAGCTTTCATCAACCTCTTGGGAGAAATTTGTGATTGAACTCCGTAGTAGAGCTGTTCTCTCTGCAGGGTAATACTTATTATAGAAATTCAAAGCAAGAGTATCCCAGTTAGTAATACCAAGAGCAATTCTATTCAATCCATTATACCACAATTTTGCTTTACCACACAAAGAAAAAGGAAAAAGAATCTCCCTGATTTGGTTCTGCGTGACCCCAGTTTGTCTGATGGTGTTGCAATACTGACAGAAATCTAAAATATGAAGATTTGGATCTTCACCCTTAGCTCCGCTAAATTGCTTCCTTTCGATCATGGTGATAAATTGGGGCTTGATTTCAAATTGTACTCCTTCGAGGGCAGGTGGAGGAGTAAGATGTGGGAAATCTGCTAGTGACGGCTGAGAATAATCACTGAGCTTGCGGGGTGGTGGATTCGCCATCTCTGCTTCTAGTTCTGAATGAACCTCTGTATCACTAGAATCGGATGGTGGTTCCAAAGGTATAGTACCCTCGGAAGTAGCTCGTACCTGTCTAAAAAGGTTCTTCTGTCTATGAAAAGAACGTTCAATTTCAGGGTCAAACGAAATGTAACCTGATCTAGAACTCCTGGGCATAAACACAGAACTAAACAAACAAGTATGAGAAACTGCCCAAAAGAACTTGCGTTCTCTGCGACGAAAGAAAATAATTAAGACTACAAAAATAATCAGAAATAAAAATAAAACCGTTTCCCCGGCAACGGCGCCAAAATTTGACAGGTTATAGTCGTATCACCTAATAAAAAGTAATTCCTAAATCCTCTAACTAAAGTAGATAGGGAAGTAGGGTCGAATCCACAGGGAAACAAGTCTTCCTATTCCTAATTAATTAAAATAATAATTATTAAGTAACCAAATTGTGTTGTGTGAATTAAACTAATAATAAACTAAGCAAATAAATCTAAGGGAATAATCAATAATAAAAAGCTCTAGGGTATAGGTTCACCAATAAATAATACTCCAGGGTAAAAAATACGATCAATTATCAATGCATAAACTAACCAGATTATAAAGGGTTGTCGCTACGTATTATAATCACATAATCAATCTACTGGTATTAAATCTCATCTCTCGAATCTCGACCTAACCATTAATAGATTAACATGCCTATTGAAACTAAGCCTAAACATCAATTCTCATCTCTCGAATCTCGAATCAATATTGCATAACTCATACAATTAAACCAGCGCTAATCTAATTGCATAGCATTAAATCAATCAATAGGAAACTAACCAATCATCAATAATCAACAATAACAAATTACCCCTTCGTATTATTCATGGATCCCCACAAACCCTAGAAATAAAACTACTCGTGCATAATTAAATCTAAGCTAAACATAATAATTAAACCAGACATGGAATAAGCAAATTAATTGAATTGCGGAAAAATAAAAGCAAGGAAGAAATCGTACCAAAAATAAATGGAAGTATGAATTGTATTAAGGAAATAGTGTAGAGAGAATAAAAGTATGAAGAACAAGCTTAAGAACTAAAATTAGAATTAAGAAAACGGAATTCTCCGATAACGTAAAAACGTCGTCCGCCAAAGTAAGCTGAAAACATATTTATACTAACAACTAATTCTAAAATAAAGAAAAAGACAAAACAAACTAAAAATATCCTAATAAAAACACGCGCCCGGTCGGGCGAGGCTTCGCCCGGTCGAGCGCGCCTTTTTCCTTCACTAATGCTTGTTCGCGCCCGGTCGGGCGCGCATCCGGGCGAACCTTCGCCCTTTAGTCTTCTTCCTCGCCCGGCCGGACCTTTAGTTATTCTTTCAATTGGGCTTTAAACTTGGCCCAAGACCAATCTTCTTCATGGTCCAATTTGCCCGAGCTCCTATTCACTTCATCGAGCCCTTAATCACCGGATTGATTTCTCAAATACGGTCCTGGGCTTCGAAATACGATCACAGAAAGGCGTCTCGTCTCCAATGCTCGCGTAGCTCTCCTAAATGCCGGAAAATGTTCCAAATATGCAATTTCCTGTAGAATAATACAACAACTACGAAAACACTAGAAAACGAATATTAGTAATAAATTTGGCTCTAAAGAGCCAAATATACCCCTAACTATGATACGGGACGGGGATAAAACACTATATAAAATGAATATATCAAACTCCCCCAAGCCAAACCTTTGCTTGTCCCAAAGCAAAGAGCTCATCAATGAACAGATAAAACATAATTCACCCCAAAAATTGTGTTGGTAGGTACTTATGATGGTACCACCAACCCAGAAGACCACCTGATGGCATACACCAACCTTATGTATCTTCAAGGGTTGGATGATGCCGCATGGTGTAGATGCTTCCCAGCCACATTGAAGGGCGTCGCCCAGCAATGGTTCGGCAGCCGGATAACAGCCGGATGCATAAATAACTTCAAGACGCTTGCATACTTGTTTGCGTCAAACTTCTCAATGAATATCCCTGCAAAGAAAACAAGTCTTGACTTGGGAGCTATACAACAGGGTAAGAAAGAAGGGCTACGCTCGTATATCGGGCGGTTCAATCTGATGAGAATTTAGATCCAAGGACTATCTGATGAGGTGGCCTATACAGACTTTTTCAAAGGTCAGAAGGACGGGTCGGCCTTTAAGTTCGACCTTTTCAGGAAGAGGGTTGCTACCCTCCAAGAGGCGCTGATGGAGGCGGACGCCTATATACAGGCGACCGAGCTCTGCAACATCAACAAACAGTCGGATTCAAAGAGGTCTGACAAAAGAGAGAGTCGGTCTTTACAGCCGGCTAAGAAAGAAGAGAAGAAAAGAAAACAAGTATGGGTGGCTGATACTTCAGAACAGCTGTCCCAGAAGAAAAATAAGGAAGCGAAAACATACTCTCCGAAGTATGAATTCATTAAAGATTGTCACTCCATCCTCATGGAGATTAAGGACCGGGTCTCCATTGAGAAGCCGGCTGCTATGAAATGTTCCGCCAAAAATCGAAACAAAAATAAATATTGCCACTACCATGAGGATATTAGCCATGACACCAACGAATGCTTTAGTGGCCAACCAAAGAGTTGGCCGGATCCTCATTGACACTGGGAGTTCGTCTGATCTCATCAGTCACAAGTGCCTGGCTAAGCTCAAATACAAACCCGAGAGCATTCACCAGGTCTCTCATCCCTTAGTGGGATTTGGGGGTGGTGTCGTACATCCGGTAGGTTGAATAGACCTACCCATTCGTCTGGGCGAAAAAGGGGAGGGACGCTGATATATTCATTTTATATAGTGTTTTATCCCCGTCCCGTATCATAGTTAGGGGTATATTTGGCTCTAAATATACCCCTAACTATGATACGGGACGGGGATAAAACACTATATAAAATGAATATATCAAACTCCCCCAAGCCAAACCTTTGCTTGTCCCAAAGCAAAGAGCTCATCAAATGAACAGATAAAACATAATTCACCCCAAAAATTTATTAAAACCAAGATAACCAATTCAAGGTAAATCCAACAAATATGCATCAAAATCAACCAATTAAATCCATCCAACTACTTATCCTCCCTAACAATCGTCAAATAGAGCAAACCACAAGTGTATATGGAATTCAGGACTAGTGCTCACGCACTCTGCACTCTTTATGTGGCGGATATAAAATGTATCCGATCGCTCTCCGCCCAACCCTTATAATGTGAACAATGCCCTCCCAAACTCACAACACTCGTGTGTTTAAGAAAACAAGCACTCAACCTAATAGTCGACTCGAAATATATCAAATCATTCTTTGCATTGACAAACAACTAATTTCACATTCACACCACTCTATGCACAAAGGTCGGAAGGTCTTTAAAGCTTGTAATGTAAGGCTAGGGTAAAAGGTAGGAAATATTTGGGAAAATGTGAGAGTAAAGCCATGCTTAAGGGAGCCAAAATCCTAACAAATAAAACCAAGGTCAAAATTAAATGATGACCAAATCATCTCCAACACAACTCAACACTACAAAAACTTCACCAAACACCCAATCCAATAAACCACAAATTTTTCAATACTTACAACTTGGAAGAGAACCCTGCCATCACAACCAACACAACCCACGGATCATGCTAATGCAATCACTCTGAGGAGTGGTGTACATTATGATGGGCCCCCTATGCCCCCTGATGATGAAATTGTCATAACTAATAATTCTAGCTCTGATTCTGCAGGTTTAAATGATGTTGTTACTAGCCCTGCAGGGCTGCAGGGTAGAACAATGAGTACTTCAACTGATAATGCAGGGTTGCAGGGTAAAACTAGTACTTCAACTGATGATACTCTGCAGGGTAAAACTAACCCTTTAATTGATAATGTATTGCAGGGTAATACTAAGCCCAAACCAGGAGATGAAGGGAAACCTGTTATCAAATTACCATTCCCCAACAGACATTTGAAGACAAAGTTGGACAAGCAGTTTGGTAAGTTTTTGGAGGTAGTGAAAAATTTGCAGGTAACAGTTCCTTTCACAGAGTTAATTACACAAGTTCCTGCTTATGCTAAATTTATGAAAGATATTTTGACTAGGAAGAGAGCCTTTAATGAGGTAGAGACTGTAGCTTTCACAGAAGAGTGTAGTGCTTTACTACAAAATAAATCTCCACCTAAATTAAAGGATCCCGGTAGTTTTTCTATACCTTGTCATATTGGTAATGTCTTCATAGATAAAGCATTATGTGATTTGGGTGCCAGTGTTAGTGTTATGCCATCGTCTATATGTGCAAAACTTAATATGGGTGATTTAAAAGTTACTAATATTACCCTACAAATGGCAGGTCGTTCTGTTAAATATCCCTTAGGTATTTTAGAGGATGTCCCTGTCAGAGTTGGAAAATTTAATATCCCTGTTGACTTTATTGTTTTAGACATGGCTGAGGATACACAAATTCCTATAATTCTAGGAAGACCTTTTCTCCACACTGCAGGAGCCATTATTGATGTGAAAAATGGAAAACTAACCCAATCTGTAGGAGATGATAATATCACTTTTAATTTAGGGAAAGTTTTAAAAGGTCCTATGCTAGAGGAAAACTGTTGTAGTATTGAAGTTATTGATGTGATTGACATTATTTGTGAAGATAGCTTACCACAGGTTCTTGCAAGGGATCCCTTGGAGGAAGTAATTTGTGGTGAATTTACTACAGGTGATGCTGGTATTTGGAGCAAGGAGGTGGATGCTATAGAGGCAGCTCTCTCACTTGAAGAGCTTAGCCCTAGAGTAAATTTAAAGGTAGAAAATTTAATTCAGGAATCAAAACCTGCAGAGGTAAAGAAACCTGAATTAAAACCTCTTCCTTCTCACTTAAAATATGTTTTTCTTGATGAGCAGGAATTACACCCCGTGATCATTAGTACTGCACTTGATAACCCACAAATTTCAAAACTTTTAACGGTTCTTAGAACTCACAGAAGGGCAATTGGGTACAGTATTGATGATCTAAAGGGTATTAGCCCTGATTTTTGTATGCACATGATACACTTGGAAGAGAACCACAAGCCATGTATTCAACCCCAGAGAAGGTTGAATCCTAATATGCAGGAAGTAGTCAAGAAAGAGGTGATGAAATTACTTGATGCAGGTATTATTTACCCTATTTCTGATTCAAAGTGGGTTAGTCTTGTACAGGTAGTACCTAAGAAGGGTGGGATGACTGTAATAAAAAATGATAAGAATGAATTAATTCCCACTAGAACTGTGACAGGGTGGCGTATGTGTATTGATTATCGTAGAGTAAATATTGCCACTAAGAAAGATCATTTTCCCCTACCCTTCATTGACCAAATGCTTGAAAGGTTAGCTAATCATAAGTTCTTTTGCTATTTAGATGGGTACTCTGGATTTTTCGAAATTCCAATTCACCCTGATGATCAGGAAAAGACTACATTTACTTGCCCCTATGGTACTTTTGCTTACCGTAGGATGCCTTTTGGTCTATGTAATGCCCCCGCTACCTTTCAACGTTGTATGATGAGTATCTTTTCTGAATTCATAGAGTCTATTATGGAAGTTTTTATGGATGATTTTAGTGTATATGGTTCCTCATTTGATGCATGCTTGATTAATCTCACTAAAATAATGAAAAGATGTGAAGAATGCGATTTGGTTTTAAACTGGGAAAAGTGTCACTTTATGGTGACAGAGGGAGTAGTTCTTGGTCATATCGTATCTGATAAGGGTATACAAGTTGATAAAGCTAAGATTTCTGTAATTGAGCAATTACCTCCACCAGTTAATGTTAAGGGGGTTAGAAGTTTCTTAGGTCATGCGGGATTTTATCGCCGTTTCATCAAAGATTTTTCTAAAATTGCTAAACCACTAACTCAGCTTTTGTTGAAGGATGCCCCTTTTAACTTTACTAATGAGTGTCTTGAGGCTTTTAACAGGATTAAGCAGACTCTAATTTCAGCACCTATCATATGTGCCCCCGATTGGAATTTACCCTTCGAGATTATGTGCGATGCTAGTGATTTTGCAGTTGGAGCAGTGCTAGGATAGATAAAGAACAAAGTTTTACATGCTATTTATTACGCTAGTAAAACTTTGGATGAAGCCCAAGTCAATTATGCTACCACAGAGAAGGAGTTTCTTGCTGTTATATATGCTTTAGAAAAATTTAGATCATATCTAGTTGGTTCTAAAATAATTGTTTTTACTGATCATGCAGCTCTGAAATATCTAATAGCCAAGGCAGAAACAAAGCCTAGGCTTCTCCGTTGGGTTCTCTTGCTCCAAGATTTTGATGTGGAAATAAAAGATAAAAAGGGAGCGGAGAATGTTGTAGCAGATCACCTGTCTAGGATCAGGTATGATGGTAAGGATTCTCTCCCTATTGATGATTCTTTCCCTGATGATCACTTGTTTGCAGTTGTAGAGGAACACCCTTGGTATGCAGATTATGCTAATTATTTAGTGGGTGGTACCCTACCCCCTGACTTATCTTATCAACAGAAAAAGAAGTTCCTTTATGACGTAAAACATTATTTTTGGGATGATCCTTTTTTGTTTCGAGAGTGTGCAGATGGTTTATTTCGCAGGTGTGTTCCCGAGTGGGAAGTTCACGGGATACTTATTAGCTGTCACAACTCCCCCTATGGTGGACATCATGGCCCTGCCAAGACAGTTGCCAAGATAAATGAGTCAGGATTCTATTGGCCTACCATGTTCAAGGATGCTCAAGCCTTTGTCATAGCTTGTGATTCTTGCCAGAGGATCGGCAACATCTCGCGGCGGCATGAGATGCCCCAAACAGGTATTTTGGAAGTAGAAATTTTTGATGTTTGGGGTGTTGATTATATGGGACCTTTTCCCTCCTCAAAAGGGAATCGTTATATACTTGTCGCCGTTGATTATGTCTCTAAGTGGGTAGAAGCCATTGCCACACCCACCAATGATTCCAAAGTGGTTCATAAATTATTTAAGAAATTCATCTTCCCTAGATTTGAAGTCCCTAGAGCCGTAATTAGTGATGGAGGATCTCACTTTCATGAGAGGAAGTTAGACACTCTTCTGAAAAAGTACGGAGTATACCATAGGACAGGTTTAGCTTACCATCCCCAAACTAGTGGGCAAGTAGAAGTTTCTAACCGTGAAATTAAAGCTATTCTGCAAAAAGTGGTAGCTAAGTCTAGGAAGGACTGGAGTGATAAGTTAGATGACACCCTTTGGGCATATAGAACTGCGTTTAAGACCCCTATTGGTACTTCTCCCTATAAACTAGTGTATGGAAAATCATGTCACCTCCCAGTTGAATTAGAGTATAAGGCTTATTGGGCAATCAAAGAGCTTAATTTAGATGCTAAGTTAGCGGGAGAGAAAAGATTACTTCAACTTAACCAATTAGATGAGTTTAGATTGCAAGCCTATGATAGTGCACGTGTCTATAAGGAGAAAACCAAGAAATGACATGACAAGATGATCCTTCCGAGAGAATTCAAAGAGGGTGATAAGGTTTTGTTATTCAATTCTAGACTTAAACTATTTCCAGGAAAGTTAAAGTCAAGGTGGTTAGGTCCTTTCACTGTCAAAAGGGCAAATAAATTCGGTTCTGTTGAATTAGATGATGATCGCGGTGGTTTCTTCAAGGTAAATGGTCAACGATTGAAATTGTATCACGACGGGGCTATGATAGGTGCAGTTGAATTACTACACCTAGCCGATCCTTCTTCATCTTGATTAACATATAGTAAGACGGTCGTGCGGGACCTTGATAAACCAGCGCTTTGCGGGAGGCAACCCGTATTTTTCTTTAGTCTTTTTTTTTTTAGAGAGGACGAGAGAGGGAACTAACGAATTTTAGAGTATTTTTTTTAATATTTTTTTTATTTTTTTTATTTTTTTATACGCAGGTTGGAGAACAAGGAGTTAGCCAAAATTTGGAAAAATCATGAAAATTGGCATACGAAAAGTCAGCCTCGCGCCCGACCGGGCGAAGTCTCGCCCGACCGGGCGCGAGAAAACAACGTATACGTCAAAAATTCGCCCGACCGGGCGAATTCTCGCCCGACCGGGCGCGAGAGGAAGAAGAATTTTGGCAATAACTCGCCCGATCGGCGAAGTCTCGCCAGACCGGGCGCGAGAAACCGGTCGGGCGAGGGGTCGCCCGACCGGGCGCGCCCCTATTTCTCCGAATTTTCTTTGTTTTTCTCTTTCCTTTTTCTTTCTTTCTTCTTTCTTACTCCTTCCTCCATTACTTTCTCTCTCTAAAACTCCTTTTTTCTCTAACTTCTCTCTAAGATTTCTCCTTCAATCCTCATCCAAAATTCATAATTTTTACATCAAATTACTCCCCTTTTCATCCTTTACAACTACAAACTAATTTTTTTCATTTTTGGGAAGGAAAAATTTTCAAGATGTTCAAGAGACAAAGGAGCGTTCGCGGTACGGGTTCGGGTTCGGGCCAAAGAATTCAGTACAATCCGGAGCTCCAACTTCCAGATTTGTGGCCAACCATTCGGATTACTACATCCGATCAGCGTGACCGTTTGATAAACCTTGCCGGACGTGAGGTAATTCCCTCTCGGTGGTTACACCGAGCCACCCTACAAACTCTAGGATTGTATGAGCATGTTAGACGTTTCTTAAACGATATTGGCATGCGAAAATTTGTAGATATGCATTATCCTACGTTTAGGGAATTGACTTGTGAATTTTTGTCTTCTTTGAATGTTGTACAATCAAACAATGGCCCTATTTTGCACTTTAGGTTAAACAATAGAAATATTAGTTTAACATATGTTGAATTTGCTAATTTGTTTGAATTGGATCCCCATCCCCCGACCCAATGGAATGAAGAGTATAAAGCTGATGATATTTATCATGCATTGTCGGGCAAACCTTGTCCGAACTCCCAACATGCTAGCGCTCTTCCCTTTCACCACCCTATCCCCACAATTTTTCAGAGATTTTCGGGGACTTGTTTCCTAGCTCGTCATGAGCCTCACAATGCCCAAACCAATGAATTAGCTATCCTAGGACACTATGTGTATGGATACGGGAGATTGAACATCGCCCGTTATATCATTGTCCATTTGAACAGGCATGCAAATGCATGTAGCCACAATGTTAAAACCCCTGTTCATTGCGGTGGCCTCATTACTAGGATAGCACTCAAGAAAGCCGGGTTTAGTGAGTCTAGGTACGAGGGGCTGACTAACTGTGGGGGGGACACTCTAATGAACATGCCGTACCTTCAATTTTTGAGTTGGGTTAGAATTAACCGTAGTAATGTTCCAGAGTGGCTAGTTAGGGTAGGGAAAGATTACACCCCTGTTTTCCCTCTCCCCAACCCTGAGTTGACAGCTTTCCCCCCTGGGCAAGAGTCGTATACCTACGACATTCTACTTGCCCACGCACAGGGTGTACCCCGGCACCCACCACGCGCCCCACCTCGTCCACAATCACCCCCACAGCCTCACAATAAGGCACCACCACCTCCACCTCCGGTTCCTCGACCACGACCCCCACCTGACTCCGAGACTATATGGGATTTACAGAGTATAGGTCAGGCCATAGGCAGGGTAGAGCAGTCCCAGGGTGACCTTAGGCGGATGGTTGGCTCTATTGACCAGAGGTTAGGGTACGTTGAGAGGAATCAGGGTAGAGCCCTTTTTCCCATGTGTGATGATTATGCTCGTCGGGGTGCTATTCCCGATGATGTTGTTTACCCTAACTGGTACCAGCCACCACCCCAGGGATATGTGGATCCCACCTCCCATGGTATTTACACAGATTACTCCGCATTTGCCGGTTATGGTCGAGACTTTCCCTTTGGGGGGTTAGGGGGGGATGTTCACCCTAACTATTTTGGTGGTAGTTCTTCTGGTGGTGCAGGTGGCAGTGGCGGTGGGTTTGGTCGGATGGATGACGATGGTGATGATTAGCCGCGCTCGGCTAATTCCCGAGTCAATGAGGACATTGTCTGATTCTGGCTTGGGGGAGATTTTGGATGTAGGTATTTTTTCTTTTCTTTATTATTTCTTTTTAGGGTAGTTTTACTGCTTTGAAAAATAAAAAAAAAAACCAAAAAAAATACAAAAATACGAACCAATGAATGATAAATCATGCTTTCCTGTGCCCCATACATGAAAATTGTTTTGATTCTTGGTATATGATGATGAGTATTGTGGATAGGTTAGCCATGATTTAATGTTTGATTGCTTGGATGCCTTAACATGAGTCAATTTTGTCCAACTATTTGTGGATTTGGTGCTTGACTAGTTGATTTGGTTAGGAGTGTGTGCTAGTTCCTGGTATGTCAATGAAGTTGAGTATTGGTTTTTAACTTTGAGTAATGTTTGTATGACTCATTATTATGCACATTGAGGAGGACGAAGGCATTTTTTCTCTTAGGTAGCCTTCAGACGATATTAGATACATTTGTTCCCTTCTTGCTACCCATGTTGTTGCTTGTGCCCTTTTATTGTTTATTAGCCACATTACAAGCCTATTTTTGCCCCATTGGTTACTAGTCCCAAGCTTGGCTTGGGGGAGCTATTAGTGAGTGAGGTGCGGGAGTTTGTAGTGTGCATATTCATTTGCACAGTTTTGGGTGGATTTGAGAAGTTGTTTAATTGTTCTTATTTTTGGAGAATTGGAATAAATATTGAAAAAAAATTGTTGTTCAGGGTGAAAAAAAAATTCCAAGTTAGTACAAAGAAAAAAAGAGCAAAGAAAAAATCGTTTGATGTTCAAATTTTCTATTGAAGGTTTCTAAAAAAAAAAAAGAGAAAAAATTTCAAAAGGAAAAAAAAAAAGAAGGTTCAAAGTTTGTTCACTCAAGTTCTATAAGGTTATAATTTGTATATAAGAGTGAAGTTGTAAGTATTGAAAAATTTGTGGTTTATTGGATTGGGTGTTTGGTGAAGTTTTTGTAGTGTTGAGTTGTGTTGGAGATGATTTGGTCATCATTTAATTTTGACCTTGGTTTTATTTGTTAGGATTTTGGCTCCCTTAAGCATGGCTTTACTTTCACATTTTCCCAAATATTTCCTACCTTTTACCCTAGCCTTACATTACAAGCTTTAAAGACCTTCTGACCTTTGTGCATAGAATGGTGTGAATGTGAAATTAGTTGTTTGTCAATGCAAAGAATGATTTGATATATTTCGAGTCGACTATTAGGTTGAGTGCTTGTTTTCTTAAACACACGAGTGTTGTGAGTTTGGGAGGGCATTGTTCACATTATAAGGGTTGGGCGGAGAGCGATCGTATACATTTTATATCCGCCACATAAAGAGTGCAGAGTGCGTGAGCACTAGTCATGAATTCCATATACACTTGTGGTTTGCTCTATTTGACGATTGTTAGGGAGGATAAGTAGTTGGATGGATTTAATTGGTTGATTTTGATGCATATTTGTTGGATTTGCCTTGAATTGGTTATCTTGGTTTTAATAAATTTTTGGGGTGAATTATGTTTTATCTGTTCATTGATGAGCTCTTTGCTTTGGGACAAGCAAAGGTTTGGCTTGGGGGAGTTTGATATATTCATTTTATATAGTGTTTTATCCCCGTCCCGTATCATAGTTAGGGGTATATTTGGCTCTTTAGAGCCAAATATACCCTTAACTATGATACGGGACGGGGATAAAACATTATATAAAATGAATATATCAGCGTCCCTCCCCTTTTTCGCCCAGACAAATGGGTAGGTCCTTGGATCTAAATTCTCATCAGATTGAACCGCCCGATATACGAGCGTAGCCCTTCTTTCTTACCCTGTTGTATAGCTCCCAAGTCAAGACTTGTTTTCTTTGCAGGGATATTCATTGAGAAGTTTGACGCAAACAAGTATGCAAGCGTCTTGAAGTTATTTATGCATCCGGCTGTTATCCGGCTGCCGAACCATTGTTGGGCGACGCCCTTCAATGTGGCTGGGAAGCATCTACACCATGCGGCATCATCCAACCCTTGAAGATACATAAGGTTTGTGTATGCCATCAGGTGGTCTTCTGGGTTGGTGGTACCATCATAAGTACCTACCAACACAATTTTCACCTTGGCCGGTTGTGCGGCCTCTGTTATTTCTTTGGAGAACGTAGATGGTTGTTCTCCAAGTCTTAGCAGGCGAAGCTACCAGTCCAAAGGTTAGACATTGTGTGATGCCTGCCCCTCGAAGAGGGTCGGCTGCATGTAAGGCTGTCCATACGAAATGTATGTCTGCTAAGGAACATACGGGGTCGCATGGTACATCTGAGGACCGGAATGTGCGGACATGCCGCCTGCTTGGTTCTCATGGTTTGACTAGGAATACCTCCTTGAGGTATTCTGAAAGCTGTCTTGTAGGTTTGATGTTGAAGCCAACTCCGACAGTTGTATATTCTTCTTCTGCTGGATTAACATCCGAGCATCATAATATGTTTTCTTTGAACCATCCGGCTGTACATGCCGGATGGCTTTCCTCTTCCCTGGCTCAGGGAACCGGAGTTTGGTTAAGTCAATCAAGGGCGACTACCTTTACCTAGGTTTAGGGTGAGGAGTAGCCTCTCGACCATTAACCGGCTTGTTCCTCCCAGACTGGGAGGGCTTCTTGGCCTACTGTTCCTTTATGGGAATAGTCGTCCGCTTATCAATTAGATGCTTTATTTCCCCTTTGAAACTTGTAAAGATAGTCATGAGCTCGTTTCTGGTGATGGGGGTGGATCCTTCGGCCGCCTGGGGTTGACCAGTCGAATGGCCGACTAGTTCACTAGGGCCTGCCTGCTCGCCATTCAGTTCCCTCCTTTCAATGGGATGGATGCGCCTAGTTCTTAGGGACCCGTCAGGGGCCGTGTGTGTATCGACTTCATAGTCGTCATCTGTATCCTGGTCTGTATAGACCTGGACGTTGGCCATAGGCCGTTTCTCATTAAGAGGCGGTACAGGTTCTTGTGAAACCATCTCAGAAGTACTCTCCCCACAGACAGCGCCAAATGTTTCGGGGTTTTTTGGATGTCCTGCGGGAGAGTTACAACACCAAGACTAGCCTCTGGACGCCTCTACTTGCAAAACAACGGAGACTCCGGTTGGGTGGAGTTCCGCCTCCGACGATCAAGTTAGAACGTGCATGAGGAGTAAAGTGCGGAAAGTAAATGGGATCAGGCTCTTCTTAGGAGAGGAGTGATCATCCGGCTATCTGAGATAACCTCGAAATCTGAGCCTTAGCTCTCAAGTAGCGCAATTAAAGCTGGAGTTAATGCTAAGCAACTAAAGTACACGCGTGTTTAATGATTTCTGAATCCTATTCCTTAGAGGTAACATCTCCCTTTTATAGGGTCTCGAAGTGCGGGTCCAGTACTAGGTTTCTGCAACCTAGGACTAACTGGGCTTGCCTAGGAATTTGGGCCATAAAGGTAATTTACCCATTTGGCGATTTTTCTGCCACGTGTCATGACCTGATTGGTCCACCGTGGGCATCTCACGAGGTGACACGTGGCGGACTCTGGTTGGTCCACGTGGACAACACGTGGCAGGGCTTCATTGGTCCACGTGGCGGGGGAAAACCCCTTATCAATTGCGTTTATAAATTTCTCTCGCTCCTCAATTTTGCTCTTTAGAAATTTCTTTCTCCAAAAAACACTCTGTAATTTACTCTCTAAAATTAATAAATTGCAAATATGGAGATGTTTAATTTTGAAAGCTATTACCATGGAGAAATTTAATTCACACCGGGCGCATAATGACTAATGAGCATGGTGCATCCTAGTGCATGTTCTTATTTACTAAACTAAGCTAAACTGAACTAAACTGATTGGAGCTGGCTCTAATACCAAGTTGTAACACCCCCAGAATTCGAGTCTTTTAAAACAATAGAGTAACTTTTTTAACTTTCAAAACCCAACCATCGAACCTTGGGAGTATTACTGCTATACTTATTTTCCGTAGAAACAAATGCAAAGCAAAACAAAATACAATTTAATAAACTAAGTAGTCTAAGTGGTGAAAAATAAAATAGTCAATACATCCAAACTGTAAAACATTTAAATAAAGTAAAAAAAAAAAAGGAAAATAACTAAGTTCGGAAGTAAACTAAATTGTCTTAGCTACATGATTTTTCTAACGTCTCCACACACGTAACCGAGTACCCTCTTACCATCCAGAAAAATAAATCTGAAACAAGAAAAGAGAGAAAACTTCCAAAATCAGGTAAACTGAGTAATTCCAACTCCATCCCGTAAAATATATAATTTTAGTTCGAAAACATTTTATACATAATACAGTTACATAGACATTATAATACTAAACTAAAAGGAATGGTGTCCTTCCACAAGTGTATTATTCCGGTAGAGGGTTCAGAATTATTAGAAAGCTAATTCTTCAGTAAGCTCAAGTGATCGGAATGCCTAGGTGGAGCCCGCTTCCGATCAGTAACATTAATATACAATTAATATTACAGCTTAATCTTGAATGAACCCTTCGGGTCGAACCCAATCAAACCACCGATTCGAGACGAGGAATCAATCTGAAGGATTTGATGAGTCGTCAGAGTTTTACGAACAAAGACGTCGGATATCGAGCTTAGAACGTCGAGACCGAGCGTCGCAAGTCGAGTCGAATATAGAATTCAACGAGACGTGAAATCTGAAAGGAATGGTGTCCTTCCAACAAGTGTATTCTTCCGATAGAGGATTCAAAATTATTACAGAGTTAATTCTTCAGTAAGATCAAGTGATCGGAATGCCTAGGCGGAGGCCACTTCCGATTAGAAATATCGAGTTACAATTGATATTACAGCTTAATCTTAACTGAACCTTTCAGGTCGAACCCAATTGAATCACCGATCCGAGACGACAAATTAATCCAAAAGGATTAAATGAGTCGACAGAGTTTTACGAATACAGACGTCGGATATCGAGCCTAAGGGTCGAGGCCGAGCGTCGCAAAATCACAAGCAACAAGTACGAACCTAGCCGTAGCACCACAATGGTCTAACCACGTGGATGCTAGGCTAGTTCGAGCTAGCATGCACCTAGCATGGCTAGGCGCAAGCCTAAGCACACTAGGTGTGCTAGGCGCACCATCGCAGCCTAGGCGCACCATCGCAGCCTAGGCGCACCATCGCTGACCATCGCAGCCCTAGCATCATGCCTAGGCGCTATCGCAGCCCTAACATGATGCGTAGGCACCATCGCCGACCATCGTAGCCTAGGCGCACCATCGCAACACAGCAACGTGCTTGCCTGGATGCCTAGGTGCGCATGGTAGGGCCACACACGCACCAAGCACAGCCATCGCAGTGCTAGGCACTAGCGCATGTGCATGTGCGTGTGTGCGTGCCTCGCACCAAGCATAGCAGTGCTAGGCACTGGCTGATGTGTGCTAGTGCGAGGGTGCCTGGCAGCATCGCCGAGCACGCATGCTAGGCCCTTGCGTGCGTAGGCGCACTGGCTGGGCTAGCAATGCGTGTGGCGCATGTGCGTGGGGTGCAAGGCTGGTGCGTGTGCGAGAGGTGCAGCGAGGGATGCGAGGGTGGTGCGTGTGGCTGGCGAGGCAAGGGGCCAGCATGCGTGGCTCGCTAGCAGCACGCGTGCTGGCTATGCGAGCATGTGCGAGAGAGGCGAGGGCCAGCACCAGCGCCAGCACGCACCTGCGCCTAGCACTAACACGCACCAGCGCCAAGCATCGACCAGCACCAAGCATGCACTGCCTGGTTGGGATGCGAGACTGCTGGCTGGGCTGGTGCTAGCTGGCTTGGTTAGCTGGCACTGCTAGCTGACGTGCTAGCTGGCAGCAGCCCAACAGCCCCTTTCCTAAGGGCGGATTTATGAGGGGTGGGGACCAAGGCTTGGGCAAAGCCTTGGGGAGCAAGGCAATGGTCCCCCCTACCTCTTCATGGTCCTCACCTAACCTTCTCTCTCCCCTTGACACTTGTTGCATTGTGATTGAATTTAATTATTAATTTTTTTTGGAAATAAATTAATTATCAAATTATTCATTCTCCCACATTGGTTGGGGAATGAAGTTCAAGGGTGCATTTCCCTATAAATACCAAAGGCATGGTATTGGGAAATACACAACCTTGAGTGGAATTAAAAAGACAACTCTTGTAATTAGAGTAAACCTTTGATTCGTAAAACTCATAGTTTTGTTTTGTCCGGGTCTTGACTAACCTTCAAGACTTGGGACGCTCGGGTCGGGTCGAGGGTACGATCCGTCGGAGATCTCGTAGTTTCGGGATTTTGAAGTAAGAGCTCTTCGAGAGCGAAGCTCGCAACAAAGGTATAATTCTTGTTCTTAATCTTGTTTGATTAAGTTTATTATGCTTGTTAATTGCTTTAATTAAGGGGCGGGTCTTGGGGGGTTTCCTTCCGCGTAGTGTCAGGTCACTACGAAACCCTACAGTGGTATCAGAGCCACGCTCCTTTTAATTTTTGCAATTAACTTTCTAATTATAGTGTTTTAACAGAATTTATTTTTCTGGTTCATGTTCTTCTAATTAGATTAGATGCTCGTTTTAATTAATTTTAAAACTCGGTTTTATTCTCGATTTGGCTGTCGAACCCAGATTTTGGCTCAAAAATAGTGATTTTGGGTGGAATCGACATTCTGGAACAGATTCAACTCTCTTTGAGAACTGTCCAGAAGCTAAATTCGAACCAGAAACCCATTTTTTCTGGGGTTTTTCGATTTTCAACGAAAATTTTAATTCTTTTTAAGCCTTGATTAATGCAAGCATTACAAGGTTAGATTAAATGCACATTTGCATCACTAATCTACTGGTTTTAAAAATATCCTTAAGCATAATAATGGAGTTTTTATTAGTGCTTAAGTTGATATACCATTTTTCACATAAACTTGTTTTTCACAAATTTTGCAAATAAATTGCAATAGAATGTGAAAGCTTGTTGTGAACTTGTAATTTTAAGTTCCTAGTATGTTAAAGTTCTAATCTTTAAAGGTTTAAATGATTGGAACCCTAACCCTAAATTCCATATTGAACAAAGTTTGGATTTTTCATGTTTGGTTGATTAAAATCCATCAAGTTCAAATACTTGTGAGTAAAATTTGATTAATCTTCATATTGGAAGATGTAATCTTGGTATTTTACACAAGTATGAAAGTTGGAAAATTTTTCATTAGATGATTAGTTTATTTTTCCAACTCCCTTTTGTCAAATCCATTATTAATTTGCATATTGGCAAGATTAATTATGGACATAACTCATTTTATTTTAAGCATAAAGAAAGATCTAATTTTGTTCAAAAAATAAAATTTTTGGATAATTTAGGCTTGTGCACCAACAAAAATAAGTTTATTTAAGTCTTATTTTATTTTATTTTATTTTTTCCTCAAATTAATTCTAAAATGTAATTTAGAATTAAATTTTGTCACACACAAATCGAAATTAAATTCCGAGAAATGGCACGCAAATCAAGGCAAAAACACCCAAGCGCCACCAAGGCTAGCCGGGCTGCCTACCAGCCCACATGTGGCTGCCTATGGTGCGCACAGGGGTGTGCCATGATGATGTTATGCGCTGCTGTGTGGCGGGGAGGCTTAGGGCTGAGTGCGTGGAGCAGTGGCAAGGGGCTGGCTTGCGAAGGGATGCTGCTGGGCAGCATGGCAACAAGCACCAGGCCAGCGCACCACTTGCTGATAGGCGCCAGCTTGCTAGCCAGCATGCATAGCATGCCTGGCAGGCTGCTGGTGCTAGCAGCGTGGCTTGCTGTGCTGGACGCAGCGTGCTAACATCACGCACCACAGCACAAGGCATAGGCTGCCTAGCAGCCATGGTGCGCACCCACCAAGCAATTTGCGTGGGATTTTTGCTTGATTTTAAGCTATACGATTTTGCGAAAATTTTGTCGTTTCAATAATTTTAAGTAATTATTTTAACGAGGTTAGACCTCGGTTTTTCGACTTTTGCAAAATTTTTGATTTTGACAAATTATGGGTTATGCCGACTTAATTAATTGGATTAATTAAGTATGGATGCGGAATTTAGAGGGAGCTAAATTAATTGCGTGAGCATTTTGCGTTTAGAAATAATGGATTAAACAACTTTGACTAGTTTTAATTAGGCGCGTTAATCGGATTAACCACCTAAGTTAGTTACTAGTTTTGTGTGTTAAATTATGTATTTCGTAAAATTGCATGGGCCATTCACAAATAGTGAATGGGTGAATGGAAGATTGTTTTCAAAACAGGTTATTGAAAATGACAACTAGTGGGGCCCGACTAGGATAGAAAATACGGAATGCGTTCCGCTATGTAATTTTGTAAATCTAAATACGGTCTGCGAACCGTTAAGTATTTTTGTACTATTAGATTAATCTTAGTCGTTCTAGCTAGTTTTTTTTTTTGGCCAAAATGTCTCAAGATGGCGTTTCGATGAAGACGAGCCAAGATGAAGACCCATGGAAATTGAAGATTTCAAGGGGTCATGCTAGTTGCCAAATGCATCTATTTTATGCTTTATATATATTGTTGTTATATATGATTGCTAGATGCATGTCTAGGATTTCTATATGTTGTGACGATTAGTTAAGTTCACTTAAATCAACCAACATAGAAACCCTGGGTCCCTTAATAATATTGAGCTAAAATTTGCCGTTCCAAGAACAACACTTACCGAACTGATGCGCGTACGTGATGGACTACGCCAAAGCGAGACATCACTACTTCCCTAGGAACGTAAGGTATACTAGGTATACGAGTTGTCTTGGTTAAGATCAACGATATCAGTAAGGAGTCCTTAGATGTCGTGGCAAAAGAGATAAAATGTCAAGGATGCATTAGATGCGACATTTTATCAAACCGAGAGTAGCTTGGAGCTATTCCCGCCTAAAAGGGACAATTTTATAAATGCGTGGATAAAATGTTCAATAAGATTGAAAATATGCATGAACGTTTTAAATTTCAACTTATTGATTTATGAATGGTTTTTCACTTCAAATTCTTTCAATTGTAGAACCATGTCTGCAAGTAACTCAAACAACAACCAATTCTCTTTACGCTCAATTCTCGACAAGGAGAAGTTGAGCGGGCCAAACTTTCTTGATTGGCAAAGAAATCTGCGCATTGTATTAATGCAAGAGCAAAAGGAATACGTCCTTGATGAGGAAATGCCCGACGCTCCCAATGAGGAGGTCACTCAGGCTGCCCTTAACCGATGGCAAAGTGCCAATCGGGATGTCAAATGCTTCATGTTGGCCACTAGGTCTCCGGACCTTCAAAAGACTTTCTTTGAAAAGGAGACGGCTTTTGAGATCATTTCTGAGCTTCAGAATATGTTTCAAGAGCAGGCACGAACTGAAAGGTTCGAAACCCACAAGCAGATCCTTGAAAGCAAGCTCAAGAAAGGAGAGCTAGTCAGCCCTCATGTCCTCAAAATGATTGGATTATTTGAGAACATGGAAAGGCTTGATGTTGGGTATTCAACCGAGATGGCAATTGACATCATTCTCCACTCGCTTCACAAAGGCTATGATCAGTTCAAAATGAACTATAATGTGCATAGTATGGAGAAAACCCTCACCGAGCTTCATGGTATGTTAAAGCAAGCCGAGAAAACCCTCAAGGATGAGGGCAAGCATGACATGCTCATGGTGAGGAAGGGCAAGCCATTCAAACGTCCGGGCAAAAAGAAGAGCTTTAAAGGGAAAAAGAAGAAGTTCCCGCCTAAGTCAAAATTTGCCAAGGGCAGCAAGGACAAAAAGGCTACCTCTTCTAAATCTGATTCCGTATGTTTCTACTGCAAAAAGAAGGGACATTGGAAACGGGACTGCCTCAAATTCAAGGAAGATAAGAAGAACGGCAACGTTGCTTCTTCATCAGGTATTTTCGTTATAGACTTAAACTTCGCTAGCAAAACATCGTGGGTATTAGATACCGGATGTGGCTCACACCTTTGTTCCAATGCTCAGGGACTAAGGATAAATAGGAGGCTAAAGAAGGGAGAGGTCGAGCTTCGGGTCGGCAATGGAGCAAGGATGTCTGCCGTCTCCGTTGGAACTCTCAGTTTGCCTTTGCCCTCAGGGCTTATTCTAGAACTTGAAAACTGCTATCATGTTCCAAGAGTTACCAAAAACATTATTTCAATATCGGGAATTTTGAATCAAAAACAATAGTTGTTTTATCTATTTTGATATGTTTTATATGGTAAGGCACATTCAGAAAATGGTCTTTATGTGCTTTCACTAGACAAACAGGTTTATAACATCGATAATGCTGCCAAAAGGGCTAAGACCATCGATTCGAATCAAACCTACTTGTGGCATTGTCGTCTTGGCCATATTAACATCAAACGCATCAAGAAACTTCTTCAAGAAAGTGTTCTTGACCCATTCGACTTAGAGTTGTTTGAAAATTGCGAAGGATGTCTATTAGGCAAGATGATAAAACAGCCATTCTCCAAGTTAGGAGAAAGAGCAAGTGACTTATTAGGTCTAATACACACGGATGTATGTGGACCAATGAGTACACCCGCAAGACAAGGTTACCGATATTTCATCACTTTCACCGACGATTTTAGTAGATATGGCTATATCTACTTAATGTCGAATAAATCTGAATCCTTTGAGAAATTCAAAGAATTTCAGAAAGAAGTTGAAAATCAACTTGGCAAGAAAATTAAAGCACTTTGATCGGATCGAGGTGGCGAATATTTGAGCCATGAATTCGACGATCACTTGAAAGAAAATGGTATTCTTTCAGAGTTGACACCTCCCGAAACTCCTCAATGGAACGGAGTGTCCGAACGGAGGAATCGAACCTTGTTAGACATGGTTCGATCAATGATGGGTCTTAGTGAACTCCCTATCTCTTTCTGGGGACATGCGCTACAAACTGCAGCACTAACACTAAACAGAGCTCCGTCAAAAGCTGTTGAAAAGACTCCATATGAATTATGGACTAAGAAACCTCTTAGGTTGTCTTTTCTCAAGATTTGGGGATGTGAAGCATATGTCAAGCGATTAATTTCGGAAAAACTTCACCCCAAATCAAATAAGTGTTTCATGTGGGATATCCAAAAGAAACCAAAGGGTATTACTTCTATAATAAATCTGAGAACAAAGTATTTGTTGCTCGTGATGGTGTCTTTTTGGAGAAGGATCACCTTTCCAAAATGACAAGTGAAAGGAAAATCGAACTCGACGAAGTTCGAGAGGACGAGAAACAATGTCAACCTGACAAAACTGACAATCTAGATGCTTTGGAAGCATCTAAGAAGACTGGTCAGAATCAAACTGACAAGAAAATGCTCAACCGATTACCCTTCGTAGGTCGCCGACAAAGATCTCAACCAGACAGATGCCTCGGTATCGTCTTAACCGATGATCAGGACATTCTAGTCATGGATGGTGATGAGCCAGCGACATACAAGCAAGCTATGACGAGCCCCGACACTGCAAAATGGAAAGAGGCCATGAGATCCGAGATGGACTCCATGTCTGAAAATCAAGTCTGGGAGTTGGTGAATTTGCCCGAGGGTTATACACCCATTGGTTGCAAATGGATCTTCAAAGTGAAGACAGACAAGGATAGAAATGTATCGATATACAAAGCTAGACTGGAGGCAAAAGGTTATAGATAAATCCACGAGATTGACTATGATGAAACTTTTTCACCAGTTGCAATGCTAAAATCCGTCCGGATCATCCTAGCGATTGTTGCATATTACGATTATGAAATATGGCAGATGGATGTCAAAACCGCCTTCCTAAATGGAATTTTAGAAGAAACTGTTTATATGACACTGCCAGAAGGTTTTGTCGATCCAGGCAACGCTGGAAAGGTTTGCAAGCTGAAGAAGTCCATTTATGGACTGAAGCAAGCCAGCAGAAGTTGGAATCTGCGATTTTATGAAGCCATTAGCAAGTTTGGTTTTATCAAGAATCCAGATGAATCTTTTGTATACAGGAAGGTAAGTGGGAATGATATTGCATTCCTAGTCCTGTATGTCGATGACATACTTCTCATTACTGGAGTCCGTAAAGGGCTAGTTGGGAAAGTGCTTTTCAATGAAGGACTTAGGAGAGGCACAGTACATAATGGGCATCAAGATCTACAGAGATAGATCTAAAAGGATGATTGGATTAAGCCAGAGTACTTACATTGATAAAGTACTGGCTCGATTCAACATGGAGAATGCCAAGAGAGGGCATTTACCCATGTCCCATGGCATAACTCTCAGCAAGAAACAGTGTCCACAGACACCTGTTGAGCGAGAAAGAATGAATCAGATCCCATATGCTTCGCTGATCGGATCGATCATGTATGCCATGATATGTACAAGGCCAGATGTATCGTATGCCCTGAGTGCAACGAGCCGGTACCAATCGAACCCAGGAGAGGCGCATTGGACTGCGGCCAAGAATATCCTAAAGTACCTGAAAAGGAACAAGGATAAATTCCTGGTGTATGGAGGCCACAAAGAACTGGTTGTTGAAGGTTACACCGACGCTAGCTTCCAGACTGACAGAGACGACTTCAAGTCACAGTCAGGGTACATATTTTGCCTAAATGGAGGAGAATTTAGCTTGAAGAGTGCCAAGCAGAGCACCACTACAGACTCTACAACTGAAGCCGAGTACTTGGCTGCTTCAGAAGCTGCCAAGGAAGCTATTTGGATTCGCAAGTTCATCAGCTAACTTGGTGTTGTACCCTCAATCAAGGGGCCGATAGACCTCTATTGTGATGACAATGGAGCTATCGCTCAGGCCGAGAGAACACCAGAAGGTCAAACACGTGCAAAGGCGATTTCACATGATAAGGGAATGGAAATTCGAAGGTGAAATCAGAATTTGTAAGATTGGCACAGATGATAATGCGGCCGATCCTTTGACTAAACCGTTGCCTCAGGTATTTGTAAGATTGGCACAGATGATAATGGGAATCAAGCATGTTGGAGAATGGCTTTGAAATTCCCTGTATATGTGTTTTAATTAAATAGGATGTTTAATGTAAGACACTATAATGAAACCATTCATTTATGGAATAATTAATTTTGTGCAAAATTATCATTAACTCCATTACTATTTAATTGTGGTTTAGAATTAAATAATGAGTCCATTCGATTTACGGAAATATTCAAAACAAGGTATCAAGACCATTTCTTGGATAAAGAAGCACCTGTTAAGTGAACATTGAATATTTAAATCGAAAATTGTCCCTAATCGAGGTCATCTAACAGATGGACGATTGATGACCGCCATAGATTAGAGTGTAGTATGATTTACAACACCGTTTCTTGTGCTGCGAGGACGTGACAGTCATAAATCATTTGCACGAGTACAGTTTGGAACTGTACTGGATAAGACCTATGAGAGTACTCATTATGACTATCGGAACCTGTTTCCTCCGACCATGAGTATTGTGAAGTTTTCTTGTTTGAGTACTAGACTCTTTGATGTTTCCTAACGTCTGCGTGGGGATCATAACGGGAACACTCAGCAGACTAAGTCCTCTTAGTAAGAGGAACTTACAATACAAGACTGGGATTGTCCCCCTATCAACAATAGGGAAAATGTTTTGTTGTTTACAAGGCCGCTCGAAGAGCGAAACTGTGAAAATGCATGGTCATGCTCAGATGGATTTTAGAAATCATCTGCTTATTCACAGTTGAACTCGGAGATCGAGAAACACTTCTGAACGTAATAAGGATGACGATGAATCTTACCTTATAGTTCACGAAGAAACATTCAGAGACATAGGAAATGGGCTATACACTGTATGCACACTTGTCCAGAAGGACAAGTGGGAGATTGAAAGGAATGGTGTCCTTCCAACAAGTGTATTCTTCCGATAGAGGGTTCAGAATTATTACAGAGTTAATTCTTCAGTAAGATCAAGTGATCGGAATGCCTTGGTGGAGGCCGCTTCCGATCAGTAATATCGAGGTACAATTGATATTACAGCTTAATCTTAACTAAACCCTTCGGGTCGAACCCAATCGAATCACCAATCCGAGACGACGAATTAATCCGAAAGGATTTAATGAGTCGACAGAGTTTTACGAATACAGACGTTAGATATCGAGCCTAAGTCGTCGAGGCCGAGCGTCGCAAAATCACAAGCAAAAAGTACGAACGTAGTCGTAGCACACAATGGTCTAGCCATGTGAATGCTATGCTAGTTCGAGCTAGCATGCACCTAGCATGGCTAGGCGCAAGCCTAAGCACACTAGGTGTGCTAGGCGCACCATCTCAGCCTAGGCACACCATCGCTGACCATCGCAGCCCTAGCATCATGCCTAGGCGCTATCGCAGCCCTAACATGATGCCTAGGCACCATCGCTGACCATCGCAGCCTAGGCGCACCATCGCAACACAGCAACGTGCTTGCCTGGATGCCTAGGTGCGCATGGCAGGGCCACACAAGCACCAAGCACAGCCATCACAGTGCTAGGCACTGGCGCATGTGCATGTGCGTGTGTGCGTGCCTCGCACCAAGCAAAGCAATGCTAGGCACTGGCTGATGTGTGCTAGTGCGAGGGTGCCTGGCAGCATCACCCAGCACGCATGCTAGGCCCTTGCGTGTGTAGGCGCACTGGCTGGGCTAGCGATGCGTGTGGCGCATGTGCGTGGGGTGCAAGGCTGGTGCGTGTGCGAGAGCTGCAGCGAGGGATGCGAGGGTGGTGCGTGTGGCTGGCGAGGCAAGGGGCCAGCATGTGTGGCTCGCTAGCAGCACGTATGCTGGCTATGCGAGCATGTGCGAGAAAGGCGAGGGCCAGCACCAGCGCCAAGCATCGACCAGCACCAAGCATGCACTGCCTGGCTGGGATGCGAGGCTGTTGGTTGGGCTGGTGCTAGCTGGCTGGGTTAGCTGGCACTGCTAGCTGGCGTGCTAGCTGGCAGCAGCCCAGCAGCCCCTTTGGTTAGGGAGGTTTTGTGAGGGGTGGGGACCAAGGCTTGGGCAAAGCCTTGGGGAGCAAGGCAATGGTCCCCTCCACCTCTTCATGGTCCTCACCTAACCTTCTCTCTCCCCTTGACACTTGTTGCATTTTGATTGAATTTAATTATTAATTTATTTTGGAAATAAATTAATTATCAAATTATTCATTCTCCCACATTGGTTGGGGAATGAAGTTCAAGGGTGCATTTCCCTATAAATACCAAAGGCATGGTATTGGGAAATACACAACCTTGAGTGGAATTAAAAAGGCAACTCTTGTAATTAGAGTAAATCTTTGATTCGTAACACTCATAGTTTTGTTTTGTCCGGTTCTTGACTAACCTTCAAGCCTTAGGACGCTCGGGTCGGGTCGAGGGTACGATCCGTCGGAGATCTCGTAGTTTCGGGATTTTGAAGTAAGAGCTCTTCGGGAGCGAAGCACGCAACAAAGGTATAATTCTTGTTCTTAATCTTGTTTGATTAAGTTTATATGCATGTTAATTTCTTTAATTAAGGGGCGGGTCTTGGGGGGTTTCCTTCCGCGTAGTGTCAGGTCACTACGAAACCCTACAAAATCAATCAAGTAATAAGTTCGAGCCTAGCCGTAGCCTCGCATTGGCCTAGCCATGTGAGTGCTAGGCTAGGCCAGGTCCCAAGCAATGCGTGCCTAGAAACCCCTAGCACACGCACATCGCATGGCACAACCATCGCAAGATGCGTGCATGCTTGTGGTGTGGCTGTGCATGCATGGCTAGGCGTGGTAGCATAGCAGCGCTAGCCATCGGATCGTGCTAGGCATTGGCTAGCACAGCCCGCAAGCATCGCAGGCATGGTGCGTGCTTGCTAGCATGCTAGGCTAAGCACCCAGCCATCGCTAGCCGCAAGCATCGCAGCATGCTAACAGCGTGCTGGGCTGTGCGTGCTTGCTATCATGCTATAGCCTGGCGCATTGCTAGCAGCAGCCTCGCACATCGCATAGTACCACACACTAGCCAGCAGCGTGCTAGGAATGCTGGGTTGTGCGTGTGTGCTAGCAGGCAGCAGCACGCTATGCGTGCTAGGCCTCGCATAGCAGCAACGCCCAGCAGCACCCACCAAGCAGCAGTGAGGCATGCGTGTTGGTTGGCCTTGTGCTGGCTGGCTGCGCATGCATTGCGGGCTGGCTGTGCGTGTGTGCTAGCTGGCTCGCTGGGCTGCCTAGCCTTGGTGATAGGCGCCAGCTGGCAGCCTTGGCAGCCAAGGCAGGCTGCCAGCCAGCCACATGGAGGAGTGGTCCAGTTTTGTGAGTGGGGATCAATGGTTGGTCTTTGCCTTGGGAAGCAAGGTGGGTTGGTCCCCTCCCTTGGTGGTCCTCACCTTCTACCTCTCCTCCCATTGCCACGTGTAACTTGTTGATTGAATTGCAATTTTATTTTGTTTTAATTAAAATAAAATAGGGAAAATAGCAAATCTCCAACATTTATTGAGAATGGGAGATCAAGGTTCATTTCCCTATAAATACCCAAGTTTTGAGATTTGGGAAGAACACTTGAGTGGAACTAAAAAGGCATCTCCTTAGAAAAGTGAGAAAACCTAAGTTCGTAAAATCTAGTTTTTTATTGGTCAAGTCCCGACTAACCTTCGGGACTAAGACCGTTCGGGTCGAGTTCGTGGGTACGAGCCGTTGGAGACCTTCGCATTTGCGGGGTTCAAGTTTGAAGTAAGAGCTCAGGATCGAGCGAAGCACGCGCCAAGGGTATGAATGTCTTTTTCTTCTCTCTCTTAATTGTTGTATAATTTGTGATTGCATGCTTAGTTGCCTTAATTAGTGGGCGGGTCTTGGGCAGGTTTCTCTTCCGCGTAGAGTCAGACTCTACGAAACCCAACAGCGGTATCGGAGCCGCGCTCACTTTAATTTTTGTAACTAATAATTAGTTAAGGTGATTTAAAGTGGATTTATATTTCTGGTTGTGCTTTCTAATTGGATTAGAAGCTCGTTTTAATTAGTTTTAATCTTGTATTTTTTCTAATTTTGGCTAGCAAACCCAGATTTCAACTCAAAAATAGTGATTTTTGGGTGGAATCGATGTTCTAAATCGTTTTTGACTCTTTTAGGATTGTCCAGAAGCCAAAATCCACCCGGAATCATGTTTTTCGAGGGGTTTTTCGTTTTTGACGAAAAATTTTAAATCTTTTAACCTTGATTAATTATTGCATGTTGAAGGTAGATGAAATGTATGGTTGCATCCCTAATCTACTGCAATTATAAGCCTCATTAAGCATGTTTATGAAGTCATAATTGGTGCTTAATTTGGTGTGTTCATTTTTCACATAAACTTGAATTTTTCACATTGTTGCAAATAAATTGCTTCAAGTGTGAATGTTTATGGTGAACTTGTAATTTTTGAAGTCCTTAATATTTCAAAGATCCAATCTTTAATTGTTTATTTGGTTGGAACTTTGATTGCTAAATTCCATGTTGAACTAATTTTTGGATTTAATCATTTTTGTGTTGATTAAAGTCCTAAAAGTTCAAAACTTGTTATTGAAATTAAATTAATCTTCATGTTGGAAGATGTAATTTTTCAATTTTACACAAGTTATTTTTGGAAATTTTTCATTGGATGAAAGGGTTTAATTTTCCAACCCCTTTAATTTTGTTAAATCTCATTATTAATTTACATTTGATTAAATTAATTATGAGAGTAGCCCTTCAATTTTTTAGCATCAAGATAGACCTAAATTGATTTAAAGAATGGGTATTGAATAATTTAGGCTTGTGCATTATTTAAATTGAATTTAATTAAGTTGGACTTATTTTAATTTTCATTTTGCTCTAAATTGATTATAAAATAAATTTAGAATTAATTTTATGTCACACATATATCATGATTAAAATCCCGAAATAATAGCACGCAAATCGAGGTAAAATCACCCAAACACCACCAAGGCTAGTCGGGCTGCTCACGCAGCCCAGATGTGGCTGCCTTAGTGCGCATGGTGGTGCTCCCACCTCGAAGCGATGCGGATGTGTGGCACGGCTAGGAGTGCACAAAGGGCGTGCTTGGTGCTTGTGGTGCGTGATTGCTGGAGATGCTCGCAATGTTGGTGGGAAGCAAGGCAGCGAGCCCCAAGCAAGCCCAGCCACACCTGCCAGCACGCATGCTAGCATGCGCAGCTTGCTGCGATGCGAGCTGATGCTAACAGGCGCAGCGATGCCTTGCTAGGCAGGCTGCCTGCGCCCAAGCACACCCCAGCCGTAGCTATGGTGCCTAGCAAGCCTAGCCCCATGGCTAGGATGCTAGGCACTCAGTTTAGAGTAGGCTGATTTTTCAATGCGTGGGCTATGTGTTTTGCAAAATTTTTGCCGTTTTAATTTTATTTAATTATTTTAACGAGGCTAGGCCTCGGTTTTTCGTCTCTTGCAAAATTATTTCATTTTGACAAAATTTGGGTTAACCGGCTTAATTAATTAAATTAATTAAGTTGGATGCGGAATTTAGTGGGAGCTTCAAAAATTGCATGAACTAATTGCGTCTTAATCACATAAATGTTAAACAACTTTGACTAGTTTTAATTAGGCGCCTTAATTGGATTAACCACCTAAGTTAGTTACTAGTTCGCGCGTGTTATGCATTGTTACTTGTTTTTCGTTGTAAAATGCATGGGCCATTCACATGTAGTGAATGGATGAATGGAGTATATATTGTTTCACAGGTTTTGTGAAAATGGCAACTAGTGGGGCCCGATTAGGATAGTAAATACGGACTGCGATCCGTTACGTATTTTTGTAAATCTAATTACGGTCTGCGTACCGTTGCGTATTTTTGTACCTTAATATTTAGATTAATCCTAGTCGTATTAGCTAGTAATTTCATTTTGGCGGAGATGTCTCAAGACGGCGTTTCTATGAAGACGAGCCAAGATGATGCATCGAAAACTCTTGAAGATTTGAAGATTTCAAGGGGTCATGCTAGTTGCCAAATGCATCTTATTTCATGTTTTCTATATATAATTGTACTTATATATGTGAATGATATGTTAGATGCATGTTTAGGATTTCAAATGTTGCGATGATTAATAAAGTTCACTTAAATCAACCATCATATAAACCCTAGGTCCCTATAATATTGAGCCAAAATTTGCCATTCCAAGAACGACACTTACCGAACTAATGCGCGTGGTGATGGGCTACGCCAAAGCGAGGCACCACCGCTTCCCTAGGAACATATATACTAGGTATACAAGTCGTCTTGGTTAAGCTCAACGATATCGGTAAGGAGTCCTTAGATGTCGTGGCAATGGAGATAAAATGTTAAGGAAGCATTAGATGCGACGTTTTATCGAACCAAGAGTAGCTTGGAGCTATTAGCAATTGGATTGCATACCCTAAAATATTAAGTGTTAAGACAAGCCAAAGCATGCTTAATCACTTTTTGATTTGTGGGATCTTGGAATCATTTTATTCTCGCCTAAAAGGGACTAATGTTTATGCATGGATAAAATGCTCAATAAGATTGAAAATTTGCATGAACGCTTTAAATTTCAAACCTATTGGTTTATGAATGGTTTTTCATTTCAAATTTTTTCAATTGTAGAAACATGTCTGCAAGTAACACAAACAACAACTCTATGTGCCCAGAATTCCCCGACAAGTTGGCTTTTAGCCTTAACTTTGTCAACTTCAAGGAATGGGAGGAGGAACTCAGGAAAACTCTTCGGAATTGTTCCTTGGAGTACACTTTTGATACTCCCATTCCAAGCTTCTTCTCTAAGGGAATCATGAGCGATGAGGCTCATGATAAATGGTCTTCCGATTGCAAGAAAGTCACACATCTAATGGCTAATTCCATCCCGGAAGATTGGAAGAAAAAGCTCTCCTTCTATTTTCCAAATATTTTCCTCAAAGCACTTGAGGATGTTGTCTATGTAAGAGTCACCAAGAGTGACAATGGCAAATATGATGGACTCGTGTTTGATTTGACTAGGTCACTCTCAAATATGAAGATAAAGCCACTGGATGTGGGTTGTCTTGCTAAGGAAAGGCGTCGGCTTTGGTCAAGGGTCTACAATACCAAATTGAGACCCGGCATGCCCCTCCGACCTCATGTGCTTGGAATGACTAGGCTCTTCAAACACATGCAGCTTCTCGGAATCTCATTGGAGGATGAGATGGCGGGACATATCTTGCTTGCTTCACTCCACTCGGGCTATGATGCACTTAGAGTGCATATAGCTGCGGGAAAGGAGACACGCTCTTTAAAAGAGGTGGTGCAATTGCTTAGCCGAGCCACCTCATATGGAGCGACCTAGAGGACCTTGAGAGCAAGGAAGAGGGAGTTCAAGAACAAGGCAAGGATGCGATGCTTCTGTTGTGGTGGGCAAGGCCACTACAAGAGGGAATGCAAGCTCTTCCGAAAGGAGGAGGAGGACATAAATGTGGCATCTGACTTAGGTATCTTAATTAAAACTTGTGTTTAAAGCTATTCATAGGTATTGGATACCATGTGTAACTCACTTTATGTTTCCTTTTCAGGAACCAAGTAAGAGGGTATTGGATACCATGTGCATCGACAAGCGGACGACAAAGATGGTCTTTTGATCGTGCTTGTAGGCACATTTATTTTGTCTATGACTTGTACTTCAACAATGGTTATTTCTTATGATTTTGAACATACTCTTGATCTATGGTGTTGGACACCAAGTTATTTTGATCACAAGACTTAATCAATGGTTGGTTTGTTAAAATGTCTTGTTTATATGTTCTATAGAATTGCATATGTTTAGACAAATTGATGATACCGCCAAAAGGGCTAAGACCATCGAGTCAAATCAAACCTACTTGTGGCATTGTCGTCTTGGCCACATTAACATCAAACGCATTAAGAAACTTCTTCAAGAAGGTGTTCTTGACTCATTCGACTTAGAGTCGTTTGAAAATTGCGAAGGATGTCTATTAGGCAAGATGATAAAGCAGCCATTCTACGAGTTGGGAGAAAGGGCAAGTGACTTATTGGGTCTAATACATACGGATGTATGTGGACCAATGAGTACACCCGCAAGGCAAGGTTATCGATATTTCATTACCTTCACCGACGACTATAGTAGATACAGTTATGTCTACCTTATGTCGAACAAATCTGAATCTTTTGAGAAATTCAAAGAATTTCAGAGTGAAGTTGAAAATCAACTTGGCAAGAAAATAAAAGCACTTCAATTAGATTGAGGTGGCGAGTATTTGAGCCATGAATTGACGATCACTTGAAAGAAAATGGTATTCTTTCAGAGTTGACACCTCCCGGAACTCCACAATGGAACGGAGTATCTGAATGGAGGAATCGAACCTTGTTAAACATGGTTCGATCAATGATGGATCTTAGTGAACTTCCTATCTCTTTTTGGGGACACGCACTTCTAACTGCGGCACTAATACTGAACCGCGCTCCGTCAAAAGCTGTCGAAAAGACTCCATATGAATTATGGACGAAGAAACCTCCGAGGTCGTCTCTTCTTAAAATTTGGGGTTGCGAAGCATATGTCAAGAGATTAATTTCTGACAAACTTCACCCAAAATCAGACAAGTGTTTCTTTGTGGGTTACCCAAAAGAAACCAAGGGGTATTACTTCTACAATAAATCCGAGAACAAAGTGTTTGTTGCTCGTGATGGTGTCTTTTTGGAGAAGGAACACCTTTCCAACATGATAAGTGGGAGGAAAATCGAACTCGACAAAGTTCGAGAGGTAGAGCAACAAAGTCAACATGACAAAACTGACAATCAAAGTGCTTTAGAAGCAGTTGTTGCCATTGGTCAGAGTCAAACCGACAATATGTAAAGTCGAACCGACAATGCAAATGCTCAACCCATTATTCTGCGTAGGTCGCAACGGCCAAGATCTCAACCAGACAGATACCTTGGTATCGTCTTAATCGAAGATCAAGACATCCTAGTTATGGATGGAGATGAGCCAGCGACATACAAACAAGCTATGACGAGCCCCGTCTCTGCAAAATGGCAAGAGGCCATGAAATCCGAGATGGACTCCATGTTTGAAAATCAAGTCTGGGACTTGGTTAATTTGCCCGAAGCTTACACACCTATCGGTTGCAAATGGATTTTCAAATTGAAAACAGACAAAGATGGAAATGTATCTATGTACAAAGCTAGACTGGTGGCAAAAGGTTACAGGCAAATTCACGGAGTTGATTATGATGAAACCTTTTCGCCAATTGCAATGCTTAAGTCCGTCCGGATCATCCTTGCGATTGCTGCATATTACGATTATGAAATATGGCAAATGGATGTCAAAACTGTCTTCCTTAATGGGATTTTGGAAAAAACTGTGTATATAACACAACCGGAAGGTTTTGTTGATCCAAGCAATGCCGAGAAGGTATGCAAGCTTAAGAAGTCCATTTATGGACTAAAGCAGGCAAGTAGAAGTTGGAAATTGCGATTCGATAAAGCCATTAGTAATTTTGGTTTTATCAAGAATCCAGATGAGTCTTGTGTCTACAAGAAGGTCAGTGGGAAAGTGCTTTTCAATGAAGGACTTGGGAGAGGCACAATACATATTGGGCAGCAAAATCTATAGGGATAGATCTAAGAGGATGATTGGATTTAGCCAAAGTACTTATATAGATAAGGTACTGGCACGATTAAACATGGAAGGGGCCAAGAGAGGGCACCTACCCATGTCCAATGGCATAACTCTCAGCAAGAAACAGTGTCCACAGACACTTGATGAGCGAGAGAGAATGAGTCAGATTCCATATGCTTCGCTTATTGGATCGATCATGTATGCCATGATATGTACTAGGCCAGATGTATCGTATGCCTTGAGTGCTACGAGCCGATACCAATCAGACCCAGGAGAGGCGCATTAGACTGCGGCCAAGAATATCCTGAAGTACCTGAAAAGGAAAAAGGATAAATTCTTGGTCTATGGTGGTTGTAATGATTTGTTTGTTGAAGGTTATACTGATGCGAGCTTCCAGACTGACAGAGACGACTCCAAGTCGCAGTCGGGGTACATATTCTGCCTTAATGGAGGAGCGTTTAGTTGGAAGATTGCTAAGCAGAGAACCACTGCAGATTCTACAACTGAAGCCGAATACTTGGCAGCTTCGGAAGCAGCTAAGGAGGCAGTTTGGATTCGTAAGTTCATTGGTGAACTTGGTGTTGTACCCTAAATTAAGGGTCCAACAGACCTCTATTGTGATAACAATGGAGCTATTGCTCAGGCCATAGAGCCAAGGGAGGTCAAACATGTCAAGCGGCGACTTCACATAATAAGGAAATGGAAATCAAAGGGTGAAATCAGAATTTGTAAGATTGGAACGGACGACAATGTGGCCGATCCTCTGACTAAACCTTTGTCTCAAGTGAAGCACAACAAGCACGTTGAGGCAATGGGAATCAAGCATATTGGAGATTGGCTTTGATTTCCCTGTATAGGTGTTTTAATTAAACTCGATGTCTTAATGTAAAATACTATGTTGAACCATTCAATTTTGGAGCAATTAAATTTTCTGCAAATTTATGATTACTCCATATCTATTTAATTGTGGTTTAGAATTAAATAATGAGTCCATTCGATTTCTGAGAATATTCAAAACAGGGTATCAAGACCATGTCTTGGATAAAGAAATACATGTTAAGTGAACATTGAATATTTTAAACGAAAATTATCCCTAATCGAGGTCATTTAAATGATGGACGATTAATGATCACTTGAGATTAGTGTGTAGTATGATTTACAGCACCGTTTCTTGTGCTACAAAGACATGATATTCATAAATCATTTGCACAGGTACTAGTTTGGAACTGTACCGGATAGACCTATGAGAATACTTTAAGAGATATCAAATCATCATAAGTATATTTCTCATTATAACTATCAGAACCTTTATCCTCGACCATGAGTATTGTAAGTTCTCTTGTTTGAGTACTAGTCGTTTTGATGTTGACAAACGTCTGCCGTAAATGGGGATTATAACAGCAACACTCAGGCGACTAGGTCCTCTTAGTAAGGGAAGCTTACAGTACAAGAATGGGAATGTCCCCCTATTAACAATAGGTAATATGTCTTTGTTGTTTACAAGGCCTCTCGAAGAGCGAGACTGTGAAAATGCATGGTCGTGCTCAGATGGATTTTAGAAATCATCTGTTTATTCACAGTCAAACTCGGGAATCGAGAAACACTTCTGGACGTAATAAGGATGATGAAGAATCTTACCTTATAGTTCATTAAGAGACATTAAGCGACAAAGGAAAAGGGTTATACACTAATTGCACACTTGTCCGGAAGGGCAAGTGGGAGATTGAAAGGAATGGTGTCCTTCCAACAAGTGTATTATTCTGGTAGAGGGTTCAGAATTATTAAAAAGCTAATTCTTCGGTAAGGTCAAGTGATCGGAATGCCTAGGTGGAGGTCGCTTCCGATCAGTAATATTAATGTACAATTAATATTACAGCTTAATCTTGACTGAACCCTTCGGGTCGAACCCAGTCGAACCACCGATCCGAGACGACGAATCAATCTGAAGCATTTGATGAGTCGTCAGAGTTTTACGAACAAAGACGTCGGATATCGAGCTTAGAGCGTCGAGACCGAGCGTCGCAAGTCGATTCGAATTTAGAATTCGACGAGACGTGAAATCAATCAAGTAACAAGTTCGAGCCTAGCCGTAACCTCGCATTGGCCTAGCCATGTGAGTGCTAGGCTAGGCAAGGTCCCAAGCAATGGGTGTCTAGCAACCCCTAGCACACACACATCGCATGGCACAAGCATCGCAAGATGCGTGCATGCGTGTGGTGTGGTTGTGCATGCGTGGCTAGGGGTGCTAGCATAGCAGCGCTAGCCACCGCATCGTGCTAGGCATGGGCTAGCACAGCCCGCAAGCATCGCAAGCATGGTGCATGCTTGCTAGCATGCTAGGCTAAGCACCCAGCCATCGCTAGCCGCAAGCATCGAAGCATGCTAGCAGCGTGCTGGGCTGTGCGTGCTTGCTAGCATGCTATGGCTTGGTGCATTGCTAGCAGCAGCCTCGCACATCGCACAACACCACGCACCGGCCATCAGCGTGCTGGGCATGCTGGGCTGTGCGTGTATTCCAGCAAGCAGCACCCACCAAGCAGCAGTGAGGCATGCGTGCTGGCTGGCTGCTCATGCATTGCGGGCTGGCTGTGCGTGTGTGCTAGCTTGCTGGGTGGGCTACCCAACCTTGGTGCTAGGCGCCAGCTGGCAGCCTTGGTAGCCAAGGCAAGCTGCCAACCAGCCACATGGAGGAGTGGTCCGGTTTTGTGAGTGGGGACCAATTGTTGGTCTTTGCCTTGGGGAGCAAGGTGGGTTGGTCCGCTCGGTGGTCCTCACCTTCTCCCTCTCCTCCCATTGCCACTTGTAACTTGTTGATTGAATTTCAATTTTATTTTGTTTTGATTAAAATAAAATATGGAAAATTGCAAATCTCCCACATTGATTGATAATGGGAGATCAAGGTTCATTTCCCTATAAATACCCAAGTTTTGGGATTTAGGAAGAACACTTGAGTGGAACTAAAAAGGCATCTCCTTAGAAAAGTGAGAAAACCTTAAGTTCATAAAACTCTAGTTTTTATTGGTCAAAAGTCCCGACTAACCTTCGGGACTAGGACCGTTCGGGTCGGGTTCGTGGGTACGAGCCGTTGGAGACCTTCGCATTTGCGTGGTTCAAGTTTTGAGGTAAGAGCTCAGGATTGAGCGAAGCACGCGCCAAGGGTATGAATGTCTTGCTCTTCTCTCTCTTAATTGTTGTTTAATTTGTGATTGCATGCTTAGTCGTCTTAATTAGTGGGCGGGTCTTGGGCGGGTTTCTCTTCCGCGTAGAGTCGGACTCTACGAAACCCAACATAAACCAATATCAAATTGTCACATAACATTTTTATTAATTACTTATTATTAAGAAAGGGAAAGAGAACGCCAGTAAGCCGGGACTAGTCCCTATCGCCAGTAGGCCAATGAAAACCACTAAGGGAATTCTAGAGATAGGATGGACAACAAAGGGCATTTTGGGAAAGGGAATGGGGGCCAGTCGGCCAATGCTAGAGAAAAAAGGAGCCAAAAGGGTGAGAAGTCAAAAGAAAGTATTTATGCAAGCGATGTGAGAAAGACCACCTAGGGAAGGATTATGAGGGGAACCTAGTGACTTGTCGTTATTGCTAGAAGTTAGGACACCGTGAGTATGAGTGTTTCAAGAAAGAAGTAAGAGTGTTTTTAAGTAAGGGAAGGTGAAAGAGTCTAGTACTCCTACCAAGCCACCCAGTCTAGTGGACCTGCACCTAAGGTTGGAACCAGTAGCTGAGCGGGAGGTGTTTCTAAGGGTCGTATGTTCGTGATCAACAACCGTGAGGCTGAAACTTCTTCTGATGCAGTAATTGGTGTTTTCCTTATAAGTTCCTTGTCTGTGAAAGTTTTATTTGATTCGGGTGCAACCCATTCTTTTATTTCTAAGACCATAGTTGAAAATCTTGGGTTAGTGAGTCCTGAATCAGCTTCTCTAGATGTGTCTATTCCGTCTGGGAAAGAGAGGAATTGTTTTAATTTGTTTTGAAGTGTCCCTCTTTCCATTTCGAGAGTAGAATTTCAGTCAGATATAAACTAAACATGATGCAAGAGCATCGACACTACTTTTGGTCCATATTCGACAAGTGTTGACTTGACAAGAGCAGGAGCTATTTGGGCTCGATTTGAATTATTTAGATGATTTTCTTCGTATGTGGGATGCGATTTAGGTTGCGTTTATTTTAGTTATTATCTTGTAATTTATCATAGCCTTTCATTTTTGTATAATCAAGATTTGAAGAGGTTTAGAGTTTTATGTCATGTACTAATGCCTCCTTTTAAAAGGAGTTCTTTAATGATGTAAAAACGAGACTTGTTTTAACTATTGAAAATATGGGAGTTTTTCCCTTCATTGAGTTCTTTGTGATTTCTCCTTTGTGGTAAAATCTCAATCTTTATCAAATTTTGTGATTATTGAAATCTATGATATCTTCTCTAATCTTTGCCATACTTTGTGTTAGGCTTTGATTAAACCCTTGTTGCATCAAACTTGGTGATTGATGTGATAAAAAATTTATCTTTATTATTTGTTCTCTCTCAAATTGCATCTTGAACATTGAAGTTTGGATGAAATTGGGTTTTTGTTGGCTATTTCATATCAATTTGTTGGTTGCTTCATATCAAAACATACGTAAAATTTAGGTTACTGCAGATAGAATAATGTATTTTGATGTTCAATAATATTTGCAAAAGCAAACAATTAATATTTTTTTAAATAAAACAATGAAACAGCGCATTGCCTGGACACAAAAACTAGTTAATTACCCATAAGTCATAACAACTAATTTTTTCATTGTTATAAGATTTCCACGACTAATAACAATCTATCACTCATCACAAAAGGCAAACCATCCAGAATTCGAAATTGGATGACGATGTACAAGCAATAGGAGCAACTAATTTCCTCGGGACCAACAGATACTTGTACTCTTCCTCGAGACCACTGTGACAAGTAAAAATCATTAAGTGAGAAACTCGAATCATCAATTGCCTCAATTTCATGTCTCTATGCAAACAAACCAAAAAAGAATATACTTCCTCTGTTTCTATTTAGTTGACGTGTTTAATTTAGGCAGGCACACATATTAAGGAGAGGAGAGAGAATAATAAAGCAAATGGAGGTACACTAGTAAATGCAAGGTATAAAACTTACCCAAAAGGAAACGTGTCAACTAAATATAAACTTCCTAAATAGGAATACGTGTCAACTAAAAAAAACAGAGGTAAGTATATTTGACAATAAGCCTCGTAATTCATAACCATGACTGCCATTGTCTTTCATAATGGGTAAAAAAGCTGCCCAGTTACCTCAAGAAGCCTTATATACAATTCAACTATCCTAAACAAGTTTCTAGGAGTAGCAGAAGCATCCAACAAGTAGGGTATATATTTTTGGAAAGTGTTTTCATCAATTACTACTTGGCACCCAGAAAACAAAATGAAAAGATCTACATGACTTAATCATAAAACAACCGCCACAAGTATGCATGAATGCATCTCATCTGTGACTCAACTAAACAAAGAACCAAGAAATCATCAAAACATATTTCAACAACATGAGCCAAGAAACATGGAAAAACCTACAAGCAGTAGAGCTCAAACAGCTGCTGATATGCACGAAACCAGACAGCATAGCTCAGAATAGAATAAATTCCAAACACCTCGTACATTAAGGTAACAATAGAAAAATAATAGGGTTTGAGGTGTAACAAATAACAATAGAGCTTGAGATGTTAAATAGCTCAGCATAGCATTTTACAGATGCTATGCCCGAATAGCTCTTCATAGCATTTTGGTCATTATCATTTTAGTAATTATTGACATACCACTGAAAATAAAAACAAATCGTAGTGCAAAGATTTGTGTTCATCAACAGCTAAAGTTCTCAATGTTCAATGGGATATAGCATCTGATGAAGATCAATGACACTACAACCTGAGTTCTCATCTTTTTTTTTAGAAGAAACCTGAGTTCTCATCTAATGCACAGTGTGTATACAAACAGTACACATATTACGCAAATTTCTTTCTTTTATTTATTATTAACATGGAACTATGAAAAGGGAAAAAAAATCAGAATTTAGACACTTGTACATCATCACTGTAGGCCCTTTCTTTCTGACCATCATTAGTTTCCGCAGAAATTGATGTGAAGTTGTAGTTACCCCTTTTGGGAAGTTTATCATCAATTAACCAAAAATAAACAAACTAACCCTAATTTTCACTCTCTTATCACCAGATCTCACATTTCTCTCCCCACTCTCCTCCCCTACTACCCATCCATTTGTTCCCTTCCCGCACTCTCTCCTCCAGCCTCATGTTTCCTCCAACAAATCACCTTAATTGGTAGTGGTTGGCCTGGGTGCTAGTGGCAGCTGTGGAGGTGAGCATGGTGGCTGCCTGTGCTAGGTTTTGTAAAGTGTTGGTGGGTTTGTTGCATATGTGAGTTAGAGGAAAATTGGCTGCAATTATGAAGTTAATCGCTTTTGCCTTAATGTGTGCCCTTAATGACCATAAACCTAAAGATAGAAAGAAGAGAGCAGTACTTTTACTATCCCTTGGACATATTATATTCAGTGCCCAACTTACAAAAGTTACCCGACAGCTATAAACTAATTTTAGCAATCCAAATCTAAAATCAAATATTCAAACGGGTATATAATGTTGACAGAAGAAAACATGGCAGTACCAAATTCATGGCAACCTAGTAAACAAGAAAGAGACAAAAGCAGTGCGAAAATAAAAGGGTGTCAATGTAGATGCAATGTGAGGAAGATGATAGATCATCAAGGAAAAACCTACTTTATCATCTTCCTAGGTAACTGCAAAACAGTCCCATGACATATTAAATGCTCATCTAACATGTAACATCCTAGGAATGAAAAAATATAAGCACCTATTATATCAGGTTTTACCTTACCCAGGAACTCAACACCCAGTCAATTCTCACATGTAGGAGCAAGCAGCGTAAGAAGTCACAAACACCGTATAAAAGAAAGATAACTACCCCTCAAAACCCACCAGACAGCAATCTTGATACTGAGGATCGATCCTTGGTACTCCCAACCCACCCCTCGCCCAACCCAAATCCTCTTCCACCATTGGTCAAGTCAAAAAGTACTTAAAGTTTACAGTCGCTCACATTGAAAAATAAATAGTTACAAACACTGAAACACATGTGTGGCCTCTTGGCAAATCATAAGTTATGATCTTAAAATGCGCCTCTAGAACAAAAATCTGCTTCCCCCACCATAGCATGAGCTATGCTATGAACTTAATCAACAACTACAGTGATGCACAAAAGAGCATACAAAAAAGGTATACTCCCACACTTGCTTTCCTTGTTTAGAAAAGGAAAAGTTGTAGGCTAAACCTACTAAAGAGAGTTGTAGGTTAAACCTACTTTTTTGTATATGCCCTTGTTTATTTCAATTAGAGCTCAAATCTTCCTCCCTCGTTCATTTCTATTTCTTCTTATTATTGCCATTACTGTTTTCTGTGAGCCTAGTTGCAGCAGGAAGATCCGTGGTGGTTGAGTCCATCACAGAATAAGCTTCAGTCAAATATCTTATGAATTAACACATGCGAACAAGCACAACAAATAAGTCCTTAATAATTGTTAGGTCACATTTAGCCCTTTTCTAATTGAACAATGCAACATAGCACAAGCACAGGTTCTACACTATGAAGCACGATGAATGTAAGATTTGAACATAGTACTACATTAGCACAGCAGAAAATAGCCGAACACCATCATGACCTTCACAATGAAATATGAAAATTCTACACCTTCATAGGGCTACCAAATAACAAAATGATACAAGACTCGAAAACTAATCTCGCGTGCAAAATTTTTGGAACAATTATCTACTATATATTGTTAATCTATTAATTCTATTACAAGGAGCATTTCCAATACTTTAAACAGCTTACTAATAATAAGAAAAATTTAATCTTTTGTTCTTAAAAAAAAGTGAGAGTATTATAGTTGGTAATGGCTAGATCGCTCTAAAATGTAGCAATTTTTTACATTGTAAAAATATTGGATCTCCCATTGAGAGAATGATATTCATATACATTGTGAAAATTTTAAAAGAGTTGGATTGATTCTCCACATTACGTTGAGATACATTCTACTATTGCAACATAATTTTTATTTACACATATTTGGCTTACATTCAATCAAAGAGGAATCCCGATATGTAGTTGAATGGAACAATCCTTCAACAATTTTTTAAAGAAAGATTAACAAACCTGTTAGCCCGTGCATCATAAACACTACTGAATAGTTTATTTTAATAGGCAAATGTTTTGTTTCTACTTTAAAAGACGACATACTTGATTAATCCTCCCATTAAAAAAATATTTTACAAACAATTTAACCCACTGGCTAAATACTAGTTGTTAATCAAGTGGGGACAACTTTATCAATTATGTACTAAAATCTTCCATAATGACATTTGATTTATGAAATCATTAATAGCCCTACTTGAAATACATGATCGGAATTAGAAATGGCTAGTACAACTAATTGAAAAGTTTAATTATTTAATTTCTTTTAACACCCAAAATTTATTTATAAATAATAAATAACAAATCTTTTAGAGAACAAATCATTTACTCCATTTGCAATATACTTACTATGAATGAACGGGAAAAACAAGGTTAAGTGAAAAAAATTAAAAATAAAATAATAAAAATAAAAAAATAAAATAAAAAAACTGTTTATCAAAAGATTTTAATAATTATGTGTGAACTTATTACTTCCTCTGTTTTTTATTAGATATATCACTTTCTAAAAAGGGAAGTTTTAATTTCGATGCATCACTTTACTTTTTAGTTAATAAACTCTACCCTATCACATGGGTCCAGTTTTTTCTTTCTATGTATCTCTCTCATCATAAATTGGTTGGAGTCCGCAATTTTAAAAGTGATGCAACTAATAAAAAACGGAGGAAGTAATTTTTCACTAAAGCTAATGTTTTAACGTATTTTTTACTTTTTTTAAACATCAATCCTGATTTTAATACTTAAAAATTCTCTATAATACCGCACGCATCGCATGCACAAAAAACTAGCAACATGTTAATAGACGGAGGGGGGAGAAGAGTACCTGCTTGCTAAACAGAGAGGAAATGAAGCACCTCGTAAGTCTGCGGAAGTTCAAATGAGTAGGAGTCGCAGGCCTTGACGATTACGGTTTCACTAGTGTCTAGCACTTTGAACTTGAAAAAGACAATTTCGATAGTAGATACAGTAGGTGCATTATCTACGGGTATCCAACCAGCAAAGCACAAATTATTGTTGCCTAAATGAAGCATTGCATCGAAGTGTATCCTTTCGACATTCATATCAACTTTGTCCTTAAAGCACGAATCCCACCGGACGTTCAACCATTTTTTCTTGGCTATATGAAATGCACAAAGAAGAGATGGGAATTTATGGCAGTGAAAGTATATCACACCATTAACAACAGCGGCAGAATCAGCCCAAATTGGGAAATCAGGGGTGAGACATTCCCATGTCCCAATACCATCAACATCAACAGGAGGAGTGAAAGCATACAGGGAAGGCAATGAAAGGGGACCACCATAGATGCGCATAAGAATGCGATTGTTGGAAGGGTCAGGAAGTACAGGAATAGACACACTACAACCGACAAGGCTTGTAGGGATAGGGCTGATTAGCTTACAGTGGCCAACGGCAGGGTCAAGAACCTCGGGCGCAAGGCGATTAGATCCAAAGTTGTAAATCTTGCCAAGAAAGCTAACATAGTTGAAAGAAGTGCAATCCTCAATGAAGACAGGAGATGGACGCCACACTGCAGCCTCATCAGACATGTCAAGACTAGAACCACCAAAGTAGTGTGTACGGTTGGATAAGGGAGATGCAGATTGGAGTCGTTGGATTAAAGGTGATCGTGCTATAGAACTTGTCACACCTCCCACTAAGTAGATGCATTCATTCAAAGACACCATGGCATTTGTAAGCTCAACCATGATCAGTGAAGGAAAGCAACAACGAGTCAATTTATTCTGCTTCAGATCCACCGAGTGAAAATCTACACATCCAAAGTAGAGGCTTTCAGTTCCATCTTCTAGTCTATCCACAGGCGGCCTTTGAACGTTCAGTGCCAGCATTAAAATCCTTTTTTCCTCTCCTTGGCCTCTTCGTGATCCGCTACTCTGCTCTATTTCTATCTCCATATCCCTATACACCAAGCAGCCGATAGGATAATCAAACAAACTGGAAACTTACCCTTTAGAGAGAAAATTTGACAAACTTAAAAAGAATTAACATGGAGTTTAATGCATTTATTTCTAAAATCAAATATTCATTAAGCTACTAGAAGTTTGGAAATCACAAATTCGAAATATGGGCATATGGTAGCAGACTTTGCCACTTCATATATCTGTATAATTATAAACCTAAACTAGTTTTTATAAATAAAACAGACTGAATTATAAGAGTATGTGTGAGGGAGGTGGGGAGGAAAGCAAAGAGCATTGAACATGGCATATGTAGGGAATTACATGATACACGTCAGGTGGGGATAAATCAAGAAACAGTCATACAGTCCTAAAAGTGAAAGACTAAGCACAAGCAAGCAACCAACAATATTTACAGGTGCAATCAAATGAGCATAACCAATAAGAATCCCGACTCTCCTTTTATAAGCCTATAATGATGTATGAACCCACCAGAATCCCCTGCCTTCTTACTATTGAGTTCATATAGATAGAGGTCATCCAGTAGAATTTTTTAATAAGGAAAAATTCATGGGAATAATCCCACCTTTGGGCCATTCGATTTTAATAATCCCGCCTTTGGATTATTTTTTAATAATCCCACCTTTACCCCCCGATCTTTTTAATGGTCCCAACCAGTCACGTAACCTTTTATAACAGGTTACATGACACGTGGCGGCCTGTGATTGGTCAAAAAAAAAAAACCAAAAAAAAAAACAAAAAAAAAACAGAAAAAAATTAACAAAAAAAAAAAAAAACAGCCAACCACCAGCCCAGGCCAGCCCCCTGCCGCCGGTACCTGCTCCGGCAGGCGCGCCGGCGCCTCCCTCCCCTTCCTCTCCTGCTTCTCTCTCTCCTCTCTCTTCCTCCATGATCACTCCATCACAACCACCACCAGGGAAATGGCCGAACTGAACTCCCCACCCACGTCCATTTCCGTCCCGGCAGCCACTCCATTACCCTGCCTCAGCCCCGACAACCACCCCTCCCCCTGCCCCACCGCCGAAACCACCCACATCTCAGTACAAAATTGCCTTTTGGCTTTCATTAACTAGTGTCTTGACTTTTTGTAATTCAAGTATAAATCTCAGTTTCCGCTCTCTGTAATTCATCTTTGTTTAACTAAATTAATTCATTCTGCTCACCTACCCACATCCCTCATCTACCCTCCTAAAAAATTATACTTTTCTGAACATTTTTTATTCTTTCATTAGCAAATTAATTACCCTTGAAAAAGAGCAGATTTCTTACAAAGAGTGTACAATTTCAGTTTTTCTTTGCAATTTCAGTTTTACCCTAAATTATGGCTCATACAATTATTTTGGGATGAAAGAAAGAAATAACTAAAATGGGAAAGAGAGATTCATAATTTGAGAACAACAAGAAAGAAGAACAGCATAAGTCCACAACACGAGCAGGCCCGTACCTGAGGCAGGGCAGGAGGGGCGGCCGCCCTAGGCCCAGGGAAAAGAGATTTAATTTCATATTGAATTATCTCGAAAAATATATAATTTTAGGGATATTTGATTCAATAATCAAATTACGCTCATAATTTTCTTTTCTTTTGGATATGATGTTTCATAATCTAAAAAATTTACGAACCCTAAATTTAAAGCACTGATAATTAAATTAGATTAGATCAAATGTAAACCCTAGATTGTGAAATTGATGTGATGATAACAACAACAAACAACTTACCTTAGAAGCTGCTTCAATGGGGGATACAAGAATTAGATTCAATGGAGAACGCTTCAGTGGAGAACGTTGAGTGCGCTTCAATGAAATAACTCAGAGAGGTAGGAAATAGGAATGGAGGCCTTTAAAAGCCATGACCCCCGTAGTTATAATATGGGTTGATAAATAAATGGGCGGATCTTTATATGATTATCAGATGGGCTTTATAAAAGTTTTCAATAAACATATTTTAAATAATAATAATAATCTAATCTAATATATATAAATAAAGTAGGCATTTTTGGAGAGCATTCGGAGCGCCACGTAAGAAATATACTTATTTCGACCAATAAGAAAAAAAATTTGTATTTTATTTTTGAATTAAAAAATTATGTCGCCACCTAGATAAAAGTAACTAATTAGTTTGATATATCTAAAATTTTAATGCCACGTAAATTATAATCAACGAATTAAATTATTTTAACGAAAAAAATAAAGTAAAAATATAGGAAAAGATAAATTTATTAATTCAATACTACGAGTATAAGGAATCCAAAAAAAATATACTAAAAAATATTTAAATGATAAACGCTCATAATAAAGTTTGATACCTATCATTATAAGATAAATTTTGATAGTATTTATGATAAGAAATACAAATTGTTCGTTAATTATAATTAAATTAAAATCTGTGATACCTACCATTTTTTAAATTGACACATCATACGACACAAACAAAATTTCGTATCAATAAAAAACTCCATCAAGCGGATTTTGTGTTAGTAATTTTGTGTTAATTTTTGGTCATCAATGGCCGGGTAATTTGTAGCTTAATTTTTAAAATCCTATATTTAAATTAGTATTTCTAATTATTACTTACATTGTATTAATTTGGGATACTCAACGCTTATATGTTTATGTTTTATTTACTAAATGTTTTTTTACATGCAGATCTAACACATCATACGACATAAATAAAATTCGTATCAATACAAAACCCCATCAAGCGAATTTTGTGTTAGTTTTAGGTCATCAATGTCCGGGTAATTTTTAAAATCTTATGTTTAAATCTATATTTGTAATTATTAGTTACATTGTATTTATTTAGGATACTTAACGATTATTTGTTTATGTAATTGCATACGATTAGATGTTGTATACTTAATATATGGATGGCTTTGGTTATTTTTGGAGATGATGAAAAAATTCCAATGCATAGATTTGATTTTTATATCGTAACAATTTTTCATTTATTGGTAAATATATTGAATTATTTTATATAAATGTAAAGATTTAATTTGTATCAATTTCAATTTGGCTAACATTTCACGGTTCAATTTATCCATTAATGTAAAAGATATGGTAAAACAATGAATAATGATTTAGGATTTAAATTATTAAAAATTTATCATTTCACATTAAAGATTTTATATAACGGAAAAAGATATCATGTTTACAATTTATTTATATTTAATAAATTCATTATAAATTATAGTAAAAAATAAATATTAAACTTTTGTAATTTTTTCCGAAATTATAAATACAATAAATCAAATAATTAAAAATCATAGATGAAAAAACCGTGCATCGCACGGGCTTCCATCTAGTAATAATATATAATGAGCCTATTCAAAATTCTAGACAATGTGGTTGATGACATTCATAAAATGTTGAGCCGTTTTTGGTGGGGTCTCACTCGAGCTATCGTAAAGTACATTGGCAGAATTGGGATAAGCTCTGCGCTCCAAAGTCAATGGGTGGTCTTGGCTTTCGCGATCTTCACTGGTTTAATCTGCCACTGTTGATGAAGCAATTGTGGAGATTTTTGATGAACCCTCATACACTGTGCTTTAAAATAATGAAGGCAAGCTACTTTAGAAGAACTAGCCTTTGTGAGGCAAAGCATGGGTATGACCCAAGTTACATTTGGAGTAGTCTGTGGAGTGTTCTTGGTCTGTTCAAGGAAGGTTTGGGGCGTAGTATTGGTGATGGAAGGGATACGATGGTATGGAAGGATAAGTGGGTGTTTGACAATGAACTATATATCAGCCTGCAAAAACCGCCAAGTGCTGATGATGGTTTGACTATATACGACCTTATGCACGAAGGGGAACAGCGGTGGAATGTGGAGAAAATTTCTGGTTTGTTGGGACATGTGACACCTTCGGTCCTTGCCATCCCATTATCCCAACATGCTGCGAAGGATGGCTATTTCTAGATGGGTACGAGATCAGGCATGTACACTGTGAAAGTAGGTTATTAGCGGGCTAGGGAGGCGAAGGGTGGTGTTGGATTGATCCTTACCGTGGATGACTGGAGATCAGTGTGGCGTCTGGTAGCCCCCCCCCCCCCCTAAGCTACATCATTTTCTATGGAATGCCATCAGGGGTAATATGGTAGTGAAGGCTCGCTTAGCTCAAAGATACGTTACCTCAGAGACGGTCTGTCAAATTTGTGGTGGAGAGGTTGAAAATATTATGCACGTTTTCTTCAACTGTAATTATGCAGTAGATATTTGGAGATACAGCGATTTTGGTGATTTGTTAAATGATGCTCCTGCAGACTCATTCCTTATGCGCTGGAGATGGCTTCGGGAGAAAATAAACAATGCTGATCTTCTGAAAATCGATGCACTCTTATGGGCTAGTTGGAGATGCAGGAACTTGCATATCTTTGAGCATACGCAACCCAATGCCGTGATGTTAGCTGCAAACTACAGCAACTGGGTTGCTGATCATATGTTGTATGCTGCGAAATTGAGCTGCCAGCCTCACAGAACAGCTGGTGCGTGCTAGTGCCAGCAGGTGGTCCTGTCCTCCCCACGGTGTGATTAAGGCTAATGTGGACGCGCATAGGCCAAATGAAGGTAGTGCAGGGTTGGGTGCTGTGTTCCGGAATGCAGAAGGTAGTATTGTCTTGGCTGCAACAAAGAGTGTCGCTTCTTCAACTCCGGAATGCTTGGAGCGCAAGCTGTTCGTTTTGCATTGAACTTGGCAAGAAGATTTGGTTTCTCAAAGCTGTGGGTCGAAACCGATGCCTTGAATGTTGTCAAGGTATTATCGACTCATGGTATACCCGGTTTGGCTCCTATGTTTAGAGTTATAATGAGATTGTGCTAGATAGAGCTTGTTTTGATTATTGTATCTTTTCCCACGCTAAGAGGTGTTGTAACACTTTAGCTCACCTAGTGGCTAGGGGGGATACAGAGGGGAACTCGGAGGTCATCTGCTTTGGGTCTTTCCCTCAAAGTTATGTATCGTTAGCTATGCTGGATTTGGTTGATTAATATTAATGCTCTATCTTCCTCTCAAAAAAATAACTATATACTAAAAGACACAGCAGCAATGACACGTGTCATTTCTTGGTGTGTCCTTAATTTTTTTTTTTTTGAAAGAAAAGAAAATCAATCATAGAATAAAATCTTATACGAAAGTAATTTATTATATATGTTAATAACAAAGATAATTACTTTAAATATAAAAGATTTGATTTACCTTTTCACACAAACATTTATGACTATAATATTAATATGATTTGCGACATATAATGATTTACTACACGAGAGTATTTATATATTTTCCCCCTAAAGTTGTTTATTTATTGATTAGAATTCACAATAGAGTAGTGCATATACTTTTACTACCCCTTGAATGATAATAACCCCGCTCTTTCCCTTCTCTAAGTGAAAATGAGTTATTGTATTAAATTATTTTATATTATTTATGGAAACATTACTATTTACTACCTTAATACATAAAAATTAGTTTGACTATACTTCATAATATTAATATAAACACACACAAAAATCTCATGAAGATCAATATTACAGTATTATTTATTGCCCTCATCCAAAACATGTTGATACTATATATAATTATATCTACACATCAATATTTCAATTACTTAATAGATGATTTTATTACTTTGTATTTAAGAATATCAAATTATTCAATTTATACTTATTAGATATATCCACTTATCTTTCATATTTTAATCAAAGATTGTCCATAGTGTTTTTAGATTTTTTGTTTTATTGTTGTAAAATAATCAATTATATTGAAAAGTTGATATTAATTTTTTAAAATTGTCGTGCATGGCACGAGACCTAACCTAGTTTTTAATATTTCCATACACCAAAGCTTGTATAAATTCTTTGTAAGTTTTTTGGATTTTTTTTTTTTAAAAAAAAAAACAACTGAAATTACATTAATTAAACTGAGTTTGCAACAAACGAAAGGACAGTAAAGTAACATAAGTTACTATTAGCATAAGAAGCCCCTACACAACACCAATTAAGGTCATTAACGATATTTACCTTTAAGCTATTACAACGAGTGAGGACAACACATATAAGGCTTACCAATATACATTTAAACATGCGATAGAACTATTGATAGAACAAGGGAAGTTGGTGATGATGTTTCGTGTAGTGCAAGGTATTTTCTAACATACAACTAAAAGTCTATGAATGTTGCTGAAATGACGGAGACAACCCAAAATCAGTATACCTTACCCTTAGGGACCCCAATAATTCAAATGGATAAAATTTTCTTGAGATCTATGCTTCATACATGTCAATCACATTTCTTGCGATCTGACAAAACCATATCTTATACTTCCTCCGTCCCATAAAATAGTTCCTATTGTGTTTTTTTACGGTATTTAAGAAATGGGAGGAAAATTGGAAAAAAGCTAGACAAAAGTTAGACAAAAGTACAAGGCAAGTGGATAATTTAAGGGAAAAAAAGTAAAAAGTACAATTATAGACAAAAGTTAGAGAGAGAAAGTGAAAAAAGTATAATACAAGTGGATAAGTTAAGGGTAAATTAGGAAGTTCAATAAATAAAGTAAAAAAATAAGGGTATAATGGTCTTTACATACTATTCAAAAATAGAAATAGGAACAAAATTTTGGGTCTCTAAAATAGGAAACAGAAACTATATTGTGGGACGTAGGGAGTATATATTCTCATACAAGGTCATGATGTTGTAATGACTTTTACCGTTATCACATACAAATGGGTTTAACTACACCTACTACCATCCTCCTTCAACAAGGATTTATGTAAATCTAAAATTGAAATTTTGCTACATCTCCCAACAAACATAAGTAACACCACTTCCATTAAAAGGAACACATTTTTTATTAAAACTAGAGAGATTAAAAAGGGCAATTCCAAGAGTCAAACGGCTCCATTTTATCCTCCCATTAACCCTGAATTCGACTTGTTTTCGCTTTTCGATCTATTATATTGGGTACTTCCAAAATCTAAGTTTTATTTTCATAGAAAAATTCACTTTAATTTATTAATCCGAACTTTCAGCGATTTACTCTCAATAATCCCAACTTACATTTATAGGGAGCACTATGAACTTTTGGGTTGATTTTTTTCCACTAGGTCGATTTACCAGTAACTTGAAAAAAGAGTGAATATTATTTTGTAAAAGCCATGTGTGATTTGTGGCAACATAATTGGTCCAAATTTTTTTTGTAAAACAAGAAAAAAAATAATTAAAAAACCTTCCCAGCCACCATCCTTCCTCCCCTTAGCCCTAACCCCCAGCTCGACCAAAATTCGACCGCCTGCCTCCCCTTACAACTAATAATAGCCGGTCGGCCCTCCTTACCCCTAAAACACTTGGGCGACCCACCTACACCATCGAAACCACCCCCTTCCCCATCCCCAAAATAGCCCCTCCCTTCTCAAGTCGATGAAACCGCCCTCCTCCCTTCCCTCGTCGTCGAAACGGCCGATTCTTTAGCCCCCTCAATTGGAGATTATTGCCAAGAAATTAAATGTAGTTGTGTTACTCAAGGTTTTTGTGGTAGATTTTTTTAGATTTTTTTTTTACAAAAAAAATAAATAAATAAATTGTTGTTATTGTTCTCAAAGTAGTCATTATAATGGTAGTTGTTGGTAAAATTTTCTTAAATTTTCACAAAATTACCCTATACCTAAATTATAATACCCCCTTTGTCCCTTTTATTGGATACGTTTTGACTTTTACACGTTTTTTAATACACCTATTTGATTATTATTCATTACATACTTTTTAAAATTATAACGATTGAATATTAATAGAGCATTCAATGAGATGAATCAAACATGATCTCACATGGCTCTTTTACTTTTGTGAGTAAATTTGAAGATTATCTAATACTCTCTCTATCTCAGAATACATGACACAGTCAACATTGCACACATGTCAATGCACTACTTTGACTTTATTTGTATATAATTAAATATTAATGAAAATTATTTTAAAAATTATATTTTGAAACTTTATATATGTACCTATTTAAAAACATATTTTATGATAAAATATATTTTTATTATGTTAGTAAAAAATTATGATCAAAACTAATACATGAATAGTGAAAAAAATCCAACGTCTCATATATTTTGGGACGGAGGAGTATTATGAATGCTGTTTAAAATCTACACATAATTAATAAAAAGAAACAGAGGAAGTATTATGATTATTATTTAAAATCTGATAATAACCAATAAAAAGAAACGGAGAGGTACCCTACAAAATTAATCATCCTAAAGTTTTTGTCAAAAAAATCATCCTAAAGTAATTGAAACACTTTAATATACATTTTTGTTGATACATAAAATTATTTTACCTTTAATAATTTTGATCGTATATTTATTATAATTAGTTAATACTATGAAATTTTATACAATGTATCAATTTTTTTGTGCATATTATTTATGATTTCAAGTCAATCTCTTAAAATTTATGCCGATTAAAGTGATGCGCACTTTAAAAAATGGAGGGATTATTTTTCTTGCATTAAATGTCTGAATTTATTATAAAATGATTTATTATAATTGTAGTTAAATAAAGATATCTTAATGAATGTTAGTTTTTTATAGTAATTATTTATATCAAAGTTATCAAAATCGAGATTCCACTTTGAATTAGAAGAGATTTAGATGTGTATGTGTTACTGATGGTAGTAGTCGTTTCAGAAGTTTTCCTATAAGTTTTTATTTCTCACATGAGAAGGTTTTTTCTTGTTTTAGGCTTAGAATATTTTAATTATGCAATTTTATTTTGACAATAATTATTCTTACGATATAGGAGAATTCGAGTGAGATGATTTTTAGTAGTTGTGACTATTCACCATAATTTTATTTGGTATGTATGCATGTATGAATTTTTTAATACTCGCATAGTATCATATTAGGTATTTTATATACTTTGAAAATTGAAGTTGTTTCGGGGTTTTTTGATGTCCTGCGGGAGAGTTACAATTCCGGGAGTGTTATCCTTGCGCCCGTTCCTGCAAAACAACGGAGGCTCCTTGTTGTGGGAGCTCCGCCTCCGACGGTCAAGTTAGTACTTGTTTGAGGAGTAAATAAATGCGGAAAAGTAAAGGTGGGAGAGCTGGTTCCTCAAAGGGAGGAGTAATCAGTGTGTTTTTTACTTCTCTTGGTGAGAGTAATTATTGCTTAACCCCCCTTAATGAGGATTAATAAAGGTATTTATAGTCTTGGGAAGCGTGCCCTAGGTTTAGGTCAACCTAGAGCACATTGGGCTTTTCTCGGAAACTGGGCCTAGGTGGCCATTTTCCTAGGTGGCAAACAGCAGGCCACTTGGCGTGGCATGATTGGTCCATGGTGGACAAATGGATGTGTGCCACGTGGCAGGCCCTGAGTGGTCCAGATGGAGGACACTTGGCAAGACCTGATTGGTCCACGTGGCGTACACTGATTGGGCGGGGAAAATCCCCTAATCATTTGCCTCTCACAGGTGGCATGTGACTGGTCTCATTGTGTCGGCCTGTAACAGGCGACGGCCTGTCACAGGTGTCGTCCTGCGATTGGCCGAACGTTTTTTCCCGCTTATTTTTTGAATTTGGAAGTGACCCTTCGTATTCTCATTTTACCCTATATAAGGGTATGTTGACCAAGTCTTTTGTTCACATTTTGCGAACTTTGCAAGAGAACTCTCGGACCCCTGAACTTGAGCTCTGATTTTCTGGACAACTGATTTCACCAATCGCCTGCTTTTATTAGACGCCTGTTCGATCAAGCTCCCTTTTAGAACTTAAGTTTCAGGTAACCGTCTGTTCCTTTACCCTTTTCTGCTTTTGCTTTTGCATTTTTTCTTTCTTTTTGAAAATGAGGCCTCAAAAGCATCCGACACAGCCTAGGTTAGCAATCAGCCGGTCACTGGGGACGGCTGAGTCTAGGACTAGGGGTGCCGACTGCCCTGCGGTTCTTCAAACCTTGCGCAAGTCTCGGAATCTAACTGTATTTGTATCTATGCAGGACAGTATGGCAAGAACCAAAAGAACAAAGAGGATTGAAAACTCTGATAGCTCTTCATTCCGGGTTCAAGTTAGCGAGCTATCGGACCAGATGCCTGACACCGCCGGGACCCTAGGTGGTTCTGTGGGCGAGAGCTCTAAGGAGGGGGTCAAGGTGGCCCCTTCCAATTTTACAGTTGACTTAGTTGGTCAACAGTCGGCTCCTTCTGAAGAAGAGGGGTCGGCCCCCTCAGGGATAGGGGAGTCGGGCTCTTCTGATAGTGAGTCTGAAACCAGCTCTTCAAGCCGCCTCTCCCTTAACTAAGAAGAAAGGCATTTTCGCCTTCATGAGGCGAGACTTTCTCATTCAGTCGAAAAGGGGTCGACTGGTCAGAGCCATCTTCCTCCCATAGGGAGTTGAACACCCCCTATTACTGTCACGTCCCAAAGGGCCGAATCAAGGCCATGAAAGAACGAATAGAGACTTTTTTGTCGGACCATGTGATGGGTCCTGATTTTCAATTATTCGTGCCGGATGCTGAAGATGTAGTCGTCTGGCCCGAGGGGTCTAGCTACGGGGACGCCTATTTTTGTTGCTACGAGGCGGCCATTAAGGCCGGCCTTCGATTTCCCTTGCATCCGGCCGTTCAACAAATCCTCGATGGGTACGAGGTGGGTCTATGGCAGTTAGCCCCTAATTCCTGGTTTAATATCCTTGGCTATGTAGCCGGATGTGAAATGCATAGGGTGGAGCCGAATTTTGAGGCGTTCTCCCATATGAATTATTTAAGCCGAACCCCCAAGGCAAGCGGTACCTACTGGTACCAGTTAACGAGCCACAAAGGCTATCTGATGACTAGGGGGAAGGAGAACAAATGGAAGGACTGGAGAAACACCTTCCTCCTAGTCTCCAGCCTTGATAAACTCCTGAACAAGCGGTATAATAGGTGGAACAGGGATCCGCTTCTTCTTGCAGGCGGTCGTAGCATGCCGCCTGTTCCTCGCCGGGCCAAGGAGGAGATCCTTGACCAAGGACTCTTCAAAATAGAGATAAGGGAAAACTCTACTACTGGGGTACGGGAACAGGTGCCTTTAAACTGTGTTCCCAGATTTCAGTGGCTGTATGATGAGTTCTTTTTGGTTGCATGTGGCCTTAGCAGTCGGACCTCCAGAGGTAGCCGGCCTCTTGTGCCTCTACATGTATTTCGTGATTTATTTTTGCATTTTTCTCACTCTTCGTGGTGTTTTCTTTCAGCCGAAGCTATGGATCAAATTTTTACATCAAAGAAGGCGGCCGCCCTTCTTCGGACCTCTATTATGAGCCTCAAGCGGCAATCATCTGATTCTCCTGCCCAAGAGACGCCCAAAGTGAGTTCTGATCTTTCAAGTTTCTCCTTTGAAATTCTCTTTTAGCCTGTATTAACTTTTTGTGCCTTTGCAGGCGGGCTCGTCCAAACCCTCTTCCTCCCAGCAACCGGACTCAAAGGCTTAGAAACAGATAGCTGGGAGTACGCCTGGCTCTGCCAGAAAACAGCCGGCTGAGAAACAGCCGCGCACCCCCCAAAGTGAGGGGAAACAAACATAAGTCCCTAGGGACAGCCGGCCTCCAATAGGTATAATCGGCTCCTTCGGCCCTTGTTTAATTTTCCTTCCTTTGATATTCTTTCTCTTGTTCTAATCAGTTGTCTTTGAATTCAGGCGGCCCTCAAGAACCAAACTTGGTCCAAATGGCCAAGTCCATGGTAAAAGCCATCCCTCTAGAGGATAGGGATGCGGTCAAGGGAGTCGGCACCCTTGATCTTGACGGAATCATGGGTCTCCTCTCCGAGGTATACTTAGCGTTTCTATAATATCAAATAACTTTGCTTGCCGCCTGTTTTTGCAAATCTGACGCCTGGTGCCCCTTTTTCAGACCATGCTCCGTGTACACGACCTTCGTAAGCCGATTAGCGCCAAGAACAAAGAGGTAAAGGCTGCTAAAGCTATGGCCACCTCTGACATTGATAAGGCAATGTTTCAAATTGCCCAAAATGAAATATTAACAACTGATATTCTTTATTATCAGGCGCTTGCCACTTCAACAATCAGAACTGAGTTAAAGGCGGCCAAAAAACGGAACCAGGAGCTGGAGAAGACGGTCAAAAGTCTTCGAGACGAGCTGCGTCCCCTCAAAAACATCGCCCATAAGGCGGAAGGTCTGCAGAAGTCTCTGGACACACTCAAGGAGCGCCTGGAGAAGCAGGAGGCGGCCATCACCAAAGATCTTAATGTGAAGGCCGAGACCGAGAAGCTGGCTCTAGCCCAGACCATGATGGAGGACTCGGCCAATACAATGAAGATGACCTGGTCGTCCCTCTTCCCAAAAGCTAGCTATGCCGCATGGGATAAAAAATTCAACGCTTGTACTGAAGAGTACAACAGAAAAATCATGCAGCAGGCGGCTGAGGAGGATGAGAGAGAGGAGGAGGCGGCAGGCTCCAGCTCCGAGGAGGTAGTGGCCTTACAACTAATAGAGGTGGATGCGCCTAAAGCTCCTGCCCGTGAAGACGAGTCAACAAAAGAGGATGCTTTGAAGAATCAAGCGCCTGTCGTTAAACTCGATCAGCCAGTAGTTGAGACCCAAGCCCCTCCAAATGTTTAAAGCTTTTATTTTTTCAACTTTGCACCGGCTTGCGTGCCGTTTTTTTCTTTGTATCCTTACCCGGCCAAGGGGCCGGGGTTTATGAATATTTTGCCGGTCTTTATAGCCGGCTGTTTATATATGAAAGTGGCGACCACTGTTTGGTCGTCTTGTCTATGATCACTGAATTTTATTTTATTTTTGCCAAGCATAGAGGCTTCTTGATATCCTCTTGCATGCTATTCCGACTGTTTCAGCTTGTATGTTGTTTAGAATTCCGAATTTTGCTTAGAATTTTGCAAGCAAAGTTTATCAAGTACCGACTGCCTATGCCCATGAACGACTAGTTGTCGTAGCTCCAAATTGGCGACCAGTCGGCCATGTATTCAGTCGGATTCCCAACGTATTTTAGAAAACATGTTAGGTTTGTTTAACTTGTTCAAGTTAAAAGGGAACAGGCCGCTTATAATCGGGTTGTCTGTTCATTTAAGTAGAAATAGAGTCCTTGCTTGCCTTAAGCCAGGCGGACTCATCATTGTTTTTTGGACTGAGAGTTCTGTTGTGCCAATAAACAGGCGGACTCTTTATTCCTTTTAGGTTCCATACTAAGTATGTGGGAGTGACTATGGGTAATTTTTGAGATTACCCAGTCGTCATCTCTCTAGCTTGAGTAGTAGAGGTACCAGACGACGGAGGCCGGCTGATCCCCTTGATTCGCCAATTTTTGTTGGCTATTAACTCAAGAGGTACCCCCTGCACTTATCCCAAGTGACACAGTCGGTTATTCGACTCGAATGTCAACTGCTAATACTTTTTTGATTAGTGTTATAGTTATCCTTGTCTTGAAACGGCTACGTAGTTTGTCTTTTGGGACAATCGTCTAGGTGCCGTGTACTTAGTTTATAGAGCATTATTCCACCCAAAAGGGAGCTTCTCTCTGCGACGAATCTCATCCAGAGGGATGTCGCCGGACGCCTGTTATGATTTTGGGACAGGTTATATTAGTTTAAAAGAGAGGATCGGTTGGCTAGGCACCTGAGCTGATCATCCGGCCATAGGCCTTGTTTAGTTCATGGTGAACAAGTATAGAAGAGTAGCCGACTTTAAAGTTACAGGCGGCATGCCCCTCTGAAATAGTACAAAGTAAAGAAAATGGAGAGTAGCCGACTGCCAAAGGAACAGGCGGCATGCCTCTCTTGTGTATATAAATGAAGCAAATTTGCAAGTTTTATTAGTTGGGAGTTAACTTGCCTAACTCATTAGCCCTACCGACTGCTTCCCTTTTTCGTAGTACAAAGTCCCCCACTTTGAGTGGACGCCTGTGTACCCTTTTGTTATATGCCCTTGTCATTCTCAGGCAGTAGATTTCATGGCGCAGGGCTGCATTGCCTCTTCGTTCTGGAAGTGAATCTAATGCTAGGCGCATGGCTTCCCGATTTGCTTCTTCGTCATACAGCATTATACGAAGAGTCGGCTCATAGTGTTCAATTGGAAGAACAGCTTCTGCCCCATAAGCTAGGAGGAATGGAGTTTCTCCAGTCGCCCCTTTTTCAGTCGTCCTAATGGCCTAGAGAACATGTGGTAATTCGTCTGCCCATAGGCCGCCTGCTCTTTCAATTTTCTTCTTAATACCGTCTGAGATGATTTTATCGAAAGCTTCTACTTGGCCATTGCTTGTGGTCGGCCGACTGATGCAAAACAGTGTGAGATGCCTTGGTCTCCCAGCATCCGGCCCCCACTCAAACATAGCTTTCTTTTTTATTGCCTGAAAGAAGTAGAGGCATTTGTCGCCTGCTCGGCTGAGAAATCTTCCTAGGGCTGCCAGACAACCTGTTAACTTCTGGACCTCTCGGACAGTACGGGGCGACTGCATGTCTATGACCGCATGCACTTTTTCGGGGTTAGCCTCTATGCTCCTTTGATTGATAAGAAATCCGAGGAACTTCCCAGACTCAACTCCAAAAACACACTTCTTGGGATTGAGCATGACTTGGTGCCGCCTGAGTGTGGTGAATGTTTCTCGGAGGTCGGCCAAATGGTCCGTCTTGAGTTTAGACTTCACAATCATATCATCTATGTACGCCTCGACGTTCCTCCCAATTTGGTGAAAGAAGACCGTGTTTATCATTCTTTGGAAGGTAGCCGGGGCGTTCTTCAAACCAAACGACATGACCGTGTAACAGTATAGGCTCTGATTTGTGACAAAGGTCGTCTTCTCTTGGTCCTTTATTCCAAAGGGGAATCTGATGGAAGCCAGAGTAGGCGTCCATGAAACTCATTAAGGCATGGCCGGCTGTAAAGTCGATTAGACTGTCGATCTTGGGCAATGGATAACTATCTTTGGGGCACGCCTTGTTCAAGTCTGTGTAGTCCACACACATGCGCCAGGTACCATTCGGCTTTTTCACAAGTACAACGTTTGCAACCCAGTCAGGGAAATAACACTGCCGAATGAACCCTACATCAAGTAGTTTTTTAACCTCGGTGACGGAAACCTGGCTTCTTTCTTCGCCATGGTTCCGCTTCTTTTGCCTGACCGACTTCTTTTTCGGATCCATAGCTAACTTATGCACTGCCAAGTCTGGACTTATACCTGGCATCTCATGTACTTCAAATGCAAAAATATCCTTGAATTCCTTCAAGAGTTGGTGAAAATCATCACCAAGTGCAGCAAGAGCAGTCGTCCCAACCTTAACTGTTTGGTTAGGACGTGAGTCGTCCAGGACGACGTCCACATGTTCACCAGCCGGCTGGGGGCGGAACTCGTCTGACCGCTCCTCGGCCAGTGATTGCTATCGCTTTTCTTTTCTTTCGGCCCTCGGTTGGGCGGCCTTTCTTTTCTTGCCGCCTGCTGCTTGGGCAGGCGCGTCCTCCTTGATTTTTTCAAGGTCCGTTTTCCCTCCACTTGGGCAAGCAGTTGCCACAGTGGGTTTAATATCCGAGAGATAACATTCTCGTGCCATTTTCTGGTCTCCTTTTAGGGAGCCGATTGTTCCATCATCCTTCTCGAACTTAAGCAGCATGAGAGATGGAATGATGACAGCTTTGGAATTATTTAGGGTGGGTCGCCCGAAGATCATGTTATAGGCCGAGAGCTCGTCAACAACTAAGAACCGAACCACCATGTTATGGCCCTCCCCTTTCTCACCCAGACGGATGGGTAGATCCACCCGTCCCATTGGGTGTACGACACTTCCTCCAAACCCTACTAAAGGGTAAGATACCGGATTTGGCATGCAGTCAGGTTTGTACTTGAGCTTTGCCAAGCACTTGTTGCTGATCATATCAAAGGAATTGCTGGTGTCTATGAGGATCCAGCCAACCCTCTGGTTGGCTACTTTACATTTAATAACAATGGGGTCGTCATGCGGCCCCCTAACACCTCCCAAGTCTTCCTTTGTGATGACAATTTCTAGGAACGAACTCTTGGAGGTCTGTCCTTGGTTGACGGAATTAACATCTAACCGCCTGATGTTGTCTTTGTTGCTCCTGATAGTTGGGCCGCCTCCTGCGAAGCCGCCTGCTATTGTATAGACGACGGCGTCGTCAGTATCAGAACTGCCAGCCGACCGATACTTCTTCTTGGCCGCCTGTTTCTGTTTGGGAGGAGCATTCCCCTTGGACTTCTTGACATAGGAGTCAAGATCGCCTTTTTCTGCCAGGCGGTCCAGAAAGCGCTTGAGGCTTATACACTCATTGGTTTCATGACCAATGTCTTCATGAAAATGGCAGAATTTGTTTTGGTTCCGGTTGCTAACCGAACCTTTCATGGCGGCCGGCTTCTCAATGGAGATCCAACCCTTTATTTAATTCATTGAGGATAGCGTGGCTATCCTTGTTGAACTCATACTTGGGAGAGTATGGTTTATATTCTTTCTTCTTTCTTTAGGACGACTGTTCAGAGGAGTCGGCCGCCCATATTTCTTTTCTCTTTTTCTCTTCTTTGTTTGCCGACTGCTTTTGTCGGCTTTCTCTTTTGTCGGGCCTCTTGCTGTCCGACTGCTTCCCAGTATTACAGAGGTCGGTTGCTTGAATATAGGCATCCGCCTCCATCATGGCCTCTTGGAGGGTGGTCACCCTCTTTCTGACAAGGTCAAACTTGAAGTTCGACCCGTCCTTAAGTCCTCTGAAATAATTAGTATAGGCTACCTCATCTGGCAGCCCTTGTATCTGAATCCTCATCAGGTTAAACCGCCTGATGTAGGAACGGAGTCCCTCCTTCTCTCCCTGCTGTATGGCCCCCAAATCAAGGGTCGTCTTCTTAGCAGGAATGTTCATCGCAAAATTGGAGGTAAATAAGTAGGCGAGGGTCTTGAAATTGTTTACGCAACCAGTCGGCAAGTTGCCGAATGATGAGTGACATTTATTTCACTCCTAGGGGTAGTGTTTAGGTCTCTTTCCTCCTATTTTTCTTAGGTTTTTCTACCTCATTTCTTCTCTTATGTCTTCTTTATATGTTGATGAAAAGTATGCTTATTTGCGCTTGTTTTGATAATCTTTATGCATTATTTTATCATCCCCATGCTCTCGTGATCTTTGCTATCTTTTGCAGGTTCCATGGTGGTCCTAAGCACGGTGGGAGGCCCCTTGGCCAAGCATGGAGGCATGGACAAGGGCAAGAGGAGCAAAAAGGGAAGAAGAGGAAGTGCAAGAGGAGGTGTGGCCGAACCTCTGAAAGGTTCGGTCGAACCAAGGTGTGGTCAAACTTTTGAAAAGTTTGACCGAACCTCCAAGGTGCAAAGGAGGCAGTGTCATACCAGTTTTCAGCAATTTTGCAGGAGGGGTCGAACCTCAAAAGTTCGACCAAACAAGGATCAGGGAGGTTCGACCGAACCTACCCAGAGTCCGACCGAACCTACCCTGAGTCCGACCGAACCTACCCTGAGTCCGACCAAACCTACCCAGAGTTCGGTCGAACCTTTTCCCGATCTCAGCCAGCTTTGTACGGACTATTTAAGTTCCTTCGAGATCGTATTTTTAAGATTAATTAGAAAAGAGTAGAATAGTTTTCAGCAAATACTTTCTCTTAGTTAGCACCTTAGTTCATTAAATTAGTTGATGATTTAGTTTAGAAACTCTCAAATCTAATCATTGTAGAAGCAAACTTCAAAGTTTGTTCTCATATTTTCAGCAATTATTCAACATTTGAAGCTCCAATAGTAACTTCTTTCACTTATCTCTACTTATTTTCTGATTTTATCTTGTTATTGTAAGTCATTTGAACCTCTCTTAATCTTGATAAATAATAGTTGCATGATAGTTTTATCAATAGTGAATCATTTTTCCCCAATTTTAGAATTACTTAGAATCCCAATTTGGCACTTTGCATGTTACTCACAATGAATTGTGAGTAGTCCTCTTGGCTAGGGGTTGGGTGAAACTCAACCTAATGGTTAATTAAGTAAATTTGGGAGAAGTATTGATGTTTGATTTGTGATTAAATTGATTGTATGAGATTGCTTGTTAATTCTTCATGTTAGGAGTAGCTACCCTAGGATTTGGAGCTTGATGGCATGAAATGTTTGGTTCGACATGGAAATGTGAGTTGAATGTTTCATTACCTATTACAATATGATTATGTATCTTTTGTTGCTAAGTTAATGAGGGATCTAAGCTTAGTGATTTGAGTTGTTTTCATATCGTTTGAAGTTGGTATTGCATGTGGTCTTTGCTATTCCATTACCCTTGCTCCTCCCTATTTGCCTAATTGCTATTGGTTGAGTGAATCCCATTCCCCTAGTGTCTTAATTCCTTGAATTCAATCCTTAATTGTAGTTTGTTAGTTAATCACCACTTATACCTTGATTTCGATTTAGCTTGAGCGTTAAGATTATTTAGCTATTGATTCCCGTTCTCCGTGGACCGAACCCTTGCTTGCCATTGTACTTGTTGAGTGAGGTGTTTGTTATAAATGTGTTTGACCTAGCCTAGATTTGTGCGACCGATTTAGCGCTTGTCACCGAACAATTGTTGAGCAATGCCCTTTGATGTGGCTAGGAAGCACTTACACCATGTGGGGTCATCCAACCCTTGAAGGTACATAAGGTTGTTGAACGCCATCAGATGATCTTATGGGTTTGTAGTGCCATCATAGGCTCCTACCAACACATCCTTCACTTTGGCCGGCTGGGCGGCCTCAATTATTTCCTTGGAGAAGGCGGATGGCTGTTCTCCAAGTCTAAGCAACCTAAGTTGTCAGTCCAAAGGCTGGACGTTTCTTGCCGCCTGTCCTCCAAACAGAGTAGGCTGCATCAAATATTGAGGTTGCGGCACGTATGGCTGGGGTGGCACATGCGGTGCGGCCTGGTTTTTCTAGGAGCCGGACCGGTGGGAGGTACCGCCTGTCTGGCTCTTATAATTTGATTTCGAATACCTCAAGGAGGTATTGTGTAAACTTTCTTGAAAATCAGACATTGAGTCCGACTCTGACAGTCGGTCACTTTTCTTCTGCTCTAACAACATTCGAGCATCAGAGTATGTTCTCTTTGACCCGTCCGGCTGAACATGGCGGATAGGCTTCCTCTTCCCTGGAGAAGGGAAGCGGTACTTAGTTAGATCGATCACTGGCGGCTCCCACTCCCTAGACTTAGGGTAAGGGGTTGCCTCCCGATCTTTTACAGGCTTCTTCCTCCTAGACTGGGAGGGTCTTCTCTCCGACTGCTCCTTGAATGGAGCAGGCGTCTTCTTATTGATGAGATCCTGGATCTCCCCTTTGAAGTTATTCATGAAAGTCATGAGTTCACTTCTAGTGATGGGGGCAGATCCCTCAGCCGCCTGTTGATGATCAAGTGGCTTGCCGGCAGGTTTACTAGATTCAGCCAGGCAATCCTGTCGTTCCTTCCTTTCCGAGGAACGAGTTCGTCGAGCTCTTAAGGTCCCGTCTGGGGCCGTGTGAGTCTCGACCTCGACCTCATTGTCAGTATCCTGGTCACTATAGACCTGAGGGTCCTCCATAGGACGCTTCTCGCTTTGATTCGGTACAGACTGTGATGCCATTTCGAAAGTACTCTCCCCACAGATGGCGCCAAAATGTTTCGGGGTTTTTTGATGTCCTGCGGGAGAGTTACAATTCCGGGAGTGTTATCCTTGCGCCCGTTCCTGCAAAATAACGGAGGCTCCTTGTTGTGGGAGCTCCGCCTCCGACGGTCAAGTTAGTACTTGTTTGAGGAGTAAATAAATGCGGAAAAGTAAAGGTGGGAGAGCTGGTTCCTCAAAGGGAGGAGTAATCAGTGTGTTTTTTACTTCTCTTGGTGAGAGTAATTATTGCTTAACCCCCCATAATGAGGATTAATAAAGGTATTTATAGTCTTGGGAAGCGTGCCCTAGGTTTAGGTCAACCTAGAGCACATTGGGCTTTTCTCGGAAACTGGGCCTAGGTGGCCATTTTCCTAGGTGGCAAACAGCAGGCCACTTGGCGTGGCATGATTGGTCCATGGTGGACAAATGGATGTGTGCCACGTGGCAGGCCCTGAGTGGTCCAGATGGAGGACACTTGGCAAGACCTGATTGGTCTACGTGGCGTACACTGATTGGGCGGGGAAAATCCCCTAATCAGAAGTGACATCATTATAAGAAAATTATGATTTTTAGATTGTTTGATAAATTCTATTTAATGACTTGTTTACAAGCATGATAAGAAGTGATAATTTAATTATTACATGATATATTTATTAAAAGTGAATTGAATCATGTAATTATTTAATTATAAGTAACAAGAAAAAATTAATGTAAGCTTAATTCAATTTTATAAGAAAGAGCTAAATTTATTATTTATGAAACATGATTATTATTTATTACTCACTCATATTTATAAATTGGGACAAGTAAATTTAATACTCTTTTATGGAATGAGTTGAGTCAAAGAAGGATTCCAACGTAGAAGTGTAATTATGCACATTTTGTGTGTGTCATAACTATGTAATAAATTGATTAATCACGAAATTAAGGGGCGAATGAAATAAATTATTACATATAAATATTTAAAAATATAATATTCTAACAGATAAATCACAAAAGAAATTCAAAAGAGGTGAGTGAATAGTGGAAAAGTGTAAATAATGCAATTAAAATAACGGATGAAGTAATTAACAAATTACATAAAATTATTTATGAATTAACAAATTACATAAATATTTATATTTATAAAAATAAAAAATTTATTCAACAAAAGTATTATCATTTTGCCTCGGGCCACCAAAATATTAGAAACGGCTATGAACACGAGATTCATATTAGATAATTTAAAAGAAAAAAATTAAAAAAAAATTGAAAACTCACCAAAAACGAAGGACCAAGAGCTTCAATGGAGAGCCCAGTAAGTCGTTGATGCGCCGAGAATTGCTTCAATGGAGAACTCATTGATAGGCCGTCGTCAAGCCTACCAAAGATAAAAACCTAACTTGGTATCTCTAATGGGTAGAAAGGGCAAGTAAGGGTCGATCCCACAAGGACTAAGGGGAGCACTAACAATTATCGATTTGGGTGATAAGCTAAGTCAAGTCTTTTTGGGTTATGAGTTATGAAGAAAAACTACAAACAATAATAAAAAAGGATCTTGGGAAGGTATCACCAATTAAGTCATTCACAAACTACAATTTAACATACAAGACATAGCAATTTGGGGATAAATTAGGGGAAGTCATCTAAGGCACCCAACTACTCTCTCAAGCTAGAGGGATTACTTGAGTCATGAATATAACCTACTCTCGTGGTTACAAAGCATAAGACAAGTGGTAAAGCATAATCATGATGACATAAACATTCCCTTGACTAGAAATTCCTATTCTCATGGCATTTTAAGTCAATTAAGCATAAGGGAGCTAACTCAAGTTCATCTCTCGATCCTTCGTTGAGAAAGCTTAGGTAAATAGTTCTAGCAATGGCCACTTACAAGAACTAACAATGAAACCACTTAAGCTCAACTAATTAACATCCCACATTAGCTAAATCAACACATAAAAACAAGTATTTGTGAATTCATCAATGGTTTCAACCATCCCAAGTAAAAGAACTACTCACAAATCATAATAAATTGCAAAACTAATGGAATTAACAACTAAGAACATAAAACCAAACACTAATCTAACATAAACAAGTAATTAAGGATAAAAAGGTACAAAAATAAGTAAATAGAATAACAAAATAGGAGAGAGAGAGTAGAAATTCTCATTGATATTGCAAGGAATATCCAAATCTTCAAGTCTCCTTCCTTCAATTCTTCATATTCCAAGCTTTCAACAAGCTTTTCTCACTTTCTCTCTCTAGAAAATGAGAGTTTCTCTCTCTAAAAACCCTAACCTAAGCTAAAACTAAACTAAGAAGATCCCCCCCCTACAAATGAAGCTAAAGGGATATTATATAACCCCCAAGTAAAAGGGCGGAGGAAACAAGAATCGGCCCGTCTTCAGGTCGGCACGGACGTGCCAAAGGTTGCACGGACGTGCAGACCTGTAAAAATGAGAATAGTAACTTTTGCCTGACCTTGCACGGACGTGCATCACTTGGCACGGACGTGCAACTTTTTCTGGCGAAACAACTTCGTTTTGGAAAGTCATAACTTCTTCATTACTCATTGGAATAAGGCATGTAAGTAGTTGTTGGAAAGCTCTTGAGATGAAATTTAATCTCCAATTTGAATCACTTCAAAACCTTGAGTATAAAAAAAGTTATAGTCTTTTGAAGTTGACCTTAGTGAAATAATCCTTCCAAAACCCTTCCAAATGCTCTTATTTTACTCTTGTACACTTTTCCTTGCTTCTTTCATTCTTCCATAGCTCCCTTATTTCCTCTTCTTGTCTCCAACTTCTTTTCTTCTTTGTCCAAAAGCTTCAAAGTGCCATATTTATACCTAAATATGCACCAAAACACTAGCGAACCCGTGAAGCATATGATACATAAAAAAAATGCATAAAAATAGAGTAATTAGTGAACTAAGCATTGATTTCCCACAATTCTAGGGCTCAAAATCACTCTAAAATCATACAAAATAACAAGTTATCACTCATGCTAGATAATTTATTTTTTAAGGTTTATAATTTGGGTTTTTTTTTTAAGAGTTTATAATTTGAGTGAAGAGGGAGTTATGAGAATCAGAAATGTCAAATGTGAGATAGCTTGATGATATTAGGATAAAATAAGCCTTGTAAGATTGACCCCTTACATTTTTTTCAGCCCTTTTGATATTTAACCTAATTTTTTGAAAGGCCCATAATTTAGTAACCCGTTCCATTCAAAGCTGGGTGTCCTATAATCTATATATAAGTTTTTGGTGAGTATTGACACGTTATCATTTTGAGTCGATTTTTACTGTGTTTGATTGAGCTGATCTCGAGTAACTATATTTTGTTAGCGTTACAAACGGCCCAAAGGTGGGATTATTACCATGAATTTTTCCTTTTAAAAAATAAAAACTTAGTAGCACAAGTTCTCATTAGCCTGAGTAGGCTCCAAATTAGCTAGCAGTGACTGTAATTAAATATGTAACTATGGATGCACTTTAGCTTGTTTTGTTGGAGAGTACAAAATTATCTTATCCTCCATATGAAGTATAAATCTCAGTACAAAATTACCTTTTGGCTTTCATTTACTAGTGTCTTGACTTTTTATAATTCAAGTATAAATCTCAGTTTCCTCTCTATGTAATTCATCTTTGTTTAACTAAATTAATTAATTCTGCTCACCTACCCACATCCCTCATCTACCCTCCTAAAAGATTATACTTTTCTAAACCCTTTTTATTCTTTCATTAGCAAATTAATTACCCTTGAAAAAGAGCAGATTTCTTATAAAGAGTGTACAATTTCAATTTTTCTTTGCAATTTCATTTTTACCCTAAATTATGGCTCATACAATTATTTTGGGATGAAAGAAGGAAATAACTAAAAAGGGAAAGAGAGATTCATAATTTGAGAACAACAAGAAAGAAGAACAGCATAAGTCCGCAACACGAGATTCATATTAGATGATTTTAAAAGAAAAAAAAAATTAAAAAAAAATCGAAAACTCACCAAAAACGAAGGACCGAGAGCTTCAATGGAGAGCCTAGTAATTCGTTAATGCGCCGAGAATTGCTTCAATGGAGAACTCATGCTAGATAATTTTTTTTTTAGGGTTTATAATTGGGTTTTTTATTTTTTTTTTATTTTTTTATAAGAGTTTATAATTTGAGTGGAGAGGTAGTTATGAGAATCAGAAATGTGAGATAGTTTGATGATATTAGGATAAAATAAGCCTTGTAAGATTGACCCCTTACATTTTTTCATCCCTTTTAATGTTTAACCCAATCCTTCGAAAGACCCATAATTTAGTAACCCGCTTCATTCAATAGTTGGGTGTCCTATAGTCTATATTTGAGTTTTTGGTGAGTATTGACACATTATTATTTTGAGTCGATTTCTACTGTGTTTGATTGAGCTGATCTCGAGTAACTGTATTTTGTTTCGCGTTACACTACTTTTTTTTTTATATCCAATTTCTTTCTCCTATGAAATGCTCGTATACGAAAAAAAAATGCTCATATACTTTATTCATATTATTAAAATAAAATAAAAACTCATACACGAAGAAAAAGATCGGTTAGTATTGCGTTATAAATTTCTCTCTCTCCTTAATTGCACTCTTTAGAAATTTCTCTCTCTATAAAACACTCTGTAATTTACTCTCTAAAATTAATAAATTGCAAATATGGAGATATTTAATTTTGAAAGCTATTACAATGGAGATATTTAATTCACACCGGGCGCATAATGACTAATGAGCATGGTGCATCCTAGTGTACCATGTAAATTTCATATTACTAAGGGCCTGTTCTGATTTACTGAAGTGAGCTGAACTGAACAGAACTGATTGGAGCTGAACTGAATTGAACTGAACTGAAATTAGCTGAACTTAATTGTTTATGAGAGAAGGAACTTAGGAACTGAACTGATCTGATTGGAGCTGAACTGAACTGAACTTAATTGAACTGAAATTAAGCTGAAGAGAACACCTAGTAGGGAGAATCAGGTAATACAGTTGTACTCTTCCTAGAACCCGCCTTTCTTGCAGTTTTACGCTCTCGTACCATCGTCTAATAAAAGAAAATAAATAACCACATCATAAGTACTTAATAGAAGTATATAAAGCACATAAATCCCTTATAGTAATTCCCACACCAACGACTTTCCTAATCTTAAATCAATTTACAAATTTTATATAAGTTTTAAACCTAAGCCTTTAATTTAATTTATTTTAGTCCCTAAATTTTGAGAAACCTGGCTCTGATACCAATTTGTAACACCCCTAGAATTCGAGTCTTTTAAAAAAAATAGAGTAACCTTTTTAACTTTCAAAACCCAACCATCGAACCTTGGGAGTGTTACTGCTACACTTATTTTCCGTAGAAAACAAATTCAAAGCAAAACAAAATACATTTTAATAAACTAAGTGGTCTAAGTGGTGACAAAATAAAATAGTCAATACATCCAAACTGTAAAACATTTTAAATAAAGTAAAAAAAAAGGAAAATAACTAAGTTCGGAAGAAAACTAAATTGTCTTAGCTACGTGATTTTTCTAACGTCTCCTCACACGTAACCGGGTACCTTCTTACCAACCTAAAAAATAAATCAGAAACAAGAAAAGAGAGAAAACTCCCAAAATCAGGTAAACTGAGTAATTCCAACTCCATCCCATAAAATAAATAATTTTAGTTCGAAAACATTTTATACATAATACAGTTACATAGACATTATAATACTAAACCAATATCAAATTGTTACATAACATTTTTATTACTTATTATTAAGAAAAGGAAAGAGAACGCCAGTAAGCCGGGACTAGTCTCTGTCACCATCTACTTTACTGGGGGTCGCGTAACCCAAATGGCCATAGAATAAAACAGAATGTCCCTAGTGTGCACACCCCTCACTAATACCCACTGATTAGGAGGAAGACTAAACAGCAATATATGTTAATTTAAACCAACTAGTAGCAACCATACCTACTAGTGGGCAACCTGTTCTTCACCCTTTCGGGTTTCATTTCCCTTCTTAATTTCAATGTACATTTTAATAGATTAAATTGTCCGATCACGTTGCACAAAAGTATTGCACAAATCAATTTAATCCCAAGTAACAATATTTCAATTTCAGTATTATTCGAACATAGTCATTCTACATGACATACTAATTACCACTCATTTGCCAATAGGCCTTGGAGACAATCAATTACATATAATCAATCATCAAATTCCGAAGATTTTAATTATTTTAAAAATTCATACGATATTAATTAATCAAGTTTCGAAAATACTTATACTAGTACACAAAATATAGAAAACTAGTATAAATATGATTCTAGCATATCATACGATAACACACTTGATTAGGGGATTTTTCCCACCAATCACCATCTGACAAGTGGACCAATCAGGTTCCGCCATGTGTCCTTCACATGGGCCAATAGGAGCCTGCCACGTGTCAAGCAGTGATCCGTCCACCATGGACCAATTACGACACGACACGTGTCCTCCCCATGACACATGGGATAACAGGCCACCTAGGCCCAATCCTTGGGGAAAGCCCAATCAGCCTTAGGTTTAACCTAAACCTAGGAATTGGCACGCATCCCAAGGCATATAAATATGCACATTAATCCTCATTAAAGGGGATTACGTTCATTAATTACTCTCACCTAGAGAACAACACTTTACTTTCCGCATTAATTACTCCTTAAGCAAGTACTAACTTGACTGTCGGAGGCGGAGCTCCTACCACTCGGAGTCTCCGTTTGTTTTGCAGGTACAGGCGCCCGATTCCAGTCTCAAAATTGTAACTCTCCCGCAGGACATCAGAAAACCCCGAAACATTTTGGCGCCGTCTGCGGGGAGAGTACTTTTGAGATGGCATCAACGTCTGTACCAGAAGAGAGGCGTCCACTGGACGACCCTCAAGTCTACTCAGATCATGATACTAAGGATGAGGTTGAGGTTGAAACACACACAGCCTCTGACGGGACCCTAAGGGCCCGACGCACCCGTCACATCGAAAGGAAAGAACGGGTAGATCACCAAGCTGGACCTAGTAATCCAGCCGGCACACCGCCTAATCAGCAACAGGCGGTTGAAGGGTCTGCTCCCATTATAAGAAACGAACTCATGACCTTCATGAGGGGGTTCAAGGGAGGGATCCAAGAACTGATCAATAAGAAGATGCCTGCTCTGTCTAAGGAGCAGTCGGCTAAAAAACCTTCCCATTCAGGAAGAAGGAAGCCTGTTCAAGGACGAGAGGCGACCCTTCACCCTAACTCTAGGAAGTGGGAGCCGCCTGTCCTTGACTTGACAAAATACCGTTTTCCCTCACCAAGGAAGAGAAAGCCCATTCGTCATATACAGGCGGACGGGTCAAAAAAGACATACTCAGACGCTCGGCTACTGCTAGAGCAGAAGAAGAATGACCGACTGTCAGAGTCGGCCTCCACTTCAGACTTCCAAGATAGTCTGCACAATACCTCAATGAGGTATACTCAGTCAAATCATGAGAGTTAGACAGGCGGTACCTCCCGTCGGTCTGGATTTCATAAAGACCAGGCGGTACCAAACTTACCATATGTACCGCAACAACAATATTTTTTGCAGCCACCTCTGTTTGGAGGACAGGCGGCAAAAAAATGTCCAGCCTTTGGACTGACAACTACGGTTGCTGAGACTTGGAGAACAACCGTCCGGCTTCTCCAAGGAAATTACTGAGGCCGCTCAGCCGACCAAAGTTAAAAATGTGCTAGTAGGCGCCTATGATGGCACTACCAACCCTGAAGACCATTTGATGGCATTCACCAATCTAATGTACCTCCAAGGATTGGATGATCCCACTTGGTGCAAGTGTTTCCCAGAGACTCTCAAAGGAATCGCACAACAATGGTTCGACAACCTGCCGACTGGTTGTGTGAACAACTTCAGGACGCTTGCTTACTTATTCACCTCCAACTTTGCCATGAACATACCTGCAAAGAAGACGACCCTTGATTTAGGGACGATTCAGCAGGGTGAAAAGGAGGGGCTCCGTTCATACATCAGGCGATTCAACCTGATGAGGATATAGATTCAAGGGCTACCGGATGAGGTGGCCTACACTGACTTTTTCAGAGGTCTCAAGGATGGGTCGACCTTCAAGTTTGACCTGGTTCGAAAGAGGGTTGCGACTCTTCAAGAGGCTTTGATTGAAGCAGAAGCCTATATACAGGCGACTGATCTCTGTAGTGCTGGAAAGCAGTCGGACGGAAGGAGGTCCGACAAAAAAGAAGGCCGACCAAAGCAGTCGGCCAATAAAGATGATAAAAAAAGTAAAGAGGTCTGGGCGGCCGATTCCTCTAAACAGCCGGCCCAGAAAAAGAAAAAAGAATTCAAACCATACTCCCCGAAGTATGTGCTCAGCAAGGATAGTCAAGCTATCCTCAACGAAATCAAGGGCCGGATCTCAATTGAGAAGCCGGCCCCCATGAAGGGTTCTGCGAGCAATCGGAACCAAGACAAATTCTGCCATTATCATGAAGACGTTGGTCATGAAACCAACGAATGCATCAGCCTCATGCGCTACCTAGACTGCCTAGCTGAACAAGGCGACCTTGACTCCTATGTCAAGAAGTCTAAGGGGAACACTTCCTCAAAGAACAAGTAGTCGGCCAAAAAGAATCAACAGGCCGACAGCTCTGATACAGATGATGCAGTCGTCTACACGATTGCAGGCGGCTTCTCAGGAGGCGGCCCCACTATCCGGGCCAATAAAGACAATATCAGGCGGCTAGATGTTAACTCCGTTCATCAAGAACGACCCTCCAAAAGTTCATTCCTAGAGATTGTCATCACAGAAGAAGATCTAGGAGAGGTAAAGGGGTCGCATGATGACCCCATTGTTATTGAGTGCAAAGTGGCCAACCAAAGAGTTGGTCGAATCCTCATAGATATCGGTAGTTCCTCCGATCTTATCAGTAGCAAGTGCTTGTCAAAACTCAAATACAAGACTGATTGCCTACATCCGGTATCCCACCCTCTAGTAGGGTTTGGAGGAGGAGTCGTACACCCAGTAGGGCGAGTGGATTTACCCATCCGCCTGGGTGAGAAAGGGGAGGGCCGTCACATGGTGGTCCGGTTCCTAGTAGTTGAGGAACTCTCGGCCTATAACATGATCCTGGGACGACCTACCCTAAATAATTCAAAAGCTGTCATTATCCCATCTCTTATGCTGCTCAAATTTGAGAAGGATGATGGGACAGTCGGCTCCCTAAGGGGAGATCAGAAGATGGCCCGGGAGTGCTACCTCTAGGATATCAAACCCACTGTGGTGGCCGCTGGGCCAAGTGATGAAAAAGCGGACCTTAAAATTGTCAAGAGGGATGCGCCTGCTCAAAAAGCAGGTGGCAAGAAAAGAAAGGCTGCCCAGTTGGGGGCCGAAAGAAAAGAAAGAAGATAGTAATCACTGGCAGAGGAGCGGTCAGATGAATTCCGCCCTCAGCCAGCTGGTGACCATACGGACCTTGTCCTGGACGACTCGCGTCCTGACCGAACAGTCAAGGTTGGGACGACTGCTCTTAAAATTCTGGGTGAAGATTTTCACCAACTTTTGAAGGAATTCAAAGACATCTTTGCATTCGAAGTTCATGAAATGCTAGGCATCAGTCCTGACCTGGCGATACATAAACTGGCCGTGGATCCGAAAAAGAAGCCGGTAAGGCAAAAGAAACGGAACCATGGCGAAGAGAAGAGTCAGGAGGCAGCCGCCGAAGTTAAAAAGCTGCTTGACGCAGGGTTCATTCGGCAATGTTACTTCCCAGACTGGGTTGCCAATGTTGTACTTGTTAAAAAGCCGAATGGTACTTGGCGAATGTGTGTGGACTACACTGACCTAAACAAGGCGTGCCCTAAGGACAGTTATCCCCTGCCCAAAATTGACAGTCTGGTCGACTCAACAGCCGGCCATGCTTTGATGAGCTTCATTGACGCCTACTCCGGCTTCCATCAGATTCCTTTGTGGAAAAAAGATCAGGAGAAGACGACCTTCGTCACTGATCAAGGGCTATATTGCTACACGGTCATGCCGTTTGGTTTGAAGAATGCCCCGGCCATTTTCCAACGAATGATAAATACGGTCTTCTTTGACCAAATTGGGAGAAACGTCGAGGCATACTTCGATGATATGATTGTTAAGTCCAAGCTTCAGACAGACCATCTGTTGGACCTCCGAGAAACTTTCACCACACTCAGGCGGCACCATGTCATGCTCAATCCCAAGAAATGTGTTTTTGGGGTTGAGTCTGGGAAATTTCTCGGATTCCTCATCAATCAGACAGGAATAGAGGCGAACCTTGAGAAAGTGCAGGCGGTCATTGACATGCAGTCGCCTCGCACCATCCGAGAGGTTCGGAAATTAATAGGTTGTCTGGCGGCTCTAGGAAGATTTCTCAGCCGGTCAGGCGACAAGTGCCTTTACTTTTTTCAGGCAATCAAGAAGAAGGCAAGGTTTGAATGGGGGCCGGATGCTGAGGCAGCCTTCTTAAAATTGAAAGTTCACTTACATTCCTTGCCAAGGTTGGTCAGTCCTTTGCCCAAAGAAGTGCTTTACATGTACCTGGCAGTTTCTGACCATGCTCTAAGCGCTGTCCTCCTTGCTGAAAGAGACGGCTGCCAGCTCCCGGTCTACTTTGTCAGCCACGTATTGAAGAATGCCGAGTTGAGGTATCCCTTAGTGGAAAAGTTTGGTCTTGCTCTCTTCATGGCCGTTAAAAAATTGAAGCCCTATTTTTTGGCACACGCAGTTGTTGTGTATACAGATCAACCGATCAAGCGGCCACTGACAACCATGGAGTCGTCAGGCCGGATGATCAAATGGGCAATAGAAATTCAGAGTCTCGAAATCACATTCGAGCCTAGGAAAGCAGTAAAGGGGCAAGCTTTTGCTGATTTTATTGTAGAGATGACTCGGCCATCTGATTCTCAAATTCCAGACCAAGTCTGGAAGGTTTACATTGACGGGAGCTCCACCTCAAATGGTTGCGGAGCAGGCGTCATATGTCAGTCGCCAGAGGGCGACAGGTATGAGTATGCTCTACGTTTCAACTTTCAAGCCTCAAACAACGAGGCAGAATATGAAGCTTTACTAGCCGGAATCCGCATGTGCAAGGCGGCTGGGGCAAGAAAAATAGACGCCTGTTCTGATTCACAATTGATAGTGAGTCAGTACAATGGCGAATACGAAGCGACCCATCCGGCAATGATTAAGTATTTACAGGCGGTACGACAAGCAGTCGGATCCCTTGAAGACTTTCATCTGACTCAAGTACCAAGATCTGAAAACAATCAGGCGGATGCTCTTTCAAAGTTAGCATCCTCGGCCTCCTCTGATACTCCAAGAACCGTTTTCTGGGAGGTTATGGAGAAAAGAAGCATTGAGGAAGATCCTATTGGAATTTTAGATAGAAGTTCAACCTGGATGGATCCAATCAGGGCATACTTAACAAACGACACCTTGCCGGATGATCATCACCAGGCGGCCACACTGAAAAAACGAGCGTCCAATTTTGAAATGATAAAGGGAGAACTTCACAAGAGAGGGTACCTCCAACCCTTCTTGAAGTGTGTTACTCCAGAAAAAGGACGAGAGATTCTAGAAGATCTTCACTTTGGTTACTGCGCTTCCCATGTAGGCGGCAGGTCGCTTGCCCAACGGGTAAGGCGGCAGGGTTACTTTTGGCCTACTTTAGAAGCAGATGCAATGGAGATGGTGAAAAAATGTGACAAGTGTCAAAGGTTTGGCAAGCTAATTCACCGTCTGGCTACTGATCTCACTGCTATCCATAGCCCACTACTATTTGCTAAGTGGGGCATGGATATTCTGGGTCCCTTTACGCCTGCTACAGGCGGCAGGAAGTACATACTTGTTGCAGTCGACTACTTTACTAAATGGGTAGAGGCAGAGGCTGTTAAGGGAATCAAAACGAAGGATGTGATTTCATTCATCTGGAAAAATATCATTACTCGGTTTGGGGTGCCCATGTCTATGGTTTTTGACAATGGTCCCCAATTTGAGACGCCTGTTCTCAAAAACTGGCTGGGAGACCAAGGTATCTCGCATTACTTTGCATCAGTCGGCCGTCCGCAAGCAAACGACCAAGTAGAAGCTTTTAATAAGATCATCTCAAACGGTCTCAAGAAGAAGATTGAACGAGCAAGAGGCCTATGGGCAGATGAACTACCACATGTTCTCTGGGCCATTAGGACGACTGAAAAAGGGTCGACTGGAGAAACTCCATTCCTCCTAACCTATGGTGCAGAAGCTGTTCTTCCAATTGAACACTACGAGCCGACTCTTCGAGTAATGTTATACGACGAAGAGGCGAACTGGGAGTCCATGCGTCTGGCTTTGGACTCACTCCCAGAAAGAAGGGGCAATGCATCCTTGCGCCATGAAATTTACCGCCTGAGAATGACCAGATCATATAACAAAAGAGTACATAGGCGTCCACTCAAAGTGGGTGACTTTGTGCTAAGAAAAATGGAAGCAGTCGGTAGGGCTAATGAGTCGGGCAAACTGACTCCCAACTGGGAAGGTCCCTACCAAATTTATGAAGAGGTCCGAGACGGTACCTACCGCCTGGAAACACCAGACGGCCAACCCTTGCCTCGAACCTGGAATGTAGATAATCTCAAAAAGTATTATTTTTGAATAATGTAAATAGCCGATAGCTGCTAATTAAAGTTCTCTATTCACTTTATTTTGTATTTTGAGGGGCATGCCTACTGGTAAAACAGTCGGCTACTCTTCATGCTTTTTATATACGCGATCAATTAAGAGGGGCATGCCGCCTGTTCTATACAACCGGCCGGCTACTCTCTCATGCATAGTTCACCAAGAACTATCTAAGGCCCATGGCCGAAATAATGAGACCAGGCGCCAAGCCAACTGATCCAACTTTTAAAAACTAATCCGACCTGTCCCAAAATCATAGCAGGCGTCCGACGGCATCCATCCAGATGAAATTCGTTGCAGAGAGCAGCTCCCTTTTGGGTGGAACATTGTTCTATAAACTAACTACACGGCACCTATACGATTGTCTACTAAGACAACCACGTAGCCGTTTCTGAGACAAGGATAACTCTCACTGGTCCAACGAGTGTTAGCAGTTAACATCCGCGTCGGATAACCGACTGCACTACTTGGGATAAGTACAGCCGGTACCTTTTGAGTTAATAGCCAACAAACATTGGCAAACAAAGGGGTCCAGCCGGTCTCCGCCGCCTGGTACCTCTATTACTCAAACAACAGTGACGGCGACTAAGTAACGTCCATGTTTACTTATAGTCACTCCTTAAAACTTGGTTTGAAATTTAAAAAGGTTTTCATATATCGCCTGTTCTTACTGAGTTCTCACACCTTGAGTAAAAAGCCAACAAAATTTGGTGAATCAAGGGGACTAACCGGCCTATGCCGCTTAGTGCCTCTACTACTCAAACATAACCATGGCAAGCGAGTAATCACTCTCATACTTAGCCGATTTCAAAAAGGTATGATGGGACCGTCTGTCTAAAGGTGAACCAGAGCTCCCGTACCCTTAACCTTGTTAAGATGTTTTCTCTTCAAACCAGACATATTTGAAGAGTTGGTTCACAGGGCGACTGCTTTTTAGCAAACCAGAACTCTAGAACTTGTTTTGCTTTCCAGTCTTAAGTTAAGCAAGCCTAACGTACTCATCAAAATACGTTGGAAACCGGCTGGATACATGGCCGACTGATCGCCTAACCTGGAATTAGACAACAAGTCGTCCAGGGGCATAGGCAGCTGCTACATTGTACCTGTCTGAACTATCGGCCATACAAAACAGTCGGTATGACATGCAAGCGGATATCAAAGATCTCCGACACTTAGCAAAAATAAAAAGAAAAGCAAAATACGACATTTGGCACCTAAGGCGACCAAAAAAGATGGTCTCCGAAATTCTATTAACAGCCGGCCATAAAGACCGGCACAAATATTCAAGACCCCGGCCCCCTGGCCGGGTAAAGAGACAAAATAAACGGCACGAAGGCCGAAGAAAAAGTTGAAAAAATAAAAGCTTAAGCATTTGGAGGGGCATTTGTATTCAAGGCCGCCTGATCGCCATCAACTGTGGGCGCCTGGTCTTGCGCAGCACCCTTCTTAGTTGATTCGCCTTCAGGGGCCGAATCTTTGTTGAGCTCCACCTCCAGAGGATCAAGGGCAACCACCGCCTCTTCCTCCTCGCTGGCCGCCTGCGCCTCATCCGCCCTAGCCGTCTCCTCCATAATATGTCTATTGTACTCTTCAGTACAAGCTTTGAACTTCTTTTCCCATGAGGCGTAGTTGGCTTTGGGAAAGAGGTGGGACCAGGTCATTTTCTGGATTTTGCCCAGGTCCTCCATCATAGACCTTACCAACTCCATCTTCTCATTTTCGGCCTTGGCCGTCAGCTCTTTGGTGATAGACGCCTCCTTGACCTTTAGCTGCCCCTTAAGGTTGTCCACTGATTTAAGCAGGGACTCGTTAAGGTGCGCAGTATGCTTGAGTGGCTCCAGCTGCTGTAGGATGGTGCGGATGGTGGCCTCCAACTCGGCATTTTTCTTCTTGGCCGCCTCCAACTCAGAGCGGACCGCCGCAGTGGCCTGCGCCTGATAATAAAGAATATCAGTTGTCAAAATTTCATTTTGGGCAATTTGAAACATTGCCTTATCACAGTCAGAGGCGGGGGCATGGCTTTAGCAGCCTTTACCTCTTTGTTCTTCGCACTAATGGGTTTGCGAAGGCCGTTTACTCGGAGCAGGGACTATATAAAAAAAACAGGCGTCAGATTTCAAACAAAAAACAGGCGTCCTGGAATGCAACAACAAAAGTATCAAGTATACCTCAGAGAGGAGACCCATAATACCATCCAGGTCCAGGGTACTGACTCCCCGGACCGCGTCCCTCTCCTCATGAGGGACGACCCTTACCATAGACTTGGCCATTTCGACCAAGTCTGGTCCCTGCTGACCGCCTGTATCCAGAAGTGAAGCATCAGCAACAAAAAAAAAAAAAAAAAAAAAAAAAAAAAAAAAAAAAAACAACAAAGATTTTTCAATCAAGGCAAGAGGCCGGATTGTACCTCTTGGGGGCCGGCTAGGGGTTTGAGTAGATTTTCCCCCAGATTGGGGGGTGATTGGCTGCTTGTCAGACGTCTGTTTCCTGGCCAAACCAGGCGTACTCCCACTTGTCAGCTTCCGAACTTTTGAGTCCGGTTGGTGGGAGGAGGAGGCTTTAGAAGCGCCCACCTGAAAAGAATGGGTGCCGAATGTTAATAAATGCAAACTTCAAAGAAGACGAAGTCTGAAAGACTGAACTCACTTGGGGCGACTCCTTTGAGGGAGGCTCGGAGGGCTTTGGACTGCCCATTACTGCGGCTCTTAGCATGGCCGCCGCCTTCCTAGAAGCAGTGACATTGTCCATAGCTTCCGCTGAAAAAAGACAACCAAGGGTTAGAAAAATAAATGACATAAATTCACATCTGTTTGAAAAAGAACAAGGCGCCGGCTACCTCTTCAGACCCGACTACTCAGGCCGCAGGCGGCTAGGAAGTATTCGTCATATAGCCACCTAAATTTGGGGATACAGTGCAAAGGCACCTGCTCCCGTTCCCCGCTAACAGGGTTGATTTGGGTTTTCATCTTGAAGAGCCCTCGGTCCAGGATCTCTTCCCTTGCTTTGCGAGGAACAGGCGGCAAGGCAGCGCCGCCTGCAAGGAGCGGTGGGTTCCTATTCCATCTGTTGTACCGCTTGTTCAATAGAGGATCCGAGGTTTGAATAAGGTAGAAGGTGTTCCTCCAGTCCTTCCACTTATTTTCTTTCCCTCTTGTCATCAAAAAGCCCTTGTGGCTTGTTAGCTGGTACCAGCCGGTACCGCTTGCTTTGGGGGTCCGACTCAAGTAGTTCATATGGGTGAACGCCTCAAAATTTGGCTCCACCCCATGCATTTCACATCCGGCCACATAGCCAAGGATGTTGAACCAGGAATTAGGGGCTAGCTGCCATAGCCCCACCTCGTACCCATCGAGGATTTTTTGTACAACCGGATGCAAGGGAAATCGAAGCCCCGCCTTAATGGCCGCCTCATAGCAACCGAAGCATGCGTCCCCATAACTGATTGTCTCAGGCCAGACAACCGCATCCTCAACATCCGGCACAAATAACTCAAAATCTGGACCCATCACATGGTCCGAGAGAAAGGAGTCCAATTTTTCTTTCATGGCCTTGATGCGGCCCTTGGGAACATGGCAGAAAAGGCAGTGTTCAACTCCCTGTTAGAGGCGGAGGGTTCTGACCATTCGTCCCCCTTTTCAACCGCATGAGAGAGCCTTGACTCATGTAGTCGCGAGTGCCTCTCTTCTGAGTTCAAGGAGTGGTGGCTTGAAGAGCTAGAGCTGGACTCACTGCCAGAAGAGTTCGACTCCTCGTCTTTTTTAGAAGGGACCGATCCCTCCCCTTCTGTGTAGGTCAACTGCCGACTGGCCAGGTCAACAGTGAAATGGGTAGGGTACACCTTGGCCCCTTCTTCTGAGCTCTCAACGACAGAGCCGCTTTGGTTGATTTCAGCATCAGGCGCCTGGTCAGAGGTCTCGCTGACCGGCACATAAAAGGAGGAGCCATCAGAGTTGGAGATCCTGGCTGTTCTTTTAGTACGAGCCATCATATTCTACACAGACACAGAGATAGTCGGGCTATGTATAAAGGGCAAAGATTGGTCCGAAAAGGGGCAGGCGGCACTCCTAGTTCTAGATTCAGCCGTCCCGGGTGACCGACTGATCACTACCCTAGGTCGTGCCGGTTGCTTTCGAGGTACCATAGTTCAAAAGAAATTAAAAAGAAAAATTAAGAGAACAGACGGTTACCTGAATGATTGAAGAGTGACATTGAAAATAGCAGAGACCTGAAAAAACAGTCGGCTTGACAGATCAGGCGGTAGGCTATTAAGTTCCAAAGTGTCAGAGCAAGTTCAGGGATCCGAGTGTTCTCTTTCAAAATTTTTCAAGTGTGAAAATATCTGAAGTCAACACGCCCTTATATAGGCAAAATGAGAAGTCAAAGAGTCACTTCCAAAATTCAAAATTTGAGCGGGAAAAAAACCCTCGGCCATTCACCAAACGACACCTGTAGCAGACCGTCGCCTGTTACAGGCCGACACTTGTCACAGGTAACATATGAACAGTCATATGCCACCTGTGAGGGGCAAATGATTAGGGGATTTTTCCCACCAATCACCATCTGACAAGTGGACCAATCAGGTTCCGCCATGTGTCCTTCACATGGGCCAATAGGAGCCTGCCACGTGTCAAGCAGTGATCCGTTCACCATGGACCAATTACGACACGACACGTGTCCTCCCCATGACACATGGGATAATAGGCCACCTAGGCCCAATCCTTGGGGAAAGCCCAGTCAACCTTAGGTTTAACCTAAACCTAGGAATTGACACGCATCCCAAGGCATATAAATATGCACATTAATCCTCATTAAAGGGGATTACGTTCATTAATTACTCTCACCTAGAGAACAACACTTTACTTTCCGCATTAATTACTCCTTAAGCAAGTACTAACTTGACCGTCGGAGGCGGAGCTCCTACCACTCAGAGTCTCCGTTTGTTTTGCAGGTACAGGCGTCCGGTTCCAGTCTCAGAATTGTAACTCTCCCGCAGGACATCAGAAAACCCCGAAACAACACTCATCACATATAATTACATAAGCACGTAGTTGGTACACAATATTTCAAAACAATTTCCTAACTGGATTCTAAAGATGATTGACATTGAAAATTATCTTGAGTTGCGCTAAGGGAAATAACCTCCGAACGTTCACCTAGTAGCCTCCGTCTACAATTAAAAAAATAAATGGCCTAAGTTAGATAATTATACTACTAATAGAAAAGTTGGGCGTAAATTAATATATTATCACCCATAATCTAATCACCCCAAAATTAAACATCTAATTGATAAGTTGAATGATAAATATTGAAGATGGCCATTTAGCTTCGGTAAAACATAAGTAAAAGGTAAAAAAAATCCTGTTTTTTTTTATTTTTTTTTGAAAAAAAAAAGTAAAACAACTAATGATTAATTAAGAACCCAAAACAAGAAGGAAAAGTGACGAGTTGCAGTGATGAGTTATGAACTTGGTATTTCGGCTTCAATAATTTTCTTTTTTGTTTTAAAAAAAAACTACTAACATGATTAATTAAGAAACCAAAAACTAGAAAAACAGAGGTGATTGATGAAGTACTGAGTTCCGAACTCCATGTCTCGGTTTCCATATACTTTTATTTCCTTTTCTTTAAGGCTTCAATTCCATTTGAGAAGAAAGAATTGAAAAGGAAAGAGTATATATATATATATATATATATATATATATATATATATATATATATATATATATATATATATATATATATATATATATATATATATATATATATATATATATATATATGCAATAGTTCAAGGTAAAGGTTGAAGGAGTGATCATAGCTTACGAAAGAATGAACATGTAGAAAGTTTTTTTTTTTTTTTCTTTTTTTTTTTTCTGGAATTGAAAAATGACAGTAGAGAAGGATGATGTATATGTGTATAAATCAATCTTGATGGTAGGTATCAGTCTAGAAGGTTTGTGGGATAAGATCAAAATTTGAAATTAAAACTGATTTTGTTACTAGCCTTTATCCGTGAAACCATTTATGACATTTTTTTTTTCAGTTTTCAAAATCAGTTTCTGTAAATTAACTGAAACCAGTTTTTTTTTTTATTTTTTTATTTTTTTTTTAATAATAAATCCGAAAATGGAAAATAATAATTATAAAATATATTACTATAGCATATAAATTTGAGAATAATTATAAATTTAAAAGTTTATACTAGAAAATTCGTTGACTAAAAATACTTAAAAATTTGGGGTATTACATTGACCCTCCATGGGAAGCTAGGAGATGTAACTTTTGAGACCTTAGATTAAGTATATGGTCGTGCAACCCACCTGTATGGGATAAAGAGGAGAGAGATGGAACATTGTAGAGAGAAAAGAAAGAACTCAGACTCTTTTCACAGGGGTGAAAAGAGGCATAAGGCCAATGGAAACCACTAGGGGAATTCTAGAGATAGGATGGACAACAAAGGGCATTTTGGGAAAGGGAATGGGGGCCAGTCGACCAATGCTAGAGAAAAAAGGAGCCAAAAGGGTGAGAAGTCAAAAGAAAGTATTTATGCAAGCGATGTGAGAAAGACCACCTAGGGAAGGATTATGAGGGGAACCTAGTGACTTGTCGTTATTGCTAGAAGTTAGGACACCGTGAGTATGAGTGTTTCAAGAAAGAAGTAAGAGTAGTTTTAAGTAAGGGAAGGTGAAAGAGTCTAGTACTCCTACCAAGCCACCCAGTCTAGTGGACCTGCACCTAAGGTTGGAACCAGTAGCTGAGCGGGAGGTGTTTCTAAGGGTCGTATGTTCGTGATGAACAACCGTGAGGCTGAAACTTCTTCTGATGCAGTAATTCGTGTTTTCCTTATAAGTTGCTTGTCTGTGAAAGTTTTATTTGATTCGGGTGCAACCCATTCTTTTATTTCTAAGACCATAGTTGAAAATCTTGGGTTAGTGAGTCCTGAATCAGCTTCTCTAGATGTGTCTATTCCGTCTGGGAAAGTGAGGAATTGTTTTAAGTTGTTTAGAAGTGTCCCTCTTTCCATTTCGAGAGTAGAATTTCAGTCAGATATAAACTAAACATGATGCGAGAGCATCGACACTACTTTTGGTCCATATTCGACAAGTGTTGACTTGACAAGAGCAGGAGCTATTTGGGCTCGATTTGAATTATTTAGATGATTTTCTTCGTATGTGGGATGCGATTTAGGTTGCGTTTATTTTATTTATTATCTTGTAATTTATCATAGCCTTTCATTTTTGTATAATCAAGATTTGAAGAGGTTTAGAGTTTTATGTCATGTACTAATGCCTCCTTTTAAAAGGAGTTCTTTAATGATGTAAAAACGAGACTTGTTTTAACTATTGAAAATATGGGAGTTTTTCCCTTCATTGAGTTCTTTGTGATTTCTCCTTTGTGGTAAAATCTCAATCTTTATCAAATTTTGTGATTATTGAAATCTATGATATCTTCTCTAATCTTTGCCATACTTTGTGTTAGGCTTTGATTAAACCCTTGTTGCATCAAACTTGGTGATTGATGTGATAAAAAATTATCTTTATTATTTGTTCTCTCTCAAATTGCATCTTGAACATTGAAGTTTGGATGAAATTGGGTTTTTGTTGGCTATTTCATATCAATTTGTTGGTTGCTTCATATCAAAACATACGTAAAATTTAGGTTACTGCAGATAGAATAATGTATTTTGATGTTCAATAATATTTGCAAAAGTAAACAATTAATATTTTTTTAAATAAAACAATGAAACAGTGCATTGCCTGGACACAAAAACTAGTTAATTACCCATAAGTCATAACAACTAATTTTTTCATTGTTATAAGATTTCCACGACTAATAACAATCTATCACTCATCACAAAAGGCAAACCATCAAGAATTCGAAATTGGATGACGATGTACAAGCAATAGGAGCAACTAATTTCCTCGGGACCAACAGATACTTGTACTCTTCCTCGGGACCACTGTGACAAGTAAAAATCATTAAGTGAGAAACTCGAATCATCAATTGCTTCAATTTCATGTCCCTATGCAAACAAACCAAAAAAGAATATACTTCCTCTGTTTCTATTTAGTTGATGTGTTTAATTTAGCCTGGCACACATATTAAGGAGAACAGAGAGAATAATAAAGCAAATGGAGGAGAGGAGAGAGAATAATAAAGCAAATGGAGGTACACTAGTAAATGCAAGGTATAAAACTTACCTAAAAGGAAACGTGTCTAACTAAATATAAACTTCCTAAATAGGAACACGTGTCAACTAAAAAAAAACAGAGGTAAGTATATTTGACAATAAGCCTCGTAATTCATAACCTTGACTGCCATTGTCTTTCATAATGGGTAAAAAAGCTGCCCAGTTACCTCAAGAAGCCTTATATACAATTCAACTATCCTAAACAAGTTTCTAGGAGTAGCAGAAGCATCCAACAAGTAGGGTATATAATTTTGGAAAGTGTTTTCATCAATTACTACTTGGCACCCAGAAAACAAAATGAAGAGATCTACATGACTTAATCATAAAACGACCGCCACAAGTATGCATGAATGCATCTCATCTGAGACTCAACTAAATAAAGAACCAAGAAATCATCAAAACAAATTTCAACAACATGAGCCAAGAAACATGGAAAAACCTAGCTACAAGCAGTAGAGCTCATACAGCTGCTGATATGCACGAAACCAAATAGCATAGCTCAGAATAGAATAACTTCCAAACACCTCGTACATTAAGGTAGAAATAGAAAACTAATAGGGTTTGAGGTGTAACCAATAACAATAGGGCTTGAGATTTTAAATAGCTCAGCATAGCATTTTATAGATGCTATGCCCGAATAGCTCTGCATAGCATTTTGGTCATTATCATTTTAGTAATTATTGACATACCACTGAAAATAAAAACAAATCGTAGTGCAAAGATTTGTGTTCATCAACAGCTAAAGTTCTCAATATTCAATGGGATATAGCATCTGATGGAGATTAATGACACTACAACCTGAGTTCTCATCTTTTTTTTAGAAGAAACATGAGTTCTCATCTAATGCACAATGTGTATACAAACAGTACACATATTACGCAAATTTCTTTCTTTTATTTATTATTAAAATGGAACTATGAGAAGGGAAAAAAAAAATCAGAATTTAGACACTTGTACATCATCACTGTAGACCCTTTTTTTCTAACCATCATTAGTTTCCGCAGAAATTGATGTGAAGTTGTAGTTACCCCTTTTAGGAAGTTTATCATCAATTAACCAAAAATAAACAAACTAACCCTAATTTTCACTCTCTTATCACCAGATCTCACATTTCTCTCCCCACTCTCCTCCCCTACTACCCATCCATTTGTTCCCTTCCCGCACTCTCTCCTCCAGCCTCATGTTTTCTCCAACAAATCACCTTAATTGGTAGTGGTTGGCCTGGGTGCTAGTGGCAGCTGTGGAGGTGAGCATGGTGGCTGCCTGTGCTAGGTTTTGTAAAGTGTTGGTGGGTTTGTTGCATATGTGAGTTAGAGGAAAATTGGCTGCAATTATGAAGTTAATCGCTTTTGCCTTAATGTGTGCCCTTAATGACCATAAACCTTAAGATAGAAAGAAGAGAGCAGTACTTTGACTATCCCTTGGACATATTATATTCAGTGCCCAAATTACAAAAGTTACCCGACAGCTATAAACTAATTTTAGCAATATAAATCTAAAATCAAATATTCAAACGGGTATATGATGTTGACAGAAGAAAACATGGCAGTGCCAAACTCATGGCAACCTAGTAACAATACTAGAAAACAACTCATTTTCGACGAAAAAAATTCCGTCGGAAACACCCTGTTTTTCCACGAAAAACTTGTTTCCGACGGAACTGGTTGTTGGAAGACGTTTTGTCGGAAAAACGACCTTTTTCGACGGAAATTTTGTCGGAAACACTTTTTCGGCGGATTTTCCGACGGAATATTTCCGTCGGAAGGGGAATTTCGGCACCGGAAAAGTCCGTAGGATAATTCCGACGGATTATAAATTCGTCGAAAAATTCTGATGGGAATTCCGTCGGAAGCTGATTTAATGAAATTAAAAAATAACACGTCGTGCCACCACCGGCACGACGTATCACCACCACCAACCCCTAACTAACCCTAACCCCAACATTAGACCACCACCGCCACTACCCCCACATTAGACCCCCACCACTCCACCACCCCCTAACTAACCCTAACCCTAAACCCAGACCAGCCCAGACCACCCAGCGCCACCCACCACCACTGAACCATAAATCAGTCCCTCCTAACACAAACCCTTACCCTAACCAAGACCCCACCAAACCCATACCCAGATCCACCCACCTAAAACACCCAAACCCAAACCCCACCAAACGTCCAAATCCATACCCAGATCCACCCACCCACCTAAAACACCCAAACCCCCAACCCATACCCAGATCCACCCACCCACCTAAAACACCCAAACCCTAACCCAAACCCTGACCCCATCAGACGCCCAAAACCCACCTACACCATATTCCGGATAACCACCACACCCACCCAGACCACCCCCACCCAGAATTAAAAAAAAACGAAAAAATTCATAAAAAAAAAAGATGAGATGATGATGAGAGGGTGAGAGGAAAATTGAACAAATCAAATATAAAAAATACAGAAAAATTAAATATACAAATAAAAAAACAGATCTAATACACAAATTGAATAATACAAAAGCAGAAAAAGCAAATTCCGAAAAAAAAAATGAAAAAACAGAAACTAGATCTACAAATCTAAAATCAAAATCAGAAAAAAAAAAACGAAAAAAGTAATGATATTATTCTTCAAATGCCGGTTGCTCGGTTGTGGATCTCGATTTTTTCAAAAAATCTGGTTAAGCTTTGTCCGCATGTCGATGGAGAACTGTTGTTGGTGGTTGTTGTTGATGTCGGTGGAGATAGTTTCGCCGGTGATGTACCATTGTTGTTGGTGGCTGTTGATGTACCATTGTTGGTGGTTGTTGAGAAAGAAAGAGAAGATGAAAAAGAAGGAGAACGAGAGGAAAGGAGAGGAGAGAGAAGGAGAATGAGAGGAAAGGAGAGGAGAGAGAAGAGGAAACACAGAGAAGAAGAGGAAAGAGAAGAGGAGAGGAGAGGAGAGGAGAGAAAAAGAGAAGGAGAAAGGGGAAATGAAGAGGCGTGAAGTGAGGGGGGGTGTTAGCTGATTTAGGGTTTGGTTGGTTTTTTTTTAAATTAAATTCCGACGGATTTAAATTCCGTAGGAAAAATCAGAAATTCCGACAGATTTTTATTCCGTCAGAAGTTTCCAATGGATTGTTAAAATTCGTCGGAAATTTTCGACGGAATAAAAATCCGTCGGATTTTTCCTACAGATTTACGTGTCCGTCGGAAGCAGTCCGTCGGAAATCGACCTATTTCTAGTAGTGTAAACAAGAAAGAGACAAAAGCAGTCCGAAAATAAAAGGGTGTCAATGTAGATGCAATGTAAGGAAGATGATAGTGAAAGGAATGGTGTCCTTCCAACAAGTGTATTATTCTGATAGAGGGTTCAGAATTATTACAGAGCTAATTCTTCAGTAAGGTCAAGTGATCGGAATGCCTAGGTGGAGGTTGCTTCCGATCAGTAATATTAACGTATAATTAATTTTACAACTTAATCTTAACTGAACCCTTCGAGTCGAACCCCATCGAACAACCGATCCGAGACGACGAATCAATCCGAAGGATCGACGAGTCGTCGGAGTTTTACGAACACAGACGTCGGATATCGAGCCTAGGGCGTCAAAACCGAGCGTCGCAAAATCACAAGCAACAAGTACGAGCATAGCCGTAGCATCACATTGGCCTAGCCATGTGAATGCTAGGCTAGGCTAGTTCATCGCAAGCCTAGGCGCACCATGTGTGTGCTAGGGGCGCCATGCGTGCTGGCAGCACCATCGCAGCAGCGTGCTTGCGTGTGTGTGTACCTTCGCATGGCATAGCATCACCATCGCAGCCCTTCGCACAAGCACAACGCCATCGCAAGTGCTAGGCACTAGCGTGTTTGCGTGCATGTGTGCCTTCGCACAGCACAACACCATCGCAGTGCTAGGCACTAGAGTGTGTGCGTGCATGTGTGCCGTCGCACATCACAACACCATTGCAAGTGCTAGGCACTAGCGTGTGCATGTGCGTGTATGCCTTCGCACAGCAAAACACTATTGCAAGTGCTAGGCACTAGCGTGTGCATGTGCGTGTATGCCTTCGCACAACACAGCACCATCGCAGTGCTGGGCACTTGCGTGTGTGCGTGTGTGTATGCCTAGGCCTATCGCCACGCACCAGCCATCAAGCATAAGTGCTGTGCGCATGTGCGAGTGCCGAGGCCAGCAGCTTACGAGGAAATGCCCAGCATGCGTGGCTCGCTAGCAGCACGCATGCTGGCTATACGAGTGTGTATGCGAGAGGGCAGTGCGTGCTGGCCAGCAAGCAGCAGCATCGAAGGGGGCCTCGCCAAGTGCCCAGCACCCAGCAGCATGCGTAGCTCGCTAGCAGCACGCATGTGCTGGCTGTGCTGGCTAGTGCATGCTATGCGTGCTAGCTATTCCAGCTGGTGCGTGCTGGCGTGCTAGCTGGCAGCCAGCCCAGCTGCTTTGCTTGGTGTCGGTTTTGTGAGAGGTGGGGACTAATGCTAGGAGCATGCCTTGGGGAGCAAGACAATGGTCCCCCCAAGGGACATGGTCCTCACTCAAACCTCTCTACCCTTTTGCCACTTGTTGCATGGTGATTGATTTGATTAATTATTTAATTTAGAATTAAATAAATTATCACATTTACCCATTCTCCCACATTGGTGGGAGATTGAAATTCAAGAGTTCATTTCCCTATAAATACCAAGGCTTTGGCATTTGGGAAACAACACACTTGAGTTGAACTATTTAGGCATCTCCATTGTTGAGAATACCTTAAGTTCGTAAAACTCCAAGTTTATATTTTGTTTGGGTCCCGACTAACCTTCGGGACTTAGGACGATCGGGTCGGGTTCGAGGGTACGAACCGTCGGAGGCCTTGCATTTGCAAGGTTGAAGTAAGAGCCCCTTTAAGCGAGCGAAGCACGCGTCTAGGGTATAATTCTTTATCCCTCTTTCTCTTAATTATGTATTAATTATATTTGCATGCTTTAATTGCTTTAGTTATCGGGGCAGGTCTTAGGGGGTTTCTTTCCGCGTAGAGTGGGTCTCTACGAAACCCTACATCGATATCGGAGTCGCGCTCCTTTTAATTATTGCAATTATTTATTAATTAAGGTGTTTTAAAGTGGATTTAATTTCTGGTTTTGCTTCTCTTATTGGATTAGAAGCTCGTTTTAATTAATTTTAAAACTCGTATTTTTTTCTCGTTTTGGCTGTCGACCCCAGATTTTGGCTCAAAAATAGTGTTTTTTGGGTGGAATCGACATTCTAAATCAGTTTCAACCCTCTTTGAGAACTGTCCAGAAGCCAAATTCGAACCAGAAATCCAGTTTTGTGAGGGTTTTTTTCGTTTTCAACGAAAATTTTAAATCTTTTATGCCTTGATTAATGCAAGCATGTCAAAGGTAGATTAAATGCATTATTGCATCCCTAATCCACTACAATTTAAATATCTTTTAAGCATGATTATAGAGTTATAATATGTGCTTAAGTTGATATGTTTTTTTTCATATAAACTTGCTTTTCACAATTATGCAAATAAATTGCATTAATTTGTGAATGTTTGTTGTGAATGTGTAATTTTAAGTTCCTAGTATGTTAAAGATCTAATCTTTAAATGTTTAAATGATTGGAACTTTAACCCTAAATTCCATGTTGAACAAATTTTCGATTTTTTCATAATTGGTTTATTAAAATCCTTAAAGTTCAAATGCTTGTGATTATTTTTTTATTAATCTTCATATTGGAAGATGTAATCTTGTCATTTTACACAAGTATAAAAGTTGGAAAATTTTATCATTGGATGATTAATTTATTTTTCCAACTCCTTATTTGTCAAATCCATTATTAATTTGCATATTGGTTAAATTAATTATGGACATAGCTCTTTCAATTTTAAGCATCAAGAAAGACCTAAAATGTTCCAAGGTGATTTTGGAAATTTAGGCTTGTGCACCATTAAAATTGGATTTAATTAAGTTGGACTTATTTTATTTTCATTTTTCCTCAAATTGATTCTAAAAAAAATTTGGAATTAATTTTGTGTCACACTCAAATCGAGATTAAAATCACGAGAAAAATGAACGCAAATCGAGGCAAAACCTCAAGCGTCACCAAGGCTAGCCGGGCTGCCCAAGCAGCCCGCATGTGGCTGCCTATGGTGCGCATAGGGGCCATGCCATGATGCTGCGTGGCTGTGTGGCGAGGAGGCTGTCGTATTGCTGGATGCGGGGCCTTAGGCTGTTGATGGCTTGTGCGTGCTTCTGGGCAGCGAGGCAGCAAGCCCCAGCCAGCTAGGCCACTGCTGCCTGCGCCAGCGAGCAGCCAGCATGTGTAGCGTGCTGCTGGTGCTGGCTAGCAGAGCATGCTGCGCTAGGCGTGCTTGCTAGCAGCCAGCACCACACGCAACACTAGGCTGCCTAGCAGCCATGGTACATAGCCCGCTAGGACTCGGGTGAGCGTTTTTGGCTTAATTTCGGGCTATGTGTTTTTGCGAAAATTTTGCCGTTTTAAAATATTTATGTAATTATTTTAACGAGGTTAGACCTCGATTTTTCCGTTTTTTGCAAAAAAAATTTATTTTGACAAATTTGGGTTAACCAGCTTAATTGGATTTATTAAGTTGGATGCGGAACTTAGTGGGAGCTTAGCTAATTACGTGAACAATTGCACCTTAGTAATACATAATGTATTAAACAACTTTGACTAGTTTTAATTAGGCGTGTTAATCGGATTAACCACCTAAATTAGTTACTAGTTTTGCGTGTTTACTTGTATTATCTCGTAAAATGCATGGGCCATTCACAAATAGTGAATGGGTGAATGAAAGATTGTTTCAAAACAGGTTTTGAGAAAATGGCAACTAGTGGGACCCGACTAGGATAGAAAATACGGACTGCGTTCCGTTATGTATTTTTGTAAATCTAAATACGGTCTGCGTACCGTTAAGTATTTTTGAACTTTAGATTAATCTTAGTCGTAGTAGCTAGTAATTTTACTTTGGCAAAGATGTCTCAAGACGGCGTTTCGATGAAGACGAGCCAAGATGAAGGCCCTTGAAGATTTGAAGATTTCAAGTTGCCAAATGCATCAAATTTATGCCTTATATATATTGTTGTCATATATATTTGAATATTAGATGCATGTCTAGGATTTCAAATGTTGCGATGATTAGTTAAGTTCACTTAAATCAACCAACATAGAAACCCTAGGTCCCTTAAAATATTGAGCTAAAATTTGCCGTTCCAAGAACAACACTTACCGAACTAATGCGCGTATGTGATGGGCTACGCCAAAGTGAGGCATCACTACTTCCCTAGGAACGTAAGGTATACTAGGTATACAAGTTGTCTTGGTTAAGCTCAACGATATCAGTAAGGAGTCCTTAGATGTCGTGGCAAAAGAGATAAAATGTCAAGAATGCATTAGATGCGACGTTTTATCAAATCGAGAGTAGCTTAGAGCTATTAGCAATTGGATTGCTTACCTTAATATATTTAATGTTAAGACAAGCCAAAGCATGCTTAACCATTTCTTGATCTTTAGGATCTCGGAATCATTTTATTCTCACCTAAAAGGGACAAATTAATAATGCGTGGATAAAATGCTCAATAAGATTGAAAATTTGCATGAACGCTTTTAAATTTCAAACTTATTATATGAATGGTTTTTCATTTCAAATTCTTTCAATTGTAGAACCATGCACTAGACGAAAATACAAATTTGGCACCGGTTCAAACCCCCCCTAAGGCACCGGTTTTGAACCGTTGGGGATTTGAGGGATGCCAAATCCTAAAAAATTTGGCACCGGTTCAAAACCGGTGCCAACTAAAGCCCTTTGGCACCGGTTAACCGGTGCCAACTACCTTGATATTGATTAAAAAAAAAATGGCGCCATTAGGTTGGCACCGGTTAACCGGTGCCAACTACCTTGAGTTAGCACCGGTTAACCGGTGCCAACTATAATGGCGCCAGTTTTTTTTTTAATAATTTCAATGTAGTTGGCACCGGTTTTAAGCATGAACCGGTGCCACTGACTTGGTTTTTTGTTTTTTTTCCGGAAATAAAATATATTAATATTTATACTAATACCTGCACATAATACGCATGAGATCCTGCACATAATACCGATAATTAATAATAATAATAATAATTATTATTATTATTATTATTATTAATTTTCTTAATAATAATAGTTATTATTATTATTAATTTTAATAACAATAATAATTATTATTAATATAATATTAATAATAAATAATATTATATATATATTAATATTAACAACAATTGAAAACAATAACAAGGACATAAATATTGATAACAATCCCAAAATATGATATTAATTACAAAATTGTGTCATAACTACAAACAAACAAAATTAATTAGTAATAATGTAGTACACTAAGCTTGTTAAAACAAAAATAAATGATATTTACAAATTAAATGTGATGTACGCCGCCAACATGTCTCGAATTACATTGAGTTCCTCGCTCGTGAACGGATTTCCTGTTTGTCCATTGCAAAACTTGGAATACATAAACAAAACGTAAGTTAGTAAGAGTGAACTCATAAATAGTCACAACATACCAAAATCACTTATTTATAGGTGGCCAAGACTTCAAAATAAAAGAAAATAGCAATTAAATGGTTTTAGAACGCATTTTCAACCAAAACGGCCCGAGTAAGGCCATTTTCACTACAAGGATGCCTATTTCCTACAATTATTGTCAAGTGAACTCATAAATAGTCATAACACGTCAATATCACTTAGTTATTGGTGGACAAGGCTTGAAATTAAAAGAAAATAGCCATTAAGGGGTTTTAGAACGCATTTTCAACCAAAATGGCCCGAGTAAGGCCATTTTCACTACAAGGATGCCTATTTCCTACAATTCTTGTCTAGTGAACTCAAAAATAGTCATAACATGTCAATATCACTTAGTTATAGGTGGCCAAGGCTTTAAATTAAAAGAAAATAGCCATTAAGGGGTTTTAGAATTTTCAACCAAAATGGCCCGAGTAAGGCCATTTTCACTACAAGGATGCCTATTTCCTACAATTCTTGTCAAGTGACCTTATAAATAGTCATAACATGTCAATATCACTTAGTTATTGGTGGAAAAGGCTTGAAATTAAAAGAAAATAGCCATTAAGGGGTTTTAGAACGCATTTTCAACCAAAATGGCCCGAGTAAGGCCATTTTCACTACAAGGATGCCTATTTCCTACAATTCTTGTCAAGTGACCTCATAAATAGTCATAACATGTCAATATCACTTAGTTATTGGTGGACAAGGCTTGAAATTAAAAGAAAATAGCCATTAAAGGGTTTTAGAACGCATTTTCAACCAAAATGGCCCGAGTAAGGCCATTTTCACTACAAGGATGCCTATTTCCTACAATTCTTGTCTAGTGAACTCATAAATAGTCATAACATGTCAATATCACTTAGTTAGAGGTGTCTAAGGCCTGAAATTAAAAGAAAATAGCCATTAAGGGGTTTTAGAACGCATTTTCAACCAAAATGGCCCGAGTAAGGCCATTTTCACTACAAGGATGCCTATTTCCTTCAATTCTTGTCAAGTGACCTAATAAATAGTCACAACTTACCAATATCACTTATTTATAGGTGGCCAAGACTTGAATATAAAAGAAAATAGCAATAAAGGGGTTTAGAACGCATTTTCAACCAAAATGGCCCGAGTAAGGCCATTTTCACTACAAGGATGCCTATTTCCTACAATTATTGTCAAGTGACCTCATAAATAGTCATAACATGTCAATATAACTTAGTTATTGGTGGACAAGGCTTGAAATTAAAATAAAATAGCCATTAAGGGGTTTTAGAACGCATTTTCAACCAAAATGGCCCGAGTAAGGCCATTTTCACTACAAGGATGCCTATTTCCTACAATTCTTGTCTAGTGAACTCATAAATAGTCATAACATGTCAATATCACTTAGTTATAGGTGGCCAAGGCTTGAAATTAAAAGAAAATAGCCATTAAGGGGTTTTAGAACGCATTTTCAACCAAAATGACCCGAGTAAGGCCATTTTCACTACAAGGATGCCTATTTCCTACAATTCTTGTCAAGTGACCTCATAAATAGTCATAACATGTCAATATCACTTAGTTATTGGTGGACAAGGCTTGAAATTAAAAGAAAATATCCATTAAGGGGTTTTAGAACGCATTTTCAACCAAAATGGCCCGAGTAAGGCCATTTTCACTACAAGGACGCCTATTTCCTACAATTCTTGTCTAGTGAACTCATAAATAGTCATCACATGTCAATATCACTTAGTTATAGGTGGCCAAGGCTTGAAATTAAAAGAAAATAGCCATTAAGGGGTTTTAGAACGCATTTTCAACCAAAATGGCCCGAGTAAGGCCATTTTCACTACAAGGATGCCTATTTCCTACAATTCTTGTCAAGTGACTTCATAAATAGTCATAACATGTCAATATCACTTAGTTATTGGTGAAAAAGGCTTGAAATTAAAAGAAAATAGCCATTAAGGGGTTTTAGAACGCATTTTCAACCAAAATGGCCCGAGTAAGGCCATTTTCTTTACAAGGATGCCTATTTCCTACAATTCTTGTCAAGTGACCTCATAAATAGTCATAACATACCAATATCACTTATTTATAGGTGGCCAAGACTTGAAATTAAAAGAAAATAGCAATTAAAGGGTTTTAGAACGCATTTTCAACCAAAATGGCCCGAGTAAGGCCATTTTCACTACAAGGATGCCTATTTCCTACAATTCTTGTCAAGTGACCTCATAAATAGTCATAACATGTCAATATCACTTAGTTATTGGTGGACAAGGCTTGAAATTAAAAGAAAATATCCATTAAGGGGTTTTAGAACGCATTTTCAACCAAAATGGCCCGAGTAAGGCCATTTTCACTACAAGGATGCCTATTTCCTACAATTCTTGTCTAGTGAACTCATAAATAGTCATAACATGTCAATATCACTTAGTTATAGGTGGCCAAGGCTTGAAATTAAAAGAAAATAGCCATTAAGGGGTTTTAGAACGCATTTTCAACCAAAATGGCCCGAGTAAGGCCATTTTCACTACAAGGATGCCTATTTCCTACAATTCTTGTCAAGTGACCTCATAAATAGTCATAACATGTCAATATCACTTAGTTATTGGTGGACAAGGCTTGAAATTAAAAGAAAATATCCATTAAGGGGTTTTAGAACGCATTTTCAACCAAAATGGCCCGAGTAAGGCCATTTTCACTACAAGGATGCCTATTTCCTACAATTCTTGTCTAGTGAACTCATAAATAGTCATAACATGTCAATATCACTTAGTTATAGGTGGCCAAGGCTTGAAATTAAAAGAAAATAGCCATTAAGGGGTTTTAGAACGCATTTTCAACCAAAATGGCCCGAGTAAGGCCATTTTCACTACAAGGATGCCTATTTCCTACAATTCTTGTCAAGTTACCTCATAAATAGTCATAACATGTCAATATCACTTAGTTATTGGTGGACAAGGCTTGAAATTAAAATAAAATAGCCATTAAGGGGTTTTAGAACGCATTTTCAACCAAAATGGCCCGAGTAAGGCCATTTTCACTACAAGGATGCCTATTTCCTACAATTCTTGTCTAGTGAACTCATAAATAATCATAACATGTCAATATCACTTAGTTATAGGTGGCCAAGGCTTGAAATTAAAAGAAAATAGCCATTAAGGGGTTTTAGAACGCATTTTCAACCAAAATGGCCCGAGTAAGGCCATTTTCACTACAAGGATGCCTATTTCCTACAATTCTTGTCTAGTGAACTCATAAATAGTCATAACATGTCAATATCACTTAGTTATAGGTGGCCAAGTCTTGAAATTAAAAGAAAACAGCAATTAAGGGGTTTTAGAACGTATTTTCACCCAAAATGGCCCGAGTAAGGCCATTTTTACTACAAGGATGCCTATTTCCTACAATTCTTGTCTAGTGAACTCATAAATAGTCATAAAATGTCAATATCACTTAGTTATAGGTGGCCAAGGCTTGAAATTAAAAGAAAATAGCCATTAAGGGGTTTTAGAACGCATTTTCAACCAAAATGGCCCGAGGAAGCCCCTATATCCTACAATTCTTGTCTAGTGAACTCATAAATAGTCATAACATGTCAATATCACTTAGTTATAGGTGGCCAAGGCTTGAAATTAAAAGAAAATAGCCATTAAGGGGTTTAAGAACGCATTTTCAACTAAAATGGCCCGAGGAAGGCCATTTTCACTACAAGGATGCCTATTTCCTACAATTCTTGTCAAGTGACCTCATAAATAGTCATAACATGTCAATATCACATAGTTATTGGTGGACAAGGCTTGAAATTAAAATAAAATAGCCATTAAGGGGTTTTAGAACGCATTTTCAACCAAAATGGCCCGAGTAAGGCCATTTTCACTACAAGGATGCCTATTTCCTACAATTCTTGTCAAGTGACCTCATAAATAGTCATAACATGTCAATATCACTTAGTTAGAGGCGGCCAAGGCTTGAAATTAAAAGAAAATAGCCATTAAGGGGTTTTAGAACGCATTTTCAACCAAAATGGCCCGAGTAAGGCCATTTTCACTACAAGGATGCCTATTTCCTACAATTCTTGTCAAGTTACCTCATAAATAGTCACAACATACCAATATCACTTATTTATAGGTGGCCAAGACTTGAAAATAAAAGAAAATAGCAATAAATGGGTTTAGAACGCATTTTCAACCAAAATGGCCCGAGTAAGGCCATTTTCACTACAAGGATGCCTATTTCCTACAATTCTTGTCAAGTGACCTCATAAATAGTCATAACATGTCAATATCACTTATTTATAGGTGGCCAAGACTTGAAAATAAAAGAAAATAGCAATTAAAGGGTTTTAGAACGCATTTTCAACCAAAATGGCCCGAGTAAGGCCATTTTCACTACAAGGATACCTAATACCTACAATTCTTGTCAAGTGACCTCATAAATAGTCACAACATACCAATATCACTTATTTATAGGTGGACAAGACTTGAAAATAAAAGAAAATAGCAATTAAAGGGCTTTAGAACGCATTTTCAACCAAAATGGCCCGAGTAAGGCCATTTTCACTACAAGGATGCCTATTTCCTACAATTCTTGTCAAGTGACCTCATAAATAGTCATAACATGTCAATATCACTTAGTTATTGGTGGACAAGGCTTGAAATTAAAAGAAAATAGCCATTAAGGGGTTTTAGAACGCATTTTCAACCAAAATGGCCCGAGTAAGGCCATTTTCACTACAAGGATGCCTATTTCCTACAATTCTTGTCAAGTAACCTCATAAATAGTCATAACATGTCAATATTACTTAGTTATTGGTGGACAAGGCTTTAAATTAAAAGAAAATAGCCATTAAGGGGTTTTAGAACGCATTTTCAACCAAAATGGCCCGAGTAAGGCCATTTTCACTACAAGGATGCCTATTTCCTACAATTCTTGTCAAGTGACCTCATAAAAAGTCATAACATGTCAATATCACTTAGTTATTTGTGGAAAAGGCTTGAAATTAAAAGAAAATAGCCATTAAGGGGTTTTAGAACGCATTTTCAACCAAAATGGCCCGAGTAAGGCCATTTTCACTACAAGGATGCCTATTTCCTACAATTCTTGTCAAGTGACCTCATAAATAGTCATAACATGTCAATATCACTTAGTTAGAGGCAGCCAAGGCCTGAAATTAAAAGAAAATAGCCATTAAGGGGTTTTAGAACGCATTTTCAACCAAAATGGCCCGAGTAAGGCCATTTTCACTACAAGGATGCCTATTTCCTACAATTCTTGTCAAGTTACCTCATAAATAGTCATAACATGTCAATATCACTTAGTTATTGGTGGACAAGGCTTGAAATTAAAATAAAATAGCCATTAAGGGGTTTTAGAACGCATTTTCAACCAAAATGGCCCGAGTAAGGCCATTTTCACTACAAGGATGCCTATTTCCTACAATTCTTGTCTAGTGAACTCATAAATAATCATAACATGTCAATATCACTTAGTTATAGGTGGCCAAGGCTTGAAATTAAAAGAAAATAGCCATTAAGGGGTTTTAGAACGCATTTTCAACCAAAATGGCCCGAGTAAGGCCATTTTCACTACAAGGATGCCTATTTCCTACAATTCTTGTCTAGTGAACTCATAAATAGTCATAACATGTCAATATCACTTAGTTATAGGTGGCCAAGTCTTGAAATTAAAAGAAAACAGCAATTAAGGGGTTTTAGAACGTATTTTCACCCAAAATGGCCCGAGTAAGGCCATTTTTACTACAAGGATGCCTATTTCCTACAATTCTTGTCTAGTGAACTCATAAATAGTCATAAAATGTCAATATCACTTAGTTATAGGTGGCCAAGGCTTGAAATTAAAAGAAAATAGCCATTAAGGGGTTTTAGAACGCATTTTCAACCAAAATGGCCCGAGGAAGCCCCTATATCCTACAATTCTTGTCTAGTGAACTCATAAATAGTCATAACATGTCAATATCACTTAGTTATAGGTGGCCAAGGCTTGAAATTAAAAGAAAATAGCCATTAAGGGGTTTAAGAACGCATTTTCAACTAAAATGGCCCGAGGAAGGCCATTTTCACTACAAGGATGCCTATTTCCTACAATTCTTGTCAAGTGACCTCATAAATAGTCATAACATGTCAATATCACATAGTTATTGGTGGACAAGGCTTGAAATTAAAATAAAATAGCCATTAAGGGGTTTTAGAACGCATTTTCAACCAAAATGGCCCGAGTAAGGCCATTTTCACTACAAGGATGCCTATTTCCTACAATTCTTGTCAAGTGACCTCATAAATAGTCATAACATGTCAATATCACTTAGTTAGAGGCGGCCAAGGCTTGAAATTAAAAGAAAATAGCCATTAAGGGGTTTTAGAACGCATTTTCAACCAAAATGGCCCGAGTAAGGCCATTTTCACTACAAGGATGCCTATTTCCTACAATTCTTGTCAAGTTACCTCATAAATAGTCACAACATACCAATATCACTTATTTATAGGTGGCCAAGACTTGAAAATAAAAGAAAATAGCAATAAATGGGTTTAGAACGCATTTTCAACCAAAATGGCCCGAGTAAGGCCATTTTCACTACAAGGATGCCTATTTCCTACAATTCTTGTCAAGTGACCTCATAAATAGTCATAACATGTCAATATCACTTATTTATAGGTGGCCAAGACTTGAAAATAAAAGAAAATAGCAATTAAAGGGTTTTAGAACGCATTTTCAACCAAAATGGCCCGAGTAAGGCCATTTTCACTACAAGGATACCTAATACCTACAATTCTTGTCAAGTGACCTCATAAATAGTCACAACATACCAATATCACTTATTTATAGGTGGACAAGACTTGAAAATAAAAGAAAATAGCAATTAAAGGGCTTTAGAACGCATTTTCAACCAAAATGGCCCGAGTAAGGCCATTTTCACTACAAGGATGCCTATTTCCTACAATTCTTGTCAAGTGACCTCATAAATAGTCATAACATGTCAATATCACTTAGTTATTGGTGGACAAGGCTTGAAATTAAAAGAAAATAGCCATTAAGGGGTTTTAGAACGCATTTTCAACCAAAATGGCCCGAGTAAGGCCATTTTCACTACAAGGATGCCTATTTCCTACAATTCTTGTCAAGTTACCTCATAAATAGTCATAACATGTCAATATCACTTAGTTATTGGTGGACAAGGCTTGAAATTAAAATAAAATAGCCATTAAGGGGTTTTAGAACGCATTTTCAACCAAAATGGCCCGAGTAAGGCCATTTTCACTACAAGGATGCCTATTTCCTACAATTCTTGTCTAGTGAACTCATAAATAATCATAACATGTCAATATCACTTAGTTATAGGTGGCCAAGGCTTGAAATTAAAAGAAAATAGCCATTAAGGGGTTTTAGAACGCATTTTCAACCAAAATGGCCCGAGTAAGGCCATTTTCACTACAAGGATGCCTATTTCCTACAATTCTTGTCTAGTGAACTCATAAATAGTCATAACATGTCAATATCACTTAGTTATAGGTGGCCAAGTCTTGAAATTAAAAGAAAACAGCAATTAAGGGGTTTTAGAACGTATTTTCACCCAAAATGGCCCGAGTAAGGCCATTTTTACTACAAGGATGCCTATTTCCTACAATTCTTGTCTAGTGAACTCATAAATAGTCATAAAATGTCAATATCACTTAGTTATAGGTGGCCAAGGCTTGAAATTAAAAGAAAATAGCCATTAAGGGGTTTTAGAACGCATTTTCAACCAAAATGGCCCGAGGAAGCCCCTATATCCTACAATTCTTGTCTAGTGAACTCATAAATAGTCATAACATGTCAATATCACTTAGTTATAGGTGGCCAAGGCTTGAAATTAAAAGAAAATAGCCATTAAGGGGTTTAAGAACGCATTTTCAACTAAAATGGCCCGAGGAAGGCCATTTTCACTACAAGGATGCCTATTTCCTACAATTCTTGTCAAGTGACCTCATAAATAGTCATAACATGTCAATATCACGTAGTTATTGGTGGACAAGGCTTGAAATTAAAAGAAAATAGCCATTAAGGGGTTTTAGAACGCATTTTCAACCAAAATGGCCCGAGTAAGGCCATTTTCACTACAAGGATGCCTATTTCCTACAATTCTTGTCAAGTGACCTCATAAATAGTCATAACATGTCAATATCACTTAGTTAGAGGCGGCCAAGGCTTGAAATTAAAAGAAAATAGCCATTAAGGGGTTTTAGAACGCATTTTCAACCAAAATGGCCCGAGTAAGGCCATTTTCACTACAAGGATGCCTATTTCCTACAATTCTTGTCAAGTTACCTCATAAATAGTCACAACATACCAATATCACTTATTTATAGGTGGCCAAGACTTGAAAATAAAAGAAAATAGCAATAAATGGGTTTAGAACGCATTTTCAACCAAAATGGCCCGAGTAAGGCCATTTTCACTACAAGGATGCCTATTTCCTACAATTCTTGTCAAGTGACCTCATAAATAGTCATAACATGTCAATATCACTTATTTATAGGTGGCCAAGACTTGAAAATAAAAGAAAATAGCAATTAAAGGGTTTTAGAACGCATTTTCAACCAAAATGGCCCGAGTAAGGCCATTTTCACTACAAGGATACCTAATACCTACAATTCTTGTCAAGTGACCTCATAAATAGTCACAACATACCAATATCACTTATTTATAGGTGGACAAGACTTGAAAATAAAAGAAAATAGCAATTAAAGGGCTTTAGAACGCATTTTCAACCAAAATGGCCCGAGTAAGGCCATTTTCACTACAAGGATGCCTATTTCCTACAATTCTTGTCAAGTGACCTCATAAATAGTCATAACATGTCAATATCACTTAGTTATTGGTGGACAAGGCTTGAAATTAAAAGAAAATAGCCATTAAGGGGTTTTAGAACGCATTTTCAACCAAAATGGCCCGAGTAAGGCCATTTTCACTACAAGGATGCCTATTTCCTACAATTCTTGTCAAGTAACCTCATAAATAGTCATAACATGTCAATATTACTTAGTTATTGGTGGACAAGGCTTTAAATTAAAAGAAAATAGCCATTAAGGGGTTTTAGAACGCATTTTCAACCAAAATGGCCCGAGTAAGGCCATTTTCACTACAAGGATGCCTATTTCCTACAATTCTTGTCAAGTGACCTCATAAAAAGTCATAACATGTCAATATCACTTAGTTATTTGTGGAAAAGGCTTGAAATTAAAAGAAAATAGCCATTAAGGGGTTTTAGAACGCATTTTCAACCAAAATGGCCCGAGTAAGGCCATTTTCACTACAAGGATGCCTATTTCCTACAATTCTTGTCAAGTGACCTCATAAATAGTCATAACATGTCAATATCACTTAGTTAGAGGCAGCCAAGGCCTGAAATTAAAAGAAAATAGCCATTAAGGGGTTTTAGAACGCATTTTCAACCAAAATGGCCCGAGTAAGGCCATTTTCACTACAAGGATGCCTATTTCCTACAATTCTTGTCAAGTGACCTCATAAATAGTCATAACATACCAATATCACTTATTTATAGGTGGCCAAGACTTGAAATTAAAAGAAAATAGCAATTAAAGGGTTTTAGAACGCATTTTCAACCAAAATGGCCCGAGTAAGGCCATTTTCACTACAAGGATGCCTATTTCCTACAATTCTTGTCAAGTGACCTCATAAATAGTCATAACATGTCAATATCACTTATTTATAGGTGGCCAAGACTTGAAAATAAAAGAAAATAGCAATTAAAGGGTTTTAGAACGCATTTTCAACCAAAATGGCCCGAGTAAGGCCATTTTCACTACAAGGATGCCTAATAACTACAATTCTTGTCAAGTGACCTCATAAATAGTCACAACATACCAATATAACTTATTTATAGGTGGCCAAGACTTGAAAATAAAAGAAAATAGCAATAAAGGGGTTTAGAACGCATTTTCAACCAAAATGGCCCGAGTAAGGCCATTTTCACTACAAGGATGCCTATTTCCTACAATTCTTGTCAAGTGACCTCATAAATAGTCATAACATGTCAATATCACTTAGTTATTGGTGGACAAGGCTTGAAAATAAAAGAAAATAGCAATAAAGGGTTTAGAACGCATTTTCAACCAAAATGGCCCGAGTAAGGCCATTTTCACTACAAGGATGCCTATTTCCTACAATTCTTGTCAAGTGACCTCATAAATAGTCATAACATGTCAATATCACTTATTTATAGGTGGCCAAGACTTGAAAATAAAAGAAAATAGCAATTAAAGGGTTTTAGAACGCATTTTCAACCAAAATGGCCTGAGTAAGGCCATTTTAACTACAAGGATGCCTAATACCTACAATTCTTGTCAAGTGACCTCATAAATAGTCACAACATACCAATATCACTTATTTATAGGTGGCCAAGACTTGAAAATAAAAGAAAATAGCAATTAAATGGCTTTAGAACGCATTTTCAACCAAAATGGCCCGAGTAAGGCCATTTTCACTACAAGGATGCCTATTTCCTACAATTCTTGTCAAGTGACCTCATAAATAGTCATAACATGTCAATATCACTTAGTTATTGGTGGACAAGGCTTGAAATTAAAAGAAAATAGCCATTAAGGGGTTTTAGAACGCATTTTCAACCAAAATGGCCCGAGTAAGGCCATTTTCACTACAAGGATGCCTATTTCCTACAATTCTTGTCAAGTGACCTCATAAATAGTCATAACATGTCAATATAACTTAGTTATTGGTGGAAAAGGCTTTAAATTAAAAGAAAATAGCCATTAAGGGGTTTTAGAACGCATTTTCAACCAAAATGGCCCGAGTAAGGCCATTTTCACTACAAGGATGCCTAATAACTACAATTCTTGTCAAGTGACCTCATAAATAGTCACAACATACCAATATAACTTATTTATAGGTGGCCAAGACTTGAAAATAAAAGAAAATAGAAATTAAATGGCTTTAGAACGCATTTTCAACCAAAATGGCCCGAGTAAGGCCATTTTCACTACAAGGATGCCTATTTCCTACAATTCTTGTCAAGTGACCTCATAAATAGTCATAACATGTCAATATCACTTAGTTATTGGTGGACAAGGCTTGAAATTAAAAGAAAATAGCCATTAAGGGGTTTTAGAACGCATTTTCAACCAAAATGGCCCGAGTAAGGCCATTTTCACTACAAGGATGCCTATTTCCTACAATTCTTGTCAAGTGACCTCATAAATAGTCATAACATGTCAATATCACTTAGTTATTGGTGGAAAAGGCTTTAAATTAAAAGAAAATAGCCATTAAGGGGTTTTAGAACGCATTTTCAACCAAAATGGCCCGAGTAAGGCCATTTTCACTACAAGGATGCCTAATAACTACAATTCTTGTCAAGTGACCTCATAAATAGTCACAACATACCAATATAACTTATTTATAGGTGGCCAAGACTTGAAAATAAAAGAAAATAGCAATTAAATGGCTTTAGAACGCATTTTCAACCAAAATGGCCCGAGTAAGGCCATTTTCACTACAAGGATGCCTATTTCCTACAATTCTTGTCAAGTGACCTCATAAATAGTCATAACATGTCAATATCACTTAGTTATTGGTGGAAAAGGCTTGAAATTAAAATAAAATAGCCATTAAGGGGTTTTAGAACGCATTTTCAACCAAAATTGCCCGAGTAAGGCCATTTTCACTACAAGGATGCCTATTTCCTACAATTCTTGTCAAGTGACCTCATAAATAGTCATAACATGTCAATATCACTTATTTATAGGTGGCCAAGACTTGAAAATAAAAGAAAATAGCAATTAAAGGGTTTTAGAACGCATTTTCAACCAAAATGGCCCGAGTAAGGCCATTTTCACTACAAGGATGCCTATTTCCTACACTTCTTGTCAAGTGACCTCATAAATAGTCACAACATACATATATCAATTATTTATAGGTGGCCAAGACTTGAAAATAAAAGAAAAAAGCAATTATAGGGTTTTAGAACGCATTTTCAACCAAAATGGCCCGAGTAAGGCCATTTTCACTACAAGGATGCCTATTTCCTACAATTCTTGTCAAGTGACCTCATAAATAGTCATAACATGTCAATATCACTTAGTTATTGGTGGAAAAAGCTTGAAATTAAAAGAAAATAGCCATTAAGGGGTTTTAGAACGCATTTTAAACCAAAATGGCCCGAGTAAGGCCATTTTCACTACAAAGATGCCTATTTCCTACAATTCTTGTCTAGTGAACTCATAAATAGTCATAACATGTCAATATCACTTAGTTATTGGTGGACAAGGCTTGAAATTAAAAGAAAATAGCCATTAAGGGGTTTTAGAACGCATTTTCAACCAAAATGGCCCGAGTAAGGCCATTTTCACTACAAGGATGCCTATTTCCTACAATTCTTGTCAAGTAACCTCATAAATAGTCATAACATGTCAATATTACTTAGTTATTGGTGGAAAAGGCTTTAAATTATAATAAAATAGCCATTAAGGGGTTTTAGAACGCATTTTCAACCAAAATGGCCCGAGTAAGGCCATTTTCACTACAAGGATGCCTATTTCCTACAATTCTTGTCAAGTGACCTCATAAATAGTCATAACATGTCAATATCACTTAGTTATTGGTGGAAAAGGCTTGAAATTAAAAGAAAATAGCCATTAAGGGGTTTTAGAACGCATTTTCAACCAAAATGGCCCGAGTAAAGCCATTTTCACTACAAGGATGCCTATTTCCTACAATTCTTGTCTAGTGAACTCATAAATAGTCATAACATGTCAATATCACTTAGTTCGAGGTGGCCAAGGCTTAAAATTAAAAGAAAATAGCCATTAAGGGTTTTTAGAACGCATTTTCAACCAAAATGGCCCGAGTAAGGCCATTTTCACTACAAGGATGCCTATTTCCTTCAATTCTTGTCAAGTGACCTCATAAATAGTCACAACATACCAATATCACTTATTTATAGGTGGCCAAGACTTGAATATAAAAGAAAATAGCAATAAAGGGGTTTAGAACGCATTTTCAACCAAAATGGCCCGAGTAAGGCCATTTTCACTACAAGGATGCCTATTTCCTACAATTCTTGTCAAGTGACCTCATAAATAGTCATAACATGTCAATATCACTTAGTTATTGGTGGAAAAGGCTTGAAATTAAAAGAAAATAGCCATTAAGGGGTTTTAGAACGCATTTTCAACCAAAATGGCCCGAGTAAGGCCATTTTCACTACAAGGATGCCTATTTCCTACAATTCTTGTCTAGTGAACTCATAAATAGTCATAACATGTCAATAGCACTTAGTTATAGGTGGCCAAGGCTTGAAATTAAAAGAAAATAGCCATTAAGGGGTTTTAGAACGCATTTTCAACCAAAATGGCCCGAGTAAGGCCATTTTCACTACAAGGATGCCTATTTCCTACAATTCTTGTCAAGTGACCTCATAAATAGTCATAAAATGTCAATATCACTTATTTATAGGTGGCCAAGACTTGAAATTAAAAGAAAATAGCAATTAAAGGGTTTTAGAACGCATTTTCAACCAAAATGGCCCGAGTAAGGCCATTTTCACTACAAGGATGCCTATTTCCTACAATTCTTGTCAAGTGACCTCATAAATAGTCATAACATGTCAATATCACTTAGTTATTGGTGGACAAGGCTTTAAATTAAAAGAAAATAGCCATTAAGGGGTTTTAGAACGCATTTTCAACCAAAATGGCCCGAGTAAGGCCATTTTCACTACAAGGATGCCAAATAACTACAATTCTTGTCAAGTGACCTCATAAATAGTCACAACATACCAATATAACTTATTTATAGGTGGCCAAGACTTGAAAATAAAAGAAAATAGCAATAAAGGGGTTTAGAACGCATTTTCAACCAAAATGGCCCGAGTAAGGCCATTTTCACAACAAGGATGCCTATTTCCTACAATTCTTGTCAAGTGACCTCATAAATAGTCATAACATGTCAATATCACTTAGTTATTGGTGGACAAGGCTTGAAATTAAAATAAAATAGCCATTAAGGGGTTTTAGAACGCATTTTCAACCAAAATTGCCCGAGTAAGGCCATTTTCACTACAAGGATGCCTATTTCCTACAATCCTTGTCAAGTGACCTCATAAATAGTCATAACATGTCAATATCACTTATTTATAGGTGGCCAAGACTTGAAAATAAAAGAAAATAGCAATTAAAGGGTTTTAGAACGCATTTTCAACCAAAATGGCCCGAGTAAAGCCATTTTCACTACAAGGATGCCTATTTCCTACAATTCTTGTCAAGTGACCTCATAAATAGTCACAAAATACCAATATCACTTATTTATAGGTGGCCAAGACTTGAAAATAAAAGAAAAAAGCAATTATAGGGTTTTAGAACGCATTTTCAACCAAAATGGCCCGAGTAAGGCCATTTTCACTACAAGGATGCCTATTTCCTACAATTCTTGTCAAGTGACCTCATAAATAGTCATAACATGTCAATATCACTTAGTTATTGGTGGAAAAGGCTTGAAATTAAAAGAAAATAGCCATTAAGGGGTTTAAGAACGCATTTTCAACCAAAATGGCCCGAGTAAGGCCATTTTCACTACAAAGATGCCTATTTCCTACAATTCTTGTCTAGTGAACTCATAAATAGTCATAACATGTCAAAATCACTTAGTTAGAGGTAGCCAAGGCTTGAAATTAAAAGAAAATAGCCATTAAGGGGTTTTAGAACGCATTTTCAACCAAAATGGCCCGAGTAAGGCCATTTTCACTACAAAGATGCCTATTTCCTACAATTCTTGTCTAGTGACCTCATAAATAGTCATAACATGTCAATATCACTTAGTTATAGGTGGCCAAGGCTTGAAATTAAAAGAAAATAGCAATTAAGGGGTTTTAGAAAGCATTTTCAACCAAAATGGCCCGAGTAAGGCCATTTTCACTACAAGGATGCCTATTTCCTACAATTCTTGTCAAGTGACCTCATAAATAGTCATAACATGTCAATATCACTTAGTTAGAGGTAGATAAGGCTTGAAATTAAAAGAAAATAGCCATTAAGGGGTTTTAGAACGCATTTTCAACCAAAATGGCCCGACTAAGGCCATTTTCACTATAAGGATGCCTATTTCCTACAATTCTTGTCTAGTGAACTCATAAATAGTCATAACATGTCAATATCACTTAGTTATAGGTGGCCAAGTCTTGAAATTAAAAGAAAACAGCAATTAAGGGGTTTTAGAACGTATTTTCACCCAAAATGGCCCGAGTAAGGCCATTTTCACTACAAGGATGCCTATTTCCTACAATTCTTGTCAAGTGACCTCATAAATAGTCATAACATGTCAATATCACTTAGTTATAGGTGTCCATGGCTTGAAATTAAAAGAATATAGCAATTAAGGGGTTTTAGAAAGCATTTTCAACCAAAATGGCCCGAGTAAGGCCATTTTCACTACAAAGATGCCTATTTCCTACAATTCTTGTCTAGTGAACTCATAAATAGTCATAACATGTCAATATCACTTAGTTATAGGTGGACAAGGCTTGAAATTAAAAGAAAATAGCAATTAAGGGGTTTTAGAACGCATTTTCAACCAAAATGGCCCGAGGAAGGCCATTTTCACTACAAGGATGCCTATTTCCTACAATTCTTGTCAAGTGACCTCATAAATAGTCATAACATACCAATATCACTTATTTATAGGTGGCCAAGACTTGAAATTAAAAGAAAATAGCAATTAAAGGGTTTTAGAACGCATTTTCAACCAAAATGGCCCGAGTAAGGCCATTTTCACTACAAGGATGCCTATTTCCTACAATTCTTGTCAAGTGACCTCATAAATAGTCATAACATGTCAATATCACTTAGTTAGAGGTGGCCAAGGCTTGAAATTAAAAGAAAATAGCCATTAAGGGGTTTTAGAACGCATTTTCAACCAAAATGGCCCGAGTAAGGCCATTTTCACTACAAGGATGCCTATTTCCTACAATTTTTGTCAAGTGACCTCATAAATAGTCAAAACATGTCAATATCACTTAGTTATTGGTGGACAAGGCTTGAAATTAAAAGAAAATAGCCATTAAGGGGTTTTAGAACGCATTTTCAACCAAAATGGCCCGAGTAAGGCCATTTTCACTACAAGGATGCCTATTTCCTACAATTCTTGTCTAGTGAACTCATAAATAGTCATAACATGTCAATATCACTTAGTTATAGGTGGCCAAGGCTTGAAATTAAAAGAAAATAGCAATAAAGGGGTTTTAGAACGTATTTTCACCCAAAATGGCCCGAGTAAGGCCATTTTCACTACAAGGATGCCTATTTCCTACAATTCTTGTCAAGTGACCTCATAAATAGTAATAACATACCAATGTCACTTATTTATAGGTGGACAAGTCTTGAAATTAAAAGAAAATAACAATTAAAGGGTTTTAGAACGCATTTTCAACCAAAATGGCCCGAGTAAGGCCATTTTCACTACAAGGATGCCTATTTCCTACAATTCTTGTCAAGTGACCTCATAAATAGTCATAACATACCAATATCACTTATTTATAGGTGGCCAAGACTTGAAATTAAAAGAAAATAGCAATTAAGGGGTTTTAGAACGCATTTTCAACCAAAATGGCCCGAGTAAGGCCATTTTCACTACAAGGATGCCTATTTCCTACAATTCTTGTCAAGTGACCTCATAAATAGTCATAACATACCAATATCACTTATTTATAGGTGGCCAAGGCTTGAAATTAAAAGAAAATAGCCATTAAGGTGTTTTAGAACGCATTTTCAACCAAAATGGCCCGAGTAAGGCCATTTTCACTACAAGGATGCCTATTTCCTACAATTCTTGTCAAGTGACCTCATAAATAGTCATAACATGTCAATATCACTTAGTTATTGGTGACTAAGGCTTGAAATTACAAGAAACGAGCAAGTAAGGCGTTTTGGAACGCAATTTCAACCAAGATGGCATACCTCTTCAAGTTGTTGTGTGTCTGTACAATGACTCATCACTATGTCATACATGAATCTCATCACGTATAGGCCACAATCAACTCCGTTTTCTTGTTGTGCGCACTAGCATGAGGAACAAAATGGCACATGAATCACAATGCATAGCAAATTAGCCACATCTTAAGCATTATATATTAAGAATATCACAACATTATGTGGCATTACCTTGGGTGCTTTCCATGTAGGAGCTCGAGGAGCTCGAGGATTTATCTTCTTCATAACACTACATAGAAAAGTAAGTTCAAATTTGATTAGTATAATTAATACATATGAGTTAGGTTATGATAATCAATAACAAGAATTGAAACAAACAAGATATTTACTTTTGCAGTATGGACCTCACGAGGCGCTTTCTTGGTTGAGGTAAACGAGCAGAATCAAAGAAGAAGATTGTGTTAGTCGAAACACAAATCACCAGTAGGGTCCAATGAGAACTACACACGAGACAAACAAATCAATATTTAGACTAGTACAGCATATAAACACACAAAACAAATGAATTTGACAATCATAATCAGACGTACTCCTCATAATATGGGACGAATATAAACTTGTCTCTCGCAGTCACTGATTCCTTGATAGCCCGTTCAGCATAGTACAACACATCAGCGGAGTTGCCTAAGATTCTAGCAGTGGACATCTGCTCAAGGCATAACCACCCAATTTGACACGGAGATTCAAGCTCCCATATTTGCTCCTGGAGTGCTCTGCATGCATGACAATAGAATGTTAATCGAAAACCAAACGACAATCACCACAAAACTGAATAGGCTAAATAGAGTACTAGTTGAATTACCTCATGCATATTTGAAGAAGGGAAATGTTAAGCATTGCACCACTTAGAAATTCCTTCACATCTTCTTTGAATAGCCATGCGGTTGCATCATCATCGTAGTGGAACATTTCCTTAGGTAGTGGAACTTCAATGGGGCTATCACTAGGCAACACACAAACACGGTTGTGCAGATAAGTTAACTCCTTAGAGAGCGATTGAAGCACCGTGTCTTCAACTAGTGGAGTAGCTTGCATAGCTGAACCTCGCGAAGAGCTTTTGTTCGGCGCAATTCCACTCATCGACCCATGTTCACTCCTCTTCTTTGACATCGGTCGATCAATGGTCTTTTGCCCCTCCACCCTCTTCTTTGAAGTTTGGCTTTTCCTCGATGACTAATAAGACAAATTACAGCACACAAATGGTTAAAACAGAATTTCTACCAACTCTTGGGATTAAAATCGGGTATAGAGTAAAGCGTGAACTCTAAATGTAAATTACCTAGGTCGTAAACCGTATCCAAGCACATGGCCATTGCACAAAACTACCTTTGGCTGCCCAAAGTGTAGTGAACTCATCCTCCTCTACGGGCACATGTATTAGGATGTCCTCGAACCCGGCCACCACAGAATTGATCCCAACCGAATAGTGCTCTGGCCGAAGCGGTCGCAAATGGACCGTACCTTGTTCGGCCGGTTGAGCACTTCCATACGCAACCAAGTTCAAGGCTCCACTGTATGAATCGCCCGGGTGAAGAAGTTCACAACGGGTCTCTTCCTACACCAATTAGGAAGATTAATAGCATTTCAATAGAAACACATCATTAGCAACTCAACCGCAACAACATACAACACAAAACAACGCAAAAACCGCACAACATAACAAACTTCACAAATTCCCAGCTGAATCAATGAACCAATATCACCATCCAAAGAAATAAATACACAACTCACCTGTAGAACCGGAAAGTCATGAGGTGTTGGATTCTCAAGCTCCCTCAAGTACGCTTGTGCAGGATTACCAATCTGTAATAGTGTATTGATAGTATGGACCTAATTAGAACCCACGTAACTCAGCAAGTCAAAATACTTATAGATTAGAAACCACTTAATCATGTACCTCCTCGTCTACATGTATCTCATCTTCTCCTTGTTTTCGTGGGTAACTACAAGAGTCGACCGGTGTAGTCGAGGAGAAAGGCAAGCTCGGCAAGTTCATTTGCTTTGCCCATGCATTGAACTCTTCTCGCATCTCGTTGCGCACTTGTTCCTTAATTGATGCCACCGTAGCATCCAATTTGACCGGTGAGTTCACACTTGCCCGAGATCTTCCTGATTTGGTATATTCCGGACCCATCACCTTCTCCCATCCTAGCAAGCTCCCCCCCGCACCCAAAACGCGTGCTGGATGGTAGGGCTTTCCCAAAGCCAAGGTGAAAGGGTCCTTCTCCACTGTTGGGATGAGCTTGCCTTCAACAAGCTCTCCAGTGTACTCAAGCTGTAGCAAAAGCAAAAAGGCAACATCAAGTTAGTGTTTATGTAAAGTGATATATGTACAACAGATTCATGCAGTTCACAATTCATAGTTGCTTACAAGTTTATCCACCATTTCTTTTGTTTCCGGAGCCTTGATGGACCATTTTCCGGTTTTCTTGTCACGAGAATGCAAAGAACAGAAGAAATCTCCAGCACGACTCACCAAAGTACTGGTCGTGGAGTCAGAGGGCACAGTGGAGGACCCTAGTAGCGAAGTGGGGTATACTCCCTCACTCACCCACGTCTCCCTCCATTCATCATACGTCATACACCCCATACGATGGTAGTATTGCTTCTGCAATGCATTCTTGGAATTCTGCTCTCTTATTTCCTACATAATTAGACATATTAGTTTCAAAACTACCAACATATATTAAATATATTTTACAATTGTCAGCAGAGTTACTTGAACTTACAATTGCTTCTTTTTTGCTTTTTTGAAGAACGAAAGCATCCCAATCTTCCTTTGATACACTAGGCCATATTTGCCATGGGAGTTTCTCTTCATCGATGACTTCTTCATCCATGCCACCTTCTTTCTTGTTCTTTGGTTTTCTCACAAGCTTCTTTGTGATAAACCGACGAACTAAGGTGGTCTTGAAGCCTCTGAATCTTGCCGCAAGTAAGGATTCAAACACCCTTCGCTTGGCGTACTCATTTGGAATGTTAAATAGACTCTACAAGTACAAATAACAGTCATTATTAGTTTTCCCATTTAATAACAATAAAATGAAGGAATTTGTAAATGTGCAAAAAAAACACTTACCCTAGTATCATTCCAAAACGTGTCAATCAAGCCTGTAGGTACTTCGCTCAAACGAAGAGTAATGGGAATTTTGCGCGCACAAATCCCAACTTGAACAGCATACTGACGACGCCATTTGCCTGTAGGTTGTCCTACCCTGTCATACTCCAAGACCATTGGACCGACAGGTTTCTTGAAACTTGTAGTCGGACCCCTCAGCTTTTTCTGCGCTGGTCCCTTCACCCCCCCTCCACTTTGATCCTCGCCGAACGACTCAGACATTGCATTCTCGATAGGAGGCGCTTGTTCAGCTGCAATTTCAAACTCATCAAGCATACGATCCAAAACATCTTGAGCCTGATCTTCTGCCTCACCCAAATCAGGCTCCTTGTTCACATCATACATCTCGTCCCCATCCTCAGATGAATCATCATCGTCGTCCTGTACATCCTCGACTACAATACGGTACTGATCGTCCGCCATGAGATGTAAAAACCTGTCATTACAAACATAACACGTTATTAGTTGTAATATAAATAAATTGGTACTATAAACTTATAATCAAATATAAATTGCTGAATTATAATACAAATTAATATAGAAAATGGGGAACGAAGTTACTTCATTCATTTAAAAGAAAATAAGAAATATGGGCAAGTAAGTTAGCAATTTCATTCATTTTCACCTAAAAATGTGATTTAATAATACTTTCGACGCCTACAATTTCAAAATAACAAAAAATAGTACCTCAATCTAATATTCCTTCGTCGTGGTCTGATCGCATGTAATTGGCTTGGTCGTCTATCTCATTTGGTACAACAGGTCTAGGAACAACGAAAGGTGCCGAGTCATCAAACGCATCATATTCTTCCTCATCCTCGACATCTCTAACGCCAAGGATTCTTCTTTTGCCGGCTAGCACAATACACCATTTTGAGTCGGCTGGGTCACTTACGTAAAACACTTGCTTGGCTTGAGATGCAAGGATGAATGGTTCATCACTTTCATTCAGGTGGCCAAGATCTACAAGGGTAAAGTCATCGTGTTTGACATTACGACTGATATTATCAACCCACTTACACTGGAAAAGAGCAATCGTGAAGTCACAATAATCAAGCTCCCATATTTCTTGAATTCGACCGTAGTATGACAACTCTGCATCAACAGGTGATTTATCCTTAGCACTTGCAAACTCCCTTGACGATGCCACAAGCGTTACACCACTGTTTTGGGTCGAGGATGATTTCAAATCCTGACGCTCAGTCCAAAAAGTGTACCCATTTATGTCATATCCCTCAAATGAGTGAACGTCATCCCTAGGACCATAAGCAAGCCACCTTACTGTATCTGTGACACTCTCGTACTTTCCACCCATCACTCGATCACGAAACCAACTCACAAACTTCTTATTATGCAACTGCATCAGTGCCCGTTCACCTTTCGATGGAAATTCATCACGCAAACTAGCCATGTGCTCGTCTAAATATGGGTGAACATCTGCAACATGGTGCAACACATATAGGTGCGCTTGGAAGAACTTATCTCGATCAGGTGACATTCGTTTCGACCCGATTGTGCCATGACCATCAAGTCTCCCTTCGTGTCGAGAAGTAGGAATACCAATAGGTTTAGCAACTGCTATATAGTCGGCCACAAAATTACCGACCTCCTCAGCCACGGTCCCTTGAATCATACTTCCTTCCGGGTGAGCCCGATTCCTGACTTTATCTTGCAATGTACCCATGTGTCTTTCAAAAGGATAGCACCACCGCATGAACACTGGACCGCATAACTTAATCTCACGCACCAAATGAAGAATCAAATGCACCATTATGTCGAAAAACGAGGGTGGGAAGTACATCTCAAATTTGCACAAAGTCACAACCACATCCGCCTGTAAAGCATCAAGTGTACAAGGATCAAGCACTTTGCTGCATAGTGTATTGAAAAACGAACAGAGGCTTGTAATAGCTTCCCGCACGTGCTTTGGTAAAATACCACGTATTGCAATTGGTAGGAAAACTTGCATCAGAACATGACAATCATGGGATTTCATACTTGTCAGCTTCAATTCTCCATTTAAGGATACAAATCTTTTCATGTTAGATGCGTACCCTGATGGAACCTTAATGCCATACAGACATGCACAAAACATCCGTTTTTCTACCCTTGACAATGTGTAGCAAGCTGGAGGTAAATAGGCCTTGCCTGAAGTGGCTTTTCCCTCATTTTTCTTGTTCGACGCATCCATGGCCTTTCCCTTTCCCTTGCTCTTCCCCTTTCCTGTTTTCGAACTCAATTCCTTTTCCATTTCCTGTTCCTTTCTCTTACTAACCCTTTGCTGAACCCACAATTCTGGACGAACCCCCATCTTTTTCAAATCGTCCCGTGCACCCTTTCCGTCCTTTGTCTTGTTTTGAATATTCATCAGCGTTCCCACAAGAGCATCACACACATTCTTCTCTATATGCATTACATCAAGACAGTGCCTAACGTCATGTTCTTTCCAGTACGGGAGCAACCAAAAGATTGATTCTTTTTTAAAGAGAGAAGTTGACTCCGCCGCTTTTTCTGATTTCCCAAACACTGTTCGTACACCCTTTACTCGAGCGTAAACCTTCTCACCAGTCAACGGCCTAGGAGCAGTCCCCTCTTCCACTGTCCCATCAAAAGCCTTTTTCTGCCTACGGTACGGGTGATCGCGCCTGAGCAACCTTCGGGTGCGCAAGTACACCTCTTTGTTCTTATACCCGGACAAGTTTCCATACGCAGGAAAATCATTAACGGTCCACATAAGAGTTGCACGCAATGTGAACATCTCATTCTTATGAGCATCAAAAACAGAAACCCCTTCGTCCCACATCTTTCTCAAATCATCAACAAGGGGCGCAAGATAAACATCTATGTCGTTTCCAGGTTGCCTTGGCCCCGATATCAAGAGTGAAAGCATTACATATTTCCGTTTCATGCACAACCAAGGAGGCAAATTGTAGATCACTAAAAGTACCGGCCATGTGCTGGTGCTGGGTACTAAGAGTGCCAAATGGATTCATCCCGTCCGTGCACAAACCAAGCCTTAAATTTCTGACTTCATCACCAAATTCCCCGAACTTCATATCAAGGTTCTTCCATTGCGGGGAGTCGGCTGGGTGCTTCAGCATTCTGTTTTTCTTTCTTCCCTCTGCATGCCACCTCAAGTTTTTAGCGACTGCTGGTGTTGAGAATAGACGCTTAAACCTTGGAATAATGGGAAGATACCACAACACCTTAGCAGGCGGTCCCTGCTTACCAGCATTGCAACTCATGCGCTTGTAGCGCGACTTCTTACAACGTGGACACTCCTCCAATTTTTCATATTCATTTCGATAAAGAATACAATCATTAGGACATGCATGTATCTTCTTATACTCCAAACCAAATGGACACATGAGCTTCTTAGCGTAATAGTAAGACTTAGGAATTTCATTCCCGTCGGGCAACATCTCACTTAACGCGCTCAACAAAGAAGTAAAACTACTGTCCGTCCACCCATGCTTCGACTTAATGTTAAAAAGTGTTAGCACGGCGGATAGTTTAGAGTATTTTTTGCACCCAGGATACAAAGGCTTTTAGAAGCCTCCGATAATGACTCAAACACGCCCCCTTCAAAACCACGCATCATCTCATCCACCCCTTCATCCTCGACCTCATCCACATGATCATCCTCAAATCCATCCTCAGCACCATGATCAACAATATGTTCATCATTATTCTTGTACTCCTCATCCACACAAATGTCATTGCTTCTATCATCATGCACATCATTCCCAATAACATCCCCACTGTATTCTCCTTCTTCACCGTGCCAAATCCACACATGGTATTTAAGCCTAAACCCACGACAAACTACATGATCTCTAATGATAGCAACACTATTGACCACCTTCACATTATTACAATCAACACAAGGACAATAGAGGCAATCGAAACCCATTCTGCGCTTGTAAGATGAAGCCCTCTCGCAAAACTCTTGAACCCCATTAAAGAATTCCAATGTATCACGTCTACCATACATCCAGCCACGATCCTTCTCCATTAGGTAAATTGTCTCTAAACATGGCAACATATTACGAATCATGTATAATTGCTACCATCTATTATATATGTAAATCAAATTCAAACATACAACATGCATATAACATTCATATAGATACAAAAATGCATATATGCTTCCAAAGGGTCCTTATCACTCCAACCTAACCCATCCTTGAACGTTTACTCTCACTAGTGAATATATGTCGAATTTCCAATTTTAAGGAAAACCCGGCAGCATTTCCCCCCAGTTCTCCAAGTACACGATGTAGGTAATAAGTTACCCACATATGTACCCAGAGAACATGGTGTTCGAGGAAATGGTAAGCCAAGATGTCCCTTAAAATCGAAAAAAAATAGACATACATTCACCACCTAAGTGAGAGTAAACGTTCAAGAACAGTCCCAACCGGGGACTATTCAAGACTTTCTCCTAATGAGAAAGCCTTGAACGGGTATCTAGGCATATGATGATGCAAACATTTCATATATTTAATGTTGTATTTAGTTTGTCATTATATAATACACGAATCTAATAGCTAGCGTGAAAAAACGTTTATTAAAATAATAATAGAGAGAAACAAATATTTATAGCTTAGAAAAGTTTATAATTCATACCAACACAATAGATGTATTCTTTGTAACTTCCCAGTTGAGCTAAATTAATGTGTAGTCTTCAAACTACACTTGAACTTCAATTCACATATGAACCTATAAAAAGAAAAAACAAACTAAAAGTTATTAGTAAGTATGTATGAGAAATGGATAATAAACACAAATAGGGGCATATGATTAAAGAGAACGAGAGATTCTCTAAAGTTAGCAATCAAATGTGAAACAAACGAGAGATTAAATAAATGTATGAGAAACAATTTTTTTTTATTTTTTATTTTTTTGGCAAGTAAGAATATATTATTACCAAAAACGCAGGTTACAAAGTTACAACACTAAGAAGTAACCCTCCAAACTACACAATCCCAAAAAGGCAAACAACCACCTAAAAACCACCCCTTATTTATTCATCTTTGTAAAAGCATTGTTTTGGTAACACTCCTTATTTATTCATCTTATCATTTTATTTCATTCAATTGATAATTTGCAATTGCTTTAGTGTACTGTATATTATGGAATGATTCATGGTTATAACGGATAATTTGACTTTGCGGGGTTTTTGATTTTGGAAACAGACAGTAGCTTATTTAATCTGGAATTATGAAATATTATTGGTTCAGGTGAATACTCAAGCCCAGTCTGACGTTGTTGATTGTAGCAACCGGTATAATTCAAAGTACTATGTGGTGGTTGTACAGGTGCTCTTTCTCCTTCTCTTGACTTGTTAACTTACTATTCCATGTCTTCTTGTTTTAAATTTAATTAATGTTGGTGGGATTTGTAATGCAGTACACTGCAAGATTCAATGCTGAAACTGTCAAAAACTACCTGTACACTCTCAATCAGGGTAAAGTTCCTAAAAAGAAATTCAATTGTCAGTACTCTCCTCTTGTGCTTCTCATTTTTTATCTTCATTGTGTTTTAACCAAAATAAGATAGGCTGGAAATGAAATGTGTTACCAACTTACCACACATCTCATATCAACCCACAGGTAATGAAAACACCTCTCATACCAAACAATAGGTAATGGAAACGATTAATTGATTACTATACCAAACATGCTCATATGTTACTGAATCTTACTTTTTTAGTCCCTTTGTGTTGCATCTGTTAGACATTGGCATTAGATAATTAAATTAAAAAATATATAATTCATCGAGTGAATTAGCTTGTTAATTGCATCAGCAACAATGAATTCCCATCCTGATTTTTTCCCAGCCTCCTCTTGCAGACTCTATGCCTAACTTCTTTCTGTATTTGTATCTGAAAATAAATTAGATTCTTCTTCAGTATTGTATTGTTGTTACAGCTACTGAGTTTATTTTTTTGGCTTAGTTTTCGCTGCTCCTTTCTAACTTTCAGTGATTAAAAACCTGATTTTTTAGTACCATTGTACCCCATCATTGCACAAACAGAATCAAAATTAATCAACCAAACAAGGATTCATGCCCATTCTATGTTGCCTGAGAAACCACAAAACATCACACAATCTTCTCAATTACCTGAAATGGCGCCTTAGACCCACAATGAGAGCGAGCAAGAAGGTTGTTGTACGTGGAGGGGGCGGCGGCAATGCGAGTGTATATTCACATACCCTAGATTACAACGGCCATATAATTACTAAATTGTAAAAAAAAATGCACCAAAAACTTCATATAAGTAAAACATACCTTAGCTTGAAGCCGTTTCAATGGAGATAGTTATATGGCTGGAGTTGCTTCAATGGAGGGGGGGCAATGCGACGAACTAGCTGCTTCAATGGAGGTGAGAATGTCGCACCACAAATTGAAGAACGAAGAACTAGCTGCTTCAATGAAGAACGAATTGAACTGCTTCAATGAAGAACGAATTGAACTGCTTAAATGGAGAAGGAATAGGAGAAGAGAAGAGAAGAGGATGAACAAGAAAGGCGCCTTAATTAGCAAATAATATGAATTGAAGAACGAATTGAACTGCATGTGTACAGGACCCTAAAAAACCCGGGTTTATTTTTTTTTAAATGCCAACTCTAGCCTTTTTCCTTTTTTTTTTAAAAAAAAAACAGTTGGCACCGGTTTGAACCGGTGCTAATCAGCGTATTTGGCACCGGTTCGCTTTAAACCGGTGCCAACTCTAACCTTCTTAATTTTTTATTTTTTTTTAAAACAGTTGGCACCGGTTTGAACCGGTGCTAAATTGTGTAGTTGGCACCGGTTTAATTCAGAACCGGTGCCAACTATGAATTTTTAAGTCCCGCCCATTAATTTTGGCACCGGTTTTCAAGAACCGGTGCTATAGGGGGGGTGCCTATTAAGTTTTTTCTACTAGTGATGTCTGTAAGTAACTCAAACAACAACCCTATGTGTCCGGAACTCCCCAACAAGTTGGCATTTTGCCTAAACTTGGTAAACTTCAAGGAGTGGGAGGAGGAACTCAGGAAAACTCTTCGGAATTGTTCCTTGGATTACACTCTTGACACTCCCATTCCAAGCTTCTTCTCTAAGGGGATCATGACCGATGAGGCTCATGAAGAATGGTCTTCCAACTGCAAGAAAGTCTCACGACTTATGGCTAATTCCATCCCGAAAGATTGGAAGGAAAGCCTTTCCTCCTACCTTCCGGACATGTTCCTCAAAGCCCTTGAGGACGTTGTCAATGTAAGAGTCACCAAGAGTGACAATGGAAACTATGATGGACTCGTGTTTGATTTGACTAGGTCACTCTCAAACATGAAGATAAAGCCACCAAATGTGGGTTGTCTTGCTAAGGAAAGGCGCCGGCTATGGACAAAGGTCTACAATGCCAAATTGAGACCCGGCATGCCCCTCCGACCTCATGTGCTTGGAATGACTAGGCTCTTCAAACACATGCAACTTCTCGGAATCTCATTGGAGGATGAGATGGCTTGGCATATCTTGCTTGCTTCACTCCACTTGGGCTATGATGCACTTAGAGTGCATATAGCTGCGGGAAAGGAGACACACTCCTTAATAGAAGTGGTGCAACTACTTAGTCGAGCCACCGCCTGTGGAGTGACCGAGAGGCCCTTGAGAGCAAGGAGAAGGGAGTTCAAGAAGGTCAAGGCAAAGATGCGTTGCTTCTATTGTGGTGGGCAAGGCCACTACAAGAGAGAATGCAAGCTCTTCCGGGAGGTGGAGGAGAGGAATGTAGCATCTGCCTCAGGTATCTTCCGTAAACACTTGTGAATTAAGCTTATCATAGGTATTAGATACCAAGTATGACTCACTTTATGTTGCCTTTTCGGGGACCAAGTGAGAAGCTTATCAAGTGTTCGTGCAAGGACAAGTAGACGACGAAGATGGTTTATCGGTCGTGCTTGCATGCACTATTTTGTCTATGACATGTAATTAAACTAATCTTAGTTTCATCATGCTTTTGAACATACTATGATCTATGGTGTTGGACACCTAGTTATTTTGAATTTAAGACTTTGACAATGGTTGTTTCAAAATTGTCTTGCAAATATATGTTCAATGAAAATTGCATGATTTTGACATATGATTAGACAAAAGTTGATACCACTACTTAAACTAAGAACCCTAAGAATTTACCTTCGATATGACTATATCTACCTAATGTCGAATAAATCTGAATCTTTTGAGAAATTCAAAGAATTTCAGAAAGAAGTTGAGAATCAACTTGGCAAGAAAATTAAAGCACTTCGATCGGATCGAGGTGCCGAATATTTGAGCCATGAATTCGACGATCACTTGAAAGAAAAAGGTATTCTTTCAGAGCTGACACCTCCCGGAACTCCTCAATGGAACGAAGTGTCCGAACGGAGGAATCGAACCTTGTTAGACATGGTTCGATCAATGATGGGTCTTAGTGAACTTCCTATCTCTTTCTGGGGACATGCGCTACAAACCGCGGCACTAACACTGAATCGAGCTCCGTCAAAAGCTGTTGAAAAGACTCCATATGAATTATGGACTAAGAAACCTCCTAGGTTGTCTTTTCTGAAGATTTGGGGATGCGAAGCATATGTCAAACGATTAATTTCGGACAAACTTCACCCCAAATCAGATAAGTGTTTCTTTGTGGGATACCCAAAAGAAACCAAAGGATATTACTTCTACAATAAATCCGAGAACAAAGTGTTTGTTGCTCGTGATGGTGTCTTTTTGGAGAAGGAACACCTTTCCAAAATGACAAGTGGGAGGAAAATCGAACTCGACGAAGTTCGAGAGGACGAGCAACAATGTCAACCTGATAAAACTGACAATCTAAGTGCTTTGGAAGCAGCTGAGAAGATTGGTCAAAATCAAACAGACAATGTAAATGCTCAACCCATTACCCTTCGTAGGTCGCAACGGCCAAGATCCTAACCAGACAGATACCTTGGTATTGTCTTAACCGATGATCTGGACATCCTAGTTATGGATGGTGATGAGCCAGCATCATACAAACAAGCTATGACGAGCCCCGACTCTGCTAAATGGCAAGAGGCCATGAAATCCTAGATGGACTCCATGTCTGAAAATCAAGTCTGGGACTTGGTGAATTTTCCCGAAGGTTGCACACCCATTGGTTGCAAATGGATCTTTAAATTGAAGACAGACAAAGATGGAAATGTATCAATATACAAAGCTAGACTGGTGGCAAAAGGTTATAGACAAATCCATGGGATTGACTATGATGAAACTTTTTCACCGATTGCAATGCTAAAGTCTGTCCGGATTATCCAGGCGATTGCTGCATATACGATTATGAAATATGGCAGATGGATGTCAAAACCGCCTTCCTAAATGAGATTTTGGAAGAAACTGTGTATATGACACAACCAGAAGGTTTTGTAGATCCAAGCAACGCTAGAAAGGTATGCAAGATAAAGAAGTCCATTTATGGATTAAAGTAGGCAAGCAGAAGTTGGAATCTGCGATATGATGAAGCCATCAGCAAGTTTGGTTTTATCAAGAATCCAGAAGAGTCTTGTGTCTACAAGAAGGTCAGTGGGAGTGACATCGCATTCCTAGTCCTATATGTCGATGACAAACTGCTCATTGGAAACAGCACAAAATTACTAGAGTCCGTAAAGGGCTGGTTAGGAAAGTGTTTTTCAATGAAGGACTTAGGAGAGGCACAATACATATTGGGCATCAAGATCTATAGGGATAGATCTAAGAGGATGATTGGATTGAGCCATAGTACTTACATTGATATAGTACTGGCACGATTCAACATGGAGAATGCTAAAAGAAGGTACCTACCCATGTCCCATGGCATAACTCTCAACAAGAAACGGTGTCCACAAACACCTGTTGACGAGAGAGAATGGATCAGATTCCATATGCTTCGCTAATTGGGTCGATCATGTATGCCATGATATGTACCAGACCAGATGTATCGTATGCTTTAAGCGCTACGAGCCGATACCAATCAAACCCAGGAGAGGCGCATTGGACTGCAGCCAAGAATATCCTGAAGTACCTGAAAAGGAACAAGGATAAATTCATGGTTTATGGTGGCCACAAAGACCTAGTTGTTGAAGGTTACACCGACGCTAGCTTCCAGACTGTCAGAGACGACTTCAAGTCACAGCCAGGGTATATATTTGCCTAAATGGAGGAGCGTTTAGCTGGAGCAGTGCCAAGCAAAGCACCACTGCAGATTCTACAACTGAAGCCGAATACTTGGCTGCTTCAGAAGCCTCTAAGGAGGTTGTTTGGATTCACAAGTTCGTCAGTGAACTTAGTGTTGTACCCTCCATCAAGGGTCCGATAGATCTCTACTGTGACAACAACGGAGCTATCACTCAAGCTAGAGAGCCAAGAGAGCACCAGAAGGTCAAACATGTCCAGAGGCGATTTCACATGATAAGGGAATGGAAATCCTAAGGTTAAATCAGAATTTGTAAGATCGGAACGGATGATAATGTGGCCGATCCTTTGACTAAACCTCTGCCTCAAGTGAAACACAACAAGCACATTGAGGCAATGGGAATCAAGCACGTTGGAGATTGGCTTTGAAATTCCCTGTACATGTGTTTTAATTAAACTGGATGCGTTAATGTAAAACACTATGTAGAAACCATTCATTTATGGAATAATGAATTTTATATTTTATATTCACTCCATTGCTATTTAATTGCGGTTTAGAATTAAATAATGAGTCCATTCGATTTATGGAAATATTCCAAACAGGGTATCAAGACCATGTCTAGGATAAAAAAAACACCTATTAAGTGAACATTGAATATTTAAATCGAAAATTGTCCCTAATCAAGGTCATCTAACTGATGGACGATAGATGACCACCAGAGATTAGTATGTAGTATGATTTACAGCACCGTTTCTTGTGCTGCAAGGACGTAATGGTCATAAATCATTTGCACAAGTGCTAGTTTAGAACTGCACTGGATAGACCTATGAGAGTACTTTATGAGATTCTAAATTGTCATAAGTACATTTCTCATTATAGCTATCGGAACCTGTTTCCTTAACCATGAGTAATGTGAAGTTTTCTTGTTTGAGTACTAGTCTCTTTGATATTGCCTAACGTCTGCCATAACTGGGGATCATAACGGGAACACTCGGGAGATTAGGTCCTCTTAGTAAGAAGAACTTACAGTACAAGACTGGGAATGTCCCCCTATCGACAATAGGGAGCATGTTTTTGTTGTTTACAAGCCTGCTCGAAGAGCGAGACTGTTAAAATGCATGGCCGTGCTCAGATGGATTTTAGAAATCATCTGCTTATTGACAGTCGAACTCGGAGATCGAGAAACACTTCTGAACGTAATAAGGATGACGATGAATCTTACCTTATAGTTCACGAAAAGACATTAAGAGACATAGGAAATGGGCTATACACTGTATGCACACTTGTCCGGAAGGACAAGTGGGAGATTGAAAGGAATGGTGTCCTTCCAACAAGTGTATTATTCTGATAGAGGGTTCAGAATTATTACAGAGCTAATTCTTCAGTAAGGTCAAGTGATCGGAATGCCTAGGTGGAGGCCGCTTCCGATCAGTAATATTAAGGTACATTTAATATTACAACTTAATCTTAACTGAACCCTTCGGATCGAACCCAATCGAACAACTGATCCGAGACGACGAATCAATCCGAAGGATTCGACGAGTCGTCGGAGTTTTACGAACACAGACGTCGGATATCGAGCCTAGGGCGTCGAAACTGAGCGTCGTAAAATCACAAGCAACAAGTACGAGCATAGCCGTAGCATCACATTGGCCTAGCCATGTGAATGCTAGGCTAGGCTAGTTCATCGCAAGCCAAGGCGCACCATGTGTGTGCTAGGGGCGCCATGCGTGCTGGCAACACCATCGCAGCAGCGTGCTTGCGTGTGTGCGTGCCTTCGCATGGCATAGCATCACCATCGCAGCCCTTCGCACAAGCACAACGCCATCGCAAGTGCTAGGAACTAGCGTGTGCATGTGCGTGTATGCCTTCGCATAACACAGCACCATCGCAGTGCTGGGCACTTGCGTGTGTGCGTGTGTGTATGCCTAGGCCTATCGCCACGCACCAGCCATTAAGCAAATGTGGTGTGCGCATGTGCGAGTGCCGAGGCCAGCAGCTTATGAGGCAATGCCCAGCATGCGTGGCTCGCTAGCAGCATGCATGCTGGCTATGCGAGAGGGCAGTGCGTGCTGGCCAGCAAGCTGCAGCAGTGAAGGGGGCCTCGGCCAGCTCCCAGCACCCAGCAGCATGCGCGGCTCGCTAGCAGCACGCATGTGCTGGCTAGTGCATGCTGTGCGTGCTAGCTATGCCTGCTGGTGCGTGCTGGCGTGCTAGCTGGCAGCCTCCCAGCTGCTTTGCTTGGTGCCGGTTTTGTGAGAGGTGGGGACTAATGCTAGGAGCATGCCTTGGGGAGCAAGGCAATGGTGCCCTCCCAAGGGACATGGTCCTCACTCAAACCTCTTTACCCTTTTGCCACTTGTTGCATGGTGATTACTTTGATTAATTATTTAATTTAGAATAAAATAAATTATCACACTTACCAATTCTCCCACATTGGTGGGAGATTGAAATTCAAGGGTTCATTTCCCTATAAATACCAAGGCTTTGGCATTTGGGAAACAACACACTTGAGTGGAACTATATATGCATCTCCATTGTTGAGAATACCTTAAGTTCGTAAAACTCCAAGTTTATATTTTGTTCGGGTCCCGACTAACCTTCTGGACTTAGGACGATCGGGTCGGGTTCGAGGGTACGAACCGTCGGAGGCCTTGCATTTGCGAAGGTTTTACCTTACTCAGAAACTCAACACCCAGTCAATTCTCACATGTAGGAGCAAGCAACGTAAGAAGTCACAAACACCGTATAAAAGAAAGAGAGACTACCCCTCAAAACCCACCAGACAACAATCTTGATACTGAGGATTGATCCTTGGTACTCCCAACCCACCCCTCGCCCAAACCGAATCCTCTTCCACCATTGGTCAAGTCAAAAAGTACTTAAAGTATACAGTCGCTCACATTGAAAAATAAATAGTTACAAACACTGAAACATATGTATGGCCTTTTCGCAAATCATAAGTTATGATCTTAAAATGCGCCTCTAGAACAAAAATCTGCTTCCCCCACCATAGCATGAGCTATGCTATGAACTTAATCAACAACTACAACGATGCACAAAAGAGCATACAAAAAAGGTATACTCCCACACTTGCTTTCCTTGTTTAGAAAAGGAAAAGTTGTAGGCTAAACCTACTAAAGAGAGTTGTAGGTTAAACCTACTTTTTTGTATATGCCCTTGTTTATTTCAATTAGAGCTCAAATCTTCCTCCCTCGTTCATTTCAATTTCTTCTTATTATTGCCATTACTGTTTTCTGTGAGCCTAGTTGCAGCGGGAAGATCCGTGGTGGTTGAGTCCATCACAGAATAAGCTTCAGTCAAATATCTTATGAATTAACACATGCGAACAAGCACAAAAAATAAGTCCTTAATAATTGTTAGGTCACATTTAGCCCTTTTCTAATTGAACAATGCAACATAAAACAAGCACAGGTTCTAGACTATGAAGCACGATGAATGTAAGATTTGAACATAGTACTACATTAGCACAACAGAAAATAGCCGAACACCATCATGACCTTCACAATGAAATATGAAAATTCTACACCTTCATAGGGCTACCAAATAACAAAATGATACAAGACTCGAAAACTAATCTCGCGTGCAAAATTTTTGGAACAATTATCTGCTACTTATTGTAACTCTATTAATTCTATTACAAGGAGCATTTCGAACACTTTAAATAACATACTAATAATAAGATAATTTAATATTTTGTTCTTAAAAAAAAGGTGAGAGTATTATAGTTGGTAATGGCTAGATCGCTTTAAAATGTAGCAATTTTTTACATTGTAAAAATATTGGATCTCCCATTGAGAGAATGATATTCATATACATTGTGAAATTTTACAAGATTTGGATTGATTCTCCACATTATATTGAGATTCATTCTACTATTGCAACATAATTTTTATTTACACATATTTGGCTTACATTCAATCAAAGAGGAATCCCGATATGTAGTTGAATGGAACAATCCTTCAACAATTTTTTCAAAGAAAGATTAACAAACCTTTTAGCCCGTGCATCGTAAACACTACTGAATAGTTTGTTTTAATAGGCAAATGTTTTTTTTCTTTTTTAAAAGACGACATACTTAATTAATCCTCCTATAAAAAAAATATTTTAAAAACAATTTAACTCGTGCATTTGCACTGGCTAATTACTAGTTGTTAATCAAGTGGGGACAATTTTGTCAATTATGTATTAAAATCTTCCATAATGACATTTGATTTATGAAATCATTAATAGCCCTACTTGAAATACGTAATCGAAATTAAAAATGGCAAGTAAAACTAATTGAAAAAATTATTTAATTTCTTTTAACACCCAAAATTTATTTATACAAAATAAATAACAAATATTTTAGAGAACAAATCATTTACTCCATTTGCAATATACTTACTATGAATGAACGGGAAAAACAAGTTTAAGTGAAAAAAAAAAAAAACTGTTTATCAAAAGATTTTAATAATTATTTGTGAAATTATTACTTCCCCCGTTTTTTATTAGATACATCACTTTCTAAAAAGGAAAGTTTTAATTTCGATGCATCACTTTTCTTTTTAGTTAATAAACTCTACCCTATCACATGGGTCCAGTTTTTTCTTTCTATGTATCTCTCTCATCAAAAATTGTCGAGAGTCCGAAAATTTAAAAGTGATGCAACTGATAAAAAACGGAGGAAGTAATTTTTCTGTAAAGCTAATATTGTTAACGTATTTTTAACTTTTTTAAACATCAATCCTGATTTTAATATTTAAAAATTCTCTATAATACCGCACATATCAAATGCACAAAAAACTAGCAACATGTTAATAGACGGAGGGGCGAGAGGAGTACTTGCTAAACAGAGAGGAAATGAAGCACATCGTCAGCTAGTCTTCAGAAGTTCAAATGAGTAGGAGTCGCAGGCCTTGACGATTACGGTTTCACTAGTGTCTAGCACTTTGAACTTGAAAAAGACAATTTCGATAGTAGATACAGTAGGTGCATTATATACGGTTTCACTAGTGTCTTCACAAATTATTGTTGCCTAAATGAAGCATTGCATCGAAGTGTATCCTTTCGACATTCATATCAACTTTGTCCTTAAAGCACGAATCCCACCGGACGTTCAACCATTTTTTCTTGGCTATATGAAAAGCACAAAGAAGAGATGGGAATTTATGGTAGTGAGAGTATATCACACCATTAACAACAGCGGCAAAATCAGCCCAAACTGGGAAATCAGGGGTGAGACATTCCCATGTCTCAATACCATCAACATCAACAGGAGGAGTGAAAGCATACAGGGAAGGCAATAAAAGGGGACCACCATAGATGCGCATAAGAATGCGTTTGTTGGAAGGGTCAGGAAGTACAGGAATAGACACACTACAACCGACAAGGCTTGTAGGGATATGGCTGATTACCTTACAGTGGCGTTGTTGGCAGGGTCAAGAACCTCGGGCGCAAGGCGATTAAATCCAAAGTTGTAAATCTTGCCAAGAAAGCTAACATAGTTGAAAGAAGAGCAATCCTCAATGAAGACAGGAGATGGATGCCGCACTGCAGCCTCATCAGACATGTTAAGACTAGAACCATCAAAGTAGTGTGTACGGTTGGATAAGGGAGATGCAGATTGGAGTCGTTGGATGAAAGGTGATCGTGCTATAAACGTGTCACACCTCCCACTATGTAGATGCATTCATTCAAAGAGACCATGGCATTTGTAAGCTCAACCATGATCAGTGAAGGAAAGCAACAACGAGTCAATTTATTCTGCTTCAGATCCACCGAGTGAAAATCTACACTTCCAAAGTAGGGCTTTCAGTTCCATCTTCTAGTCTATCCACAGGCGGCCTTTGAGCGTTCAGTGCCAGCATTAAAATACTTTTTTCCTTTCCTTGGCCTCTTCGTGATCCGCTACTCTGCTCTATTTCTATCTCCATATCCCTATACACCAAGCAGCCGATAGGATAATCAAAAAAACTGGAAACTTACCCTTTAGAGAGAAAATTTGACAAACTTAACAGACAAGTAATAAAGCTAGAAGAATTAACATTGAGTTTAATGCATTTATTTCTAAAATCAAATATTCATTAAGCTACTGGAAGTTTGGAAATCGCAAATTTGAAATATGGGCATATGGTAGCAGACTTTGCCACTTCATATATCTGTATAATTATAAACCTAATCTAGTTTTTACAAATAAAATAGACTGAATTATAAGAGTATGTGGGAGGGAGGTGGGGAGGAAAGCAAAGAGCATTGAACATGGAATATGTAGGGAATTACATGACACACGTCAGGTGGGGGTAAATCAAGAAACATTCATACAGTCCTAAAAGTGAAATACTAAGCACAAGCAAGCAACCAACAATATTTACAGGTGCAATCAAATGAGCATAACCAATAAGAATCCCGACTCTCCTTTTATAAGCCTATACTGATGTATGAACCCACTAGAATCCCCTGCCTTCTTACTTTGAGTTCATATAGATAGAGGTCATCCAGTAGAATTTTTTAAAAAGGAAAAATTCATGGGAATAATCCCACCTTTAGGCCGTTCGTTTTTAATAATCCCACCTTTGGATTATTTTTAATAATCCCACCTTTACCCACCGATCTTTTTTAATGATCCCAACCGGTCATGTAACCTGTTATAACAGGTTACATGACACGTAGCGGCCTGTGATTGGTAAAAATAAATAAAAATAAAAAAACAAACAAAAAAAAAAAAAACAGCCGGCCACTAGGGAGCCGGCCACCAGCCAGTCCAGCACCCTGCCGCCGGTACCTGCTCCGGCAGGCGCGCCAATGGCCGCCGACCTCCCTCCCAATCCCCTCCCACTTCTCTCTCTCCTCTATCTTCCTCCATGATCACTCCATCACAACCACCACCAGGGAAACGGCCGAACTGAACTCCCCACCCGCGTCCATTTCCGTCTCGGCAGCCACTCCCTTACCCTGCCTCAGCCCTGACAACCACCCCTCCCCTTGCCCCACCACCAAAACCACCCTCCTTCCACAACTGTGGTGGAATGGTGACTGGAAACCCAACCTTAACCCTAAACGCCTTCTCCGTCCCGATCTCGGCCCCCTCCCTTTCCCCCGTTCCAATTCCGGCAACTCTCCCCTTCCCCTGACCATATTCTAGCCTCCCTCCTCTTTCCCCGGCTCAAGTTCTGCCACCCACATATTCCCACGCCCCGATTTTAGCCTCCGTCACTTTCCCCTGCCTCGATTTAGGCTTGCCGGACCACCCACAACAGCGACGACGACGACGTGAGCTTCGATCTGATGGTCGGGGCTGGTGGAGGAGGTGGCTGGGGCCAGTGGACGACGACAGCGGTGGCTGGGACTTGTAGAGGAGGTGACTGCCTTTTTTTTCAAAAAATTTTTATTTTGTTTTTTAATTTAAAATTTTAGACAAATTGTATAGTGACACGTGTATTTTAAACAAAAAAAATAAATTACCTCTTCAACCGGTTACTGGTCACCCGCAACCATTAAAAAAAATGGGGTAAAGGTGGGATTATTTAAAAATAATCCAAAAGTGGGATTATTAAAAACGAACGGTCCAAAGGTGGGATTATTCCCATGAACTTTTCCTCTTAAAAAATAAAAACTTAGTAGCATTACAAGTTCTCATTAGCATGAGTAGGCTCCAAATTAGCTAGTAGTGACTGTAATTAAAAATGAAACTGTGGAGGCACTTTAGCTTGTTTTGTTGGAGAGTACAAAATTATCCTATCCTCCATATTAAGTATAAATCTCAGTACAAAATTACCTTTTGGATTTCATTAACTAGTGTCGTGACCTTTTGTAATTAAAGTATAAATCTTAGTTTCCTCTTTCTGTAATTCATCTTTGTTTAACTAAATTAATTCATTCTGCTCACCTACCCACATCCCTCATCTACCCTCCTAAAAGATTATACTTTTCTGAACCCTTTTTATTCTTTCATTAGCAAATTCATTACCCTTGAAAAAGAGCAGATTTCTTATAAAGAGTGTACAATTTCAGTTTTTCTTTGCAATTTCAGTTTTACCCTAAATTATGGGTCATACAATTATTTTGGGATGAAAGAAGGAAATAACAAAACTAGGAAAGAGAGATTCATAATTTGAGAACATCAAGAAAGAAGAACAACATAAGTCCACAACACGAGCAGGCCCGTCCTTGAGGCAGGGTAGGAGGGGCGGTCGCCCTAGGCCCAGGGAAAACAGATTTAATTTCATATTGAATTATCTCGAAAAATACATAATTTTAGGGATATTTGATTCAATAATCAAATTACGCTCATAATTTTCTTTTCTTTTGGATATGATGTTTCATAATCTAAGAATTTACGAACCCTAAACTTAAAGCAATGATAATTAAATTAGATTAGATCAAATATAACCCTAGATTGTGAAATTGATGTGATGATAACAACAACACACAACTTACCTTAGAAGCTGCTTCAATGGAGGATACAAGAATTAGATTCAACGTAGAACGCTTCAATGGAGAACGTTGAGTGCGCTTCAATGAAATAACTCAGAGAGGTAGGAAATAGGAATGGAGGCCTTTAAAATCCATGACCCGCCATAGTTATAATATGGGTCTGATAAATAAATGGGCCGGATCTTTATATGATCGTCTAATTATGAGACAGGTGGGCTTTTTAAAGGTTTTCAGTAAACATGTTTTAAATAATAATAATAATAATAATAATAATAATAATAATAATAATAATATAACTATATACTAAAAGACACACGAGCAATGACACGTGTCATTTCTTGGTGTGTCCTTAATTTTTTTTTTTTGAAAAAAAGAAAAATCAATCATAAATAAAATCTTATACGAAAATAATTTATTATATATGTTAATAACAAAGATAATTACTTTAAATATAAAAGATTTGATTTACCTTTTGACACAAACATTTATGACTATAATAGAAAATATTAATATGATTTGCGACATATAATGATTTACTACACGAGAGTATTTATATTTTTTTCCCCTAAAATTGTTTATTTATTGATTAGAATTCACAATAGAGTAGTGCATATACTTTTACTACCCCTTGAATGATAATAACCCCGCTCTTTCCCTTCTCTAAGTGAAAATGAGTTACTGTATTAAATTATTTTATTTTATTTATAGAAACATTACTATTTACTACCTTAATATATAAAATTTAGTTAGACTATACTTCATAATATTAATATAAACACACACAAAAATATCATGAAGATCAATATTAACGTATTATTTAATGCCCTCATCCTAAACATGTTGATACTATATATAATTATATATTTGAATACAATATCTACACATCAATATTTAAATTACGTAATAGACGATTTGATTACTTTGTACTTAAGAATATCAAATTATTCAATTATACTTATTAGATATATCCACTTATCTTTCATATTTTTATCAAAGATTGTCCATAGTGTTTTTAGATTTTTTGTTTTATTATATTGAAAAGTTGATATTAATTTTTTAAAATTGTCGTGCATGGCACGAGACCTAACCTAGTTTTTAATATTTCCATACACCAAAGCTTGTATCAATTCTTTGTAAGTTTTTAAGATTTTTTTTTTAACATTTGATGGGACTATGGATAGAACAAGGGAAGTTGGTGATGATGGTTTCGTGTAGTGTAAGGTATTTTTTAACATACAACTAAAAGTCTATGAATGTTGCTGAAATGACGGAGACAACCCAAAATCAGTATGCCTTACCCTAAGGGACCCCAATAATTCAAATGGATAAAATTTTCTTGAGATCTATGCTTCATACATGTCAATCACATTTCTTGCGATCTGACAAAACCATATCTTATACTCCCTCCGTCCCATAATATAGTTCCTATTGTGTTTATTTCACGGTATTTAAGAAATGGGAGGAGAAGTGGAAAAAAGCTAGACAAAAGTTAGACAAAAGTACAAGGCAAGTGGATAATTTAAGGGGAAAAAATTAAAAGTACGATTATAGACAAAAGTTAGAGAGAGAAAGTGAAAAAGTATAACGCAGGTGGATAAGTTAAGGGTAAATTAGGAAGTTCAATGAATAAAAAAAAATAAGGGTATAATGGTCTTTACATACTATTCAAAAATAGAAACAAGAACAAAATTTTGGGTCTCCAAAATAGGAAACCAGAAACTATATTGTGGGACGTATGGAGTATATATTCTCATACAAGGTTATGATGTTGTAATGACTCTTACCGTTATCACATACAAATGGGTTTAACTACACCTACTGTTTGGGTTCGTAGAGTCCGACTCTAGGCGGAAGAGAAACCCGCCCAAGACCCACCCACTAATTAATTAAGGCAACTAAGCATGTAATCACATAATTAAACAAGAGAAAGAGAAAAGACATTCTTACCCTTGACGCGTGCTTCTCTCGAACCCGAGCTCTTACTCGAGAAATTAAACCTTGCAAGCGCGATGGTCTCCAATGGCTCGCACCCACGAACCTGACCCGAACGGTCCTAGTCCCGAAGGTTAGTCGGGGCTTGACCAATAAAAACTAGAGTATTACGAATTTAAGGTTTTCTCACTTTTCTAAGGAGATGCCTTTTTAGTTCCACTCAAGTGTTCTTCCCAAATCCCAAAACTTGGGTATTTATAGGGAAATGAACCTTGATTTCCCATTCTCAATCAATGTGGGAGATTTGCAATTTCCCTATTTTATTATAATCAAAAACAAAATACAAATGCTAAATCAATCAACGAGTTACAAGTGACAATGGGATGAGAGGGAGAAGGTGAGGACCACCAAGGGAGGGGACCACTCCACCTTGCTCCCCAAGGCAAACACCAACCATTGGTCCCCACACAAAAATCGAACCACTCCTCCATATGGCTGGCTCGCAGCCTGGCTTGGCTGCCAAGGCTGCGAGCTGGCGCCAAACACCAAGGCTGGGCAGCCCAGCCAGCCAGCTAGCACATCGTCAGCCAGCTAGCACATCGCCAGCGAGCATGCATGCCTCGCTGTTGCTTGGTGCGTGCTTCTAGGCGCTGCTATGCGAGGCAGTGTTTGCTAGCACACACGCACAGCCCAGCATGCCTAGCACGCTGCTGGCTAGTGCGTGGTGCTGTGTGATGTGCGAGGCTGCTTGCAATGCGCCAGGCCCTAGCACGCTAGCAAGCACGCAAGGCACCACGCCTGCGTTGCTTGCGATAGCAAGGCCCAGCAAGCCTAGCATGCTGCTAGCCTTGCGATGCTTGAGACCTAGCGTTAGGCTTGGTGCATGGCCCTAGCATGATACGATGGCTCGGGCTGCTATGCTAGCACGCCCAGCCATGCATAGCCACACCACATGTATGCACGCATCTTGCGATGCTTGTGCCATGCGATGTGCGTGTGCTAGGGGATGCTAGGCACGCATAGCTTGGGACCTTGCCTAGCCTAGCACTCACATGGCTAGGCCAATGCGAGGCTAAGGTTAGGCTCGAACTTGTTGCTTGTTTGATTTCACGTCTCGTCGAATTCTAAATTTGACTCGACTTGCGACGCTTGGTCTCGACGCTCTAACCTCGATGTCCGACGTCTTTGTTCGTAATACTCCGATGACTCATCTAATCCTTCGGATTGATTCGTCGTCTCGGATCGGTTGTTCGATTGGGTTCGACCCGAAGGGTTCAGTCAAGGTAAGCTGTAATTTTAATTGTACATTAATATTACTAATCGGAAGCGGCCTCCACCTAGGCATTCCGATCACTTGACCTCACTAAAGAATTAGCTTTCTAATAATTCTGAACCCTCTATTAGAATAATACACTTGTTGGAAGGACACCATTCCTTTCAATCTCCCACTTGTCCTTCCGGACAAGTGTGTAATCAGTGTATAGCCCTTTTCCTATGTCGCTTAATGTCTCTTCATGAACTATAAGGTAAGATTCTTCGTCATCCTTATTACGTCTAGAAGTGTTTCTCGATTCCCGAATTTGACTGTCAATAAACAGATGATTTCTAAAATCCATTTTAGCACGGCCATGAATTTTCACAGTCTCGCTCTTCGAGAGGCCTTGTAAATAACAAAGACATATTCCCTATTGTTAATAGGGGTACATTCCTAGTCTTGTACTGTAAACTTCCCTTACTAAGAGGACCTAGTCGCCTAAGTGTTGCCGTTAAAATCCCCTTTTACAGCAGACGTTTGACAACATCAAAACGACTAGTACTCAAACAAGAGAACTTGCAATACTCATGGTCGAGGAAAAAGGTTCCGATAGCATAATGAGAAATATACTTATGACGATTTGATATCTCTTAAAGTATTCTCATAGATCTATCCGGTATAGTTCCAAACTAGTACCTGTGCAAATGATTTATGACTATCATGTCCTTGTAGCCCAAGAAACGGTGCTATAAATTATACTACACACTAATCTCAAGTGGTCATTAATCGTCCATTGTTTAAATGACCTCGATTAGGGATAATTTTTGATTAAAATATTCAATGTTCACTTAACAGGTGTTTCTTTATCTAAGACATGGTCTTGATACCCTGCTTTGAATATTCTCAGAAATCGAATGGACTCATTATTTAATTCTAAACCACAATTAAATAGATATGGAGTAATCATAAATTTGCAGAAAAATTTAATTGCTCCAAAATTGAATGGTTCAACATAGTGTATTACATTAAGACATCGAGTTTAATTAAAACACCTATACAGGGAAATCATTGCTTGTTTGTATGTCGCTGGCTCATCTCCATCCATAACTAGGATGTCTTGATCTTCGGTTAAGATAATACCAAGGTATCTGTCTGGTTGAGATCTTGGCCGTTGCGACCTACGCAGGGTAATAGGTTGAGCATTTGCATTGTCGGTTCGACTTTGCACATTGTCGGTTTGAATCTGACCAATGTCAACAGCTGCTTCTAAAGTACTTTGATGTCAGTTTTGTCATGTTGACTTTGTTGCTCTTCCTCTCGAACTTTGTCGAGTTCGATTTTCCTCCCACTTGTCATTTTGGAAAGGTGTTCCTTCTCCAAAAAGACACCATCACGAGCAACAAACATTTTGTTCTCGGATTTGTTGTAGAAGTAATACCCCTTGGTTTCTTTTGGGTAACCCACAAAGAAAAACTTGTCTGATTTTGGGTGATGTTTGTCAGAAATTAATCTCTTGACATATGCTTCGCAACCCCAAATCTTAAAAAAAGACAACCTCGGAGGTTTCCTCGTCCATAATTCATATGGAGTCTTTTCGACAACTTTTGACGGAGCAAGGTTCAGAGTTAGTGCCGCAGTTAGAAGTGCGTGTCCCCATAAAGAGATAGGAAGTTCACTAAGACCCATCATTGATCGAACCATGTCTAACAAGGTTCGATTCCTCCGTTAGGATACTCCGTTCCATTGTGGAGTTCCGGGAGGTGTCAACTCTGAAGGAATACCATTTTCTTTCAAGTGATCGTCTAATTCATGGCTCAAATACTCGCCACCTCAATCCGATCAAAGTGCTTTTATTTTCTTGCCAAGTTGATTTTCAACTTCACTCTGAAACTCTTTGAATTTCTCAAAAGATTCATATTTGTTCGACATAAGGTAGACATAACCATATCTACTATAGTCGTCGGTGAAGGTAATGAAATATCGATAACCTTGCCTTGCGAGTGTACTCATTGGTCCACATACATCTGTATGTATTAGACCCAATAAGTCACTTGCCCTTTCTCCCAATTTGGAGAATGGCTGGTTTATCATCTTGCCTAATAGACATCCTTCGCAATTTTCAAACGACTTCAAGTCGAATGAGTCAAGAACACCTTCTTGAAGAAGTTTCTTGATGCGTTTGATGTTAGTGTGGCCAAGACGACAATGCCACAAGTAGATTTGAATCGACTTAATGGTCTTAGCTCTTTTGGCGGTATCATTAATTTGTCTAAACATATGCAATTCTATAGAACATATAAGCAAGACATTTACAAAAACCAACCATTGATTAAGTCTTCTGATCAAAATAACTTGGTGTCCAACACCATAGATCAAGAGTATGTTCAAAAGCATGAGAAACAACCATATTTTAATTACAAGCCATAGACAAAATAAATGTGCCTACAAGCACGATCAAAAGACCATCTTTGTCGTCTTTCCTTAGCAAGACAACCCACATCTGGTGGCTTTATCTTCATGTTTGAGAGTGACCTAGTCAAATCAAACACGAGTCCATCATAGTTGCCATTTTCACTCTTGGTGACTCTTACATTGACAACATCCTCAAGTGCATGCAATCACATAATTAAACAAGAGAAAGAGAAAGAGAAAATAAGCATTGACAACATCCTCAAGGCAACTAAGCATGCAATCACATAATTAAACAAGAGAAAGAGAAAATACATTATTCTTACCCTTGACGCGTGCTTCACTCGAACCCGAGCTCTTACTCGAGAAGCTAAACCTCGGAAGCGCGATGGTCTCTAATGGCTCGTACCCACAAGCCCAACCCGAACGGTCCTAGTCCCGAAGGTTAGTCGGGACTTGACCAATAAAAACTAGAGTATTACGAACTTAAGGTTTTCTCACTTTTCTAAGGAAATGCCTTTTTAGTTCCACTCAAGTGTTCTTCCCAAATCCCAAAACTTGGGTATAATTAAGGAAATGAACTTTAATTTCCCATTCTCAATCAATGTGGGAGATTTGCAATTTCCCTATTTTATTTTAATCAAAAACAAAATAGAAATGCTAAATCAATCAACAAGTTACAAGTGGAAATGGGAGGAGAGGGAGAAGGTGAGGACCACCAAGGGAGGGGACCAATCCACCTTGCTCCCCAAGGCAAACACCAACCATTGGTCCCCACACAAAAATTGGACCACTCCTCCATATGGCTGGCTGGCAGCCTGCCTTGGCTGCAAAGGCTGCCAGTTGGCGCCTAGCACCAAGGCTGGGCAGCCCAGCTAGCCAGCTAGCATATCGCCAGCCAGCCAGCACACAACCAGCTAGCACGCATGCCTCGCTGCTTCTTGGTGCGTGCTGCTAGGCCCTGCTATGCGAGGCAGCTGCTTGCTAGCACACACGCACAGCCCAGCATGCTTCGGGCAGGTGCGTGGTGTTGTGCGATGTGCGAGGCTGCTTGCAATGCGCCAGGCCCTAGCACGGTAGAAAGCACGCAAGGCACCATGCCTGCGTTGCTTGCGATAGCAAGGCCTAGCAAGCCTAGCATGCTGCTGACCTTGCGATGCTTGTGAGCTAGCGTTAGGCTTGGTGCATGGCCCTAGCATGTTGCGATGGCTCGGGCTACTATGCTAGCACGCCCAGCCATGCATAGCCACACCACATGCATGCACGCATCTTACGATGCTTGTGCCATTCGATGTGCGTATGCTAGGGGATGCTGGGCACACATAGCTTGGGACCTTGCCTAGCCTAGCACTCACATGGCTAGGCCAATGCGAGGCTACGGCTAGGCTCGAACTTGTTGCTTGTTTGATTTCACGTCTCGTCAAATTCTAAATTCGACTCGACTTGCGACGCTCGGTCTCGACGCTCTAAGCTCAATGTCCGACGTCTTTGTTCGTAATACTCCAATGACTCATCTAATCCTTCGGATTGATTCTCGTCTCGGATCGGTTGTTCGATTGGGTTCGACACGAAGGGTTCAGTCAAGATGAAGCTGTAATATTAATTGTACATTAATATTACTGATCGGAAGCGACCTCCACCTAGGCATTCCGATCACTTGACCTCACTAAAGAATTAGCTTTCTAATAATTCTAAACCCTCTATCAGAATAATACACTTGTTGGAAGGATACCATTCCTTTCACCTACTACCATCCTCCTTCAACAAGGGTTTATGTAAATCTGAAATTGAAATTTTGCTACATCTCCCAACAAACATAAGTAACACCACTTCCATTAAACGAACACATTTTTATTAAAACTAAAGAGATTAAAAAGGGCAATTCCAAGAGTCAAACGACTCCATTTCATCCTCCAATTAACCCTGAATTCAACTTGTCTTCGCTTTTCGATCTATTATATTGGGTGCTTCCAAAATCTAATTAAATTTTATTTTTTTAGAAAGATTCACTTTAATTTATTAGGGAGCACTATAAATTTTTGGGTTGATTTTCTTCCACTAGGTCGATTTACCAATAATTTAAAGAAAAGGTGAATATTATTTTGTAAAAGGCATGTGTGATGTGTCGCAACATAATCGGTCCAACTTTTTTTTTTGTAAAACAAGAAAAAAAATAATTAAAAACCCTCCCAGCCACTATCCTTCCTCCCCTTAGCCCCAACCCCTAGCTCGACTAAAATTCGACCGCCCGCCTCCCCTAACAACCGATAACAGCCGGTCGGCCCCTCCCTACCCCTAAAACCACTCGGGCGACCCACTTACACCATCGAAACCACCCCCCTTCCCCCATCCCCAAAATAGCCCCTCCCTTCTTAGGTCAATAAAACCGCCCCTCCTCCTTTCCCTCGTCGTCAAAACAGCCGATTTTTTAGCCCCTTCAATTGGAGATTATTGCTAAGAAATTAAATGTAGTTGTGTTACTCAAGGTTTTTGTGGTAGATTTTTGTAAATTTTTTTATATAAAAAGAATAAATAAATAAATGGTAGTTATTGTTCTCAAAGTAGTCATTATAATGGTAATTGTTGGTAAAATTTTCTAAATTTTTCACAAAATTACCCTGTATCTAAAGTATAATACTCCCTTTGTCCCTTTTATTGGATACGTTTTGACTTTTACACGTTTTTCAATACACCTATTTGATTATTATTCATTACATACTTTTTAAAATTATAACAATTGAATATTAATAGTGCATTCGTTGAGATGAATCAAACATGATCTCACATGACTCTTTTACTTTTGTGAGTAAATTTGAAGATTATCTAATACTCTCTCTATCTCAGAATACATGACACAGTCAACATTGCACACATGTCAATGCACTACTTTGACTTTATTTGTATATAATTAAATATTAATGAAAATTATTTTAAAAATTATGTTTTGAAACTTTATATATATACCTATTTAACAACATATTTAATGATAAAATATGTTTTTATTATGTTAGTAAAAAATTATGATCAAAACTAATACATGAATAGTGAAAAAAGTCCAATGTCTCATATATTTTGGGACGGAGGGAGTATTATGAATACTATTTAAAATCTAAACACAACAAATAAAAAGAAACGGAGGAAGTATTATGAATAGTATTTAAAATATGATAATAACCAATAAAAAGAAACGGAGAGGTACCCTACAAAATTAATCATCCTAAAGTTTTTGTCAAAAAAAAAAAAATCATATATCCTAAAGTAATTGAAACACTTTAATATACATTTTTGTTGATACATAAAATTATTTTACCTTTAATAATTTCGATCGTATATTTATTATAATTAGTTGATACTATGAAATTTTATTTATGAATTCAAGTCAATCTCTTAAAAATTATGACGATTAATGTGATGTGCACTTTAAAAAATGGAGGGATTATTTTTCTCGCATTAAATGTCTGAATTTATTATAAAATGATTTATTATAATTGTAGTTAAATACAGATATCTTAATGAATGTTATTTTTTTTATAGTAATTATTTATATCAAAGTTATCAAAATCGAGATTCCACTTTGAATTAGAAGGGATAGATTTAGATGTGTATGTGTTACTGATGACTGTAGTCGTTTCAGAAGTTTTCCTACAAGTTTTTATTTCTCACATGAGAAGGTTTTTTCTTGTTTTAAGCTTAGAATATTTTAATTATGCAATTTTATTTTGACAATAATAAAATACCTAATATGATACTATGATAAAATAGGAGAATTCGAGTGAGATGATTTTTAGTGGTTGTGACTATTTACCATAATTTTATTTGGTATGTATGAATTTCTTAATACTCGCATAGTATCATATTAGGTATTTTATGTACTTTGAAAATTGAAGTGACATCATCATAAGAAGATTATGATTTTTAGATTGTTTGATAAATTCTATTTAATGACCTGTTTACAAGCATAAGAAGTGATAATTTAATTATTACATGAAAAATTTATTAAAAGTGAACTGAATCATGTAATTATTTAATTATAAGTAACAAGAAAAAAATTAATGTAAGCTTAATTCAATTTTATAAGAAAGAGCTAAATTTATTATTTATGAAACATGATTAGTATTTATTACTCACTCATATTTATAGATTGGGACAAGTAAATTTAATACTCTTTTATTGAATGAGTTGAGTCAAAGAAGGATTCCAACGTATAAGTGTAATTATGCACATTTTGTGTGTGTCATAAACATGTAATAAATTGATTAATCACGATATTAAGGGGCGAATGTAATAAATTATTACGTATAAATATTTAAAAATATGATATTTAAAAATATAATATTCAAATGGATAAATCACAAAAGAAAATTCAAAACAGCTGAGTGAATAGTGGAAAAGTGTAAATAATGCAATTAAAATAACGGATAGTAATTAACAAATTACATAAAATTATTTAGGAATTAACAATTTACATAAATATTTATAATTATAAAAACAAATAATTTATTCAACAAAAGTATTATCAATTTGCCCCAGGCCTCCAAAATATTAGAAACAGCTATGAACACGAGATTCATTTTAGATGATTTTAAAAGAAAAATAATTAAAAAAATCGAAAACTCACCAAAAACGATGGACGGAGAGCTTCAATGGAGAGCCTAGTAATTCGTTAATGCGCCGAGAATTGCTTCAATGGAGAACTCGTGCTAGATAATTTATTTTTTAGGGTTTATAATTTGGGTTGTTTTTTTTTTTTTTTTTTTTTTTTTTTTTTTTTTTTTTTGAAAAAGATTTTATAATTTGAGTGGAGAGGGAGTTATGAGAATTAGAAATGTGTAATGTGAGATAGTTTGATGATATTAGCATAAAATAAGTCTGTAAGATTGACCCCTTACATTTTTTCAGCCCTTTTAATATTTAACCCAATTTTTTGAAAGGCCCATAATTTAGTAACCTGTTCCATTCATAGCTGGGTGTCCTATAGTCTATATATAAGTTTTTGGTGAGTATTGACACGTTATCATTTTGAGTCGATTTTTACTGTGTTTGATTGAGCTGATCTCGAGTAACTGTATTTTGTTCCGCGTTACACTACTTTTTTATATATAATTTCTTTCTCCTATGAAATGCTCGTATACGAAAAAAAAAATAAAATTGCTCGTATGCTTTATTCATATTATTAAAATAAAATAAAAACTCATACACGTAGGAAAAGATCGGTTAGTATTGCTTTATAAATTTCTCTCGCTCCTCAATTTCGCTCTTTAGAAATTTTTCTCTCTAAGAAACACTCTGTAAATTACTCTGTGAAATTAATCAAAATTTATAAATTGCAAATATGGAGATATTTAATTTTGAAAGCTATTAAATGGAGATATTTGATTTACACCGGGCGCATAATGACTAATGAGCATGGTGCATCCTAGTGTACCATGTAAATTTCATATTACTAAGGGCCTGTTCTGATTTACTGAAATGAGCTGAACTGAACTGAACTGATTGGAGCTGAACTGAACTGAAATGAGCTGAACTGAATTGTTTATGAGAGAAGGAGATTAGGAACTAAACTGAACTGATTGGAGCTGAATTGAACTGAACTAAACTGAATTAAAATGAAATTAAGTTGAAGAGAACACCTAATACTACTCGTACTAATTATAATAATATTGCGGTAATGTCCATCCACAACAACAGCTTAGCAATTTATGGTGATGTTATCATGAATGGGATTTGAACTAAACAAATGAGCGTTTTACTATATTTTGATAACAATCCTTTATTTATGCAAATCTACAAAAGCAAAGGATTTATACTTCACTATCCCCTTGTTTAAAGTACATTAACACTTCAAATGATATATTTGTGTTCCCTGAAACTCATAACTTATAAGTGTTCCCTATTTAACTTAGAAAGCTAACAAATTTTTGTATTTCTTGTTTACCGATCAATGCATAAACTAGATGCAAGTACATGCTGAAGTTCAGAAGAACTCGATACTCCATCGATTAATTAAGATGAATACTAGAAGCAACACAGCTGTATACCAACGATGAAAATGGATTTCGAACATTTAGGCTTTTATAATAATATTTGTAGCTAATTCTTTTTGTTTTTCATTCTTGTAGGTAAAATGGAGACTGTAAAGAACAAGATACTACTATTTATTTTATCAAATCACATATAATGTAATATTTTTATTTTTCTTTAGCAGAACGATTAGAGGGCATGCCTTTTTTTTTTTCCTTGTTTCCGTGCATGTATGTGAATAGTGATGAATCATACTAATTTCAAATATTTTTGTTTGTATGGATATTAAACATCAATTTGAAATTCTGTTTCTCCAAATTTATTATGTGTGACGAAATTTATATATTGGTCTCAAAAAAATACCAAATGTGACTTATTTGACTGAAAAATGTCATTTAAAATTTTTAGCCTCGTTAGATCAAGCCACGAGTCCACGACAAAGATCATCTATGTAAATTTGGTGTCCACGGTAAAAATTCGTGACAAACAACTGTTTAGCCACGATAGTGGCAGTGGATATTATTTGCTACGGACCTATGGTAGTATTTGTGGCTAACAAGCATATTAGCGACGGTAATATTTGTGGCTACCAAGTTTATTAGCCAAAGTATAATTTGTAGCAAATTAGTTGTTAGCCTTGTTAGTGTTCATGGAAAAAGAATTTGTTTGCCACGGGAGTACCTATGGCATAAAATTCAAAATTTTCCTCGACATCCTTTTGAAAGGAATGGTATCCTTCCAACAAGCGTATTATTCCGACAGAAGGTTCAGAATTATTAGAAAGCTAATTCTTCATTGAGGTCAAGTGATCAGAATGCCTAGGTGGAGGCCGCTTCCAATGAGTAATATTTATGTGTAATTAATATTACAGCTTAATCTTGACTGAACCCTTCGGGTCACACCCAATCGAGTAACAAATCTGAGGCGACGAATCAATCCGAAGGATTAGATGATTCGTTAGAGTATTACGAACAAAGACATCGGATATCGAGCTTAAAGCGTCGAAACCGAGCGTCGCAAGTCGAGTTCGAGTTTAGAATTCGACGAGACCAGAAATCAAGCAAATGACAACTTTAAGCTAAGTCGTAGCTTCGCATTGGCCTAACCAAACGCATACATGGCTATGCCGCAAGCCAAGAATGCATGTACGTGCTAGACTTGCTGGCCGAGCATGCTTGCGGGGCTACTGCGCCTAATCGCATGCTAGCAAGCACCAGCACGCATGGCTAGGCTAGCAGAGGCGTGGCAGCAGGTGCCTTATGGGCAGCGAGGACCTAGCAAGCATTCTAGGCCATGCGAGCAGCAATGCCGCACAGCATAAGGCCCAGCACGCAAGCTGGCCTGTGCGTGTGCTGGCTGTGCCGCACAGCAGGGTTGGCAGCCGGCCAAGCCTTGCGTCAATGCCCATCATGCAAGTATGCTGTGGGCTGTGCGAGCTGTGCAATGCATAGCGCAAGCAGCAGCTAGCTAGCGAAAGCTAGCAATGCCAGCACAGCGTGTGTGTGTACCGCACAGCGAGGCTGGCAGCCAGCCACGCATTGCGCCTAGCCCAGCCACACCATGTGCGTGAGCCGGCGTATGCGTGTAGCACATGTGTGTGTGGTTGATCTTGCATGTTGTTGGATATGCATGTGAGAGGCATGTGAGTGTGGGTTTGCTTGGGGAGCAAGGGGAGAATGGTCTCCCCTTGTGGTCCTCACTTAACCCCTTGCTCACCTCTTGACACTTGTCATTTGTTGATTCACTTGCATTTCAATTTTATTTTTGAATTAAAAATAAATTGGATAAAATACATTTTACCAACTCTCCCACATGGATGGGAGATTGAAGTTCAAGAGCTCCCTTCCCTATAAATACCCATCATTTGGGATTGGGAAGGGGCACTTGAGTTGAACTCAATAAGGCATCTCCCTATAGGTGAGAAAACCTTTAAGTTCGTAATACTCTAGTCTTTTCTTAGTCTAGCCCCGACTAACCTTCGGGGTAGAGGCCGTTCGGGTCGGGTGTCGAGGGTGGACTCCGTCGGAGGCTCTCGCGCTTGCGGAGCTAAGGCTTTGAAGTCCGAGCTCTATAGGAGCGAAGCACGCGTCGAGGGTAAGAATGCCATTTCCCTTTTTCTTTCTTTTGTTGTTTAATTATGTGATTGCATGCTTAGTTGCTTTAATTAGTGGGCCGGTCTTGGGTGGGTTTTTCTTCCGCGTAGCGTTGGACGCTACGAAACCCAACAGCGGTATCGGAGCCGCGCTCACTTTAATTTTTGTAACTAATAATTAATTAAGGTGATTTAAAATGGATTTAAATTTCTGGTTGTGCTTTCTAATTAGATTAGAATTGAAGCTCGTTTTAATTAGTTTTAATCTCGTATTTTTTTACTAATTTTGGCTGACGAACCCAGATTTCGACTCAAAAATAGTGATTTTTGGGTGGAATTGATGTTCTATATCGTTTTTAAACCCTTTTAGACTTGTCCAGAAGCCAAAATCCACCCAGAAACATGTTTTTTCGAGGGGTTTTTTGTTTTTAACGAAATTTTTTAAATCTTTAAACCTTGATTAATTATGGCATGTTGAAGGTAGATTAAATGTATGGTTGCATCCCTAATCTACTGCAATTATAATCCTCATTAAGCATGTTTATTAAGTCATAATTGGTGCTTAATTTGGTGAGTTCATTTTTCACATAAACTTGAAATTTTCACATTTTTGCAAATAAATTGCTTCAAGTGTGAATGTTTATGGTGAACTTGTAATTTTGAAGTCCCTAATATCTTAAAGATCCAATCTTTAATTGTTCATTTGGTTGGAACTTTGATTGCTAAATTCCATGTTGAACTAATTTTTGGATTTAATCCTTTTTGAGTTGATTAAAGTCCTAAAATTCAAAAAAATTTATTGAAATTTAATTAATCTTCATATTGGAAGATGTAATTTTTCAATTATACACAAGTTATTGTTAGAATTTTCATTGGATGAAAGGGTTTATTTTTCCAACCTCCTTAATTTTGTCAAATCTCATTACTAATTTATATTTGGTTAAATTAATTATGAGTGTAGGCCTTCAATTTTGTAGCATCAAGATAGACCTAAATTGATTTAAAGAATGGTTCTTGAATAATTTAGGCTTGTGCACTACTAAAATTGAATTTAATTAAGTTGGACTTGTTTATTTTCATTTTGCTCTAAATTAGTTCTAAAATTAATTTTTTATCACACATAAATTGAGAATTAAAATCCCGAGGCAAGTGCACACAAATTAAGGCAAAATCGCCCAAGCCACGCCCTTAGGCTAGCCGGACTGCTCAAGCAGCCCACATGTGGCTGCCAAGGTGCGTGGTGGGCTGCCTTGCCTCGTTGGTGCGCTAGTGTGTGTTCAAGTGTGTGGTGCATGGTGCTACGATGTATATGCAAGGCTGCGCTTGGTGCTATGGCTGTGCGAGAAGATGCGTGTGGTGTGTCAGGGTGCCCGCATGCTGCTGGGGAGCAAGGCAGCGAGCCCCAGCAAGCCTAGCACACGCTGCCAGCACCAGCATGCACGCAAGCATGCGAAGCTTGCTGCGATGCGTGTGGTGCCAGCAAGCATGGCGCGCTCTGCTAGGCAAGCAGGTCAGCAAGCTCAGCCACATCACCTAGGGGCTGCTAGGCAGCCATGGTGCACGACCCATCACCCTAGGCTAGCTAGCCACGACCTTAGTGCCTAGCAAGCCTATCCCCTTGGCTTTGATGCTAGGCGCTTGGGGTATGTTGTGGGCTATTGTTTTCCATAATTGGGGCCAATTTTAATTATTTTATTTATTTATTTTAACAAGGCTAGGCCTCAGTTCTTCCGGCTCTTGCAAAAATATTTTTGACAAAATTTGGGTTAACCGACTTAATTAATTGGATTAATTAAGTTGGATGCAGAATTTATTGGGAGCTTCGTTAATTGCTTGAACTAATTGCGTTTTAATCACATAAAATGTTTAACAACTTTGACTAGTTTTAATTAGGCTCGTTAATTGGATTAACCACCTAAGTTAGTTACTAGTTTGGGCGTGTTATACATTGTTACTTGTTTATCGTTGTAAAATGCATGGGCAATTCACATATAGTGAATGGATGAATGGAATGTATATTATTGTTTCACAGGTTTTGTGAAAATGGCAACTAGTGGGGCCCAACTAGGATAGTAAATACGGACTGCGATCCGTTATGTATTTGTAAATCTAAATACGGTATGCGTACCGTTGCGTATTTTTGTACCTTAATATTTAGATTAATCCTAGTCGTATAGTAGTAGCTAGTAATTTCATTTTGGCGGGGATGTCTCAAGACGGCGTTTCTATGAAGACAAGCCAAAGAAGTTGCATTGGAGACCCTTGAAGATTTCAAGGGGTCATGCTAGTTGCCAAATGCATCTTATACTTATGATTTATATATATTGTGTTTATATATGATTGAATTGTATGATAGATGCATGTTTAGGATTTTAAATGTTGCGATGATTAATTAAGTTCACTTAAATCAACCATCATAGAAACCCTAGGTCCCTATAATATTGAGCCAAATTTACCATTCCAAGAACGACACTTACCGAACTAATGCGCGTGGTGATGGGCTACGCCAAAGCGAGGCATCACCGCTTCCCTAGGAATGTAAGGTATACTAGGTATACAAGTTGTATTGGTCAAGCTCAACAATATCAGTAAGGAGTCCTTAGATGTCGTGGCAATGGAGATAAAATATCAAGGAAGCATTAGATACGACGTTTTATCGAACCAAGAGTAGCTTGGAGCTATTAGCAATTGGATTACTTACCCTAAAATATTAAGTGTTAAGACAAGCCAAAGCATGCTTAATCACTTTCTGATTTTTGGGATCTTGGAATCGTTTTATTCTCGCTAAAAAGGGACAAATTTTTAATGCGTGGATAAGACACGTAATAAGATTAAAAGTGTGAATGTATGCTTTGATTTTCAAACTTATTATGTTAGGAACTTGATAAATGGTTATACTTTGCACTTATATTTGAAAAATCTATGTCAAATTATATTGTTTTCAATGATTGGTAAAGGAAATCTTTTGAGAATGGTTCTCAAAAAATGGAAAGGCATTTCTAAATACAACGTCTCATAATTGACTTTTATGACTTAGTCCGAAAGGACGGTTGTATGTCATGTATTCAAAATACTGGGTAGTTTTAATGAACATGAAATATTGACTTGAAAAACTCAAATTGTCAATAGTTGACCACCAACATATCGTTTCTCTTCATACACAAATGAGTAGGACTCATTGATGTAACAATTCAAGAACGAATTGAAGGAAAAGATGGAACTTCGTTTCACGGCGCATTAGATGCTTAATTATTCCTAACAAAGTGTAAAAGTCAAGGCACTTAAAGAAATGGTTCTTAAAGTTATGAAATGGTGTATGATAAGAAATATAGGAAATAAGGAACAAAATAAGAGTTTATGTCAACTTAGCAATTCGTTATCTTCATAAGTATTGGATACTGCTTGAGTGTTCCACTTTGAAAGTGACCTCAAACCGTTGAAGACAAGCTAAGTTATTGACTTACAAGCTTAGAATGAAGCAAGTAATGCTGCATCAGTTGTAAGGTCTTTTGTTTTGTTCAAAGTCCTTTTGAGCCAAGGCTGGAACGAATAATGGTTATTGTGTTCTATAATCAGCAAACGATCCGTTTACACAAGGAAAGACTCAAATTCAAAGTAAAAGAGTAATATTTGAATGGCATGGTGGTTTAAGCCATGAGTCAAGAATGCTAGATTATAAACAAACATTTCCCTAACATGAAAACTTACAAGGTTCAAATCATGGACATGATTTTTGTTCCAAACATCTTTAGCAATGTCACATCGACAAGAACGTACTCAATGCTCTATTAGATAGACTCTTGATAGTTGATTGATTCAGAATCGTTCTAAGACAGGCAAGTCTTACTTTTTGAAATCGACAAAGAAAGGAGCTATTGTGCTTGGCATAGACAATTGACTCCAAAAGCTAAAGAGGATTCCATAACTTCAACGTCTCACAAGAATTTGAAAGAATATGGCTATATTCATCAAATGTGAACATACTGGAACTTGAGTCGCTCAAAAGTTCAGTGAAGTATAGAATCGACTTGGCAAGATATCAAAACGTCTAGATTAGATCGAGCGATGTTTGCTTGAACCAAGAGTGATCATATCAAACTTATGAAATTTTAAATTTCATAATGAGCTCCACAAAGAATATAGTATGTCTTGACGGAGACCTCGATGCCATTTGGAAATGACTCGATCGATGATGGATCACATCCCTTCCTATAAAGCTCTTAAAGATTTGTACAAATGACTAATGTTACACTAAACAAAATTGTCGAAGCTATGAAAGGACACCATATTTAGTTATGGATAGAAATAGTTTCTAGCGTCTTTTCAAGTATATGTCTAGGGCTCTTAGCTCAGTGGGAGTTCATTGACTTAGTGGGAGCTAAGTAGCTCAATAAGGGCTAAGGTAGCTCGAGAAGGAGCTAACGGTTTGTTTCACAACGAACTTTTACCCAAAGACAATATACATGTCTCTTTGTAAGTATTCAAGTGAGACTACGGGCATTACTCCCACAACCTAATTGAGAACATAGTATTTGTTGCTCTAAGTAGTGTCTTTCTAGAAAGTAGCACATTTCCAAAACGACAAGTGGGAGGAAAATGAACTCGATGACCATCAAGATTAGTAACAAACTAGAACTGAGAATCTCCGAAGACTTTAGAAGGGCTTCATGAGAATGATTGATCAAGAATACTCAAAGGACTTTACAAGTGCCTTAAATGAGAATTCAATACTCACAAAACTTTAGAAGTGGTGGAGTAAGATCAATATAATCAAAGGGCTTTAAAAGCACCTTGAAACTCAGTGTTTGATGCAATTACCCCGTATAGATATAGAATTCACCAAAGGCTTGGATTTAAGACTTACAAGCATACTATTTACCATTGGATGGTGAGGGAATAGTGTCTTGTAAATTAGCTACGAAAAATCCAAATTCCGAATAATGGATAGAGGCCATAAAATCCGAAATAGACTCCATGTTTGTAAATGTTTGGAACATTTGCATGAAGGGTGACAGACCCATCAATCGCAAATAAGTTTTCAAGGAGAAAACTGAGAAATGTGAAATGCACAATGCATACATAGCTAGATTGGTTGAAAGAATACAATTCATTCACGGCGTTGGTTTTAATAAAAACCTATTCACCAATCGGAACGCTTAAATATTTTTGTGGTTGTTCTAGCAAAATTGCGCATATGAAATATGGAAAAATAGATAACAAAACCGCCTTCCTAAAATTGGATTTTGGAAGAGACTATGGAAATAGTCTAAGGGTTTTGTAATTCTAAATAATGCTAGATTTGAAAGCAAGCTCAAGAAATCCATTGTGGGATTAAGTGAAGCATTTCATGTAGGAATTGGAACATGTATTCTCATAAAGTCAATAAAAGGTTTGACTTATGAAGAATCATAGAAATTCTTACGGACAAGAAGTTTAGGGGAGCAAGAGTCAATCTTGTATGGTCCAACAAGAAGTTTACAAACTCTATTGTGAAATGACTATCAAATGCTAAATGCTTAGATTTGAAAGGATTTTCGACAATGAACCAAGCAAAAGGCGATACTTAGTACATAGTGGGAATTAAGATCTATTGGATAGACTTAATGAAATGTTTAAACGAGTAGAGGAATTTACCGTGTTAAACATGAAGGACTTGAAAAGGCTTTCGACCCATATGTATAAAACTAAGTACATGTTTGAACTAAGTATAAGCTCGGCAAATACTAAGTCAAACAAGAAAGACTCTAGTAGAGACTTTCAACCGTATCACATAGCAAACAGTTTAGCAAGACTCAGTGAAACTGGATGAGCTGAAAGGTCACATGAATGGAACATATTGGGAATAATTCTGCAATTAAAACCATCATGTATGCTATGATATGGAGTCGTCACTCAACTTATATGCTTAGAGTATGAGAAATATAAAATACCAATCAATTTAAATCTAAGTGATGAATCGTTAGATTATGATCAAGAAAAATCCAAAGTACTTTGATAAGTAAAAGGGGATAAGTTCTTGACGAATGGTAACAAATGTAATTTGAGAATTGATGTTGCAAGCACATCCTTAGCAAGGATTAGATCCTTAATAAGGAAGCCGTTTATAAGCACGAGCTAGAATGCGTCGTGGCTTGAGAATGGTAACATGGAAGCGCATCCATGTATAATGTGCGGAAATTTAAGGTAACTTTCCATAATCACAAGTGATTAGGGTCTCCCAAATCATTATGAGCCGTTCGGAATGAAATCCGAGCAAAGCACCATCAGAATGTTTACTGAAATATATGTTGAGAATATTGTTGCCTGGAAGGCAATAATAAGAAAGTGTTCAATGGAAAGTTCGTTGTGGAACATTGATTGTAGGTTGTCAAGTTGAAAGATCTCAAGTCATGAAAATGAGTGGGAGCCATCACTTGGACAATAAATCCTAAATCACATATGATCCATAACACTCTCAAAATTTTATCATCTTATTATGAAATTGTTCGATAATTAAGATGCTAAGATTTGCAAAGTAATAATAGCTAAACCTATGCAATAAGTTAACGACAACATTTACCAGAATTGCATGAAAGAAATCAAGCATATTGAATATGGGTGTGATTTCTATAAATGTTTGTGAAGAGTGTTACTCTTAAAACATCTGGGGAAAACCATTTATCATAAGATGAAACGTTTAAAAGTTTCATAGTGGAATAAAATTCACTAATAAAATTCCACAAACTATTTAATTGTGGTTTAGAATTAAATAATGAGTCCATTCGATTTATGAGAATATTCAAAACAGGGTATCAAGACCATGTCTTGGATAAAGAAACACCTATTAAGTGAACATTGAATATTACAATCGAAAATTATCCCTAATCAAGGTCATTTAAATGATGGACGATTTATGACCACTTGAGATTAGTGTGTAGTATGATTTATAGCACCGTTTCTTATGCTACGAGGACATGATTGTCATAAATCATTTGCACAGGTATTAGTTTGGAACTATACTGGATCGACCTATGAGAATACTTTAAGAGATTTAAAATCGTCATAAGTATATTTCTCATTACAGCTATCGGAACCTTTTTCCTCGACCATGAGTATTGGAAGTTCTCTTGTTTGAGAACTAGTCCGTTTTGATGTTGTCAAACGTCTGCCGTAAATGGGGATTATAACGGCAACACTCGGGCGGCTAGGTCCTCTTAGTAAGGGAAGCTAACAATGCAAGACTGGGAACATCCCCCTATTAACAGTAGGAATATGTCTTTGTTTTTTACAAGGCCTCTCGAAGAGCGAGACGGTGAAAATGCATGGCCGTGCTCAGATGGATTTTAGAAATCATCTGCTTATTGACAGTCAAACTCGGGAATTAAGAAACACTTCTGGACGTAATAAGGATGACGAAGAATCTTACCTTATAGTTCATGAAGAGACATTAAGTAACACAGGAAATGGGCTATACACTAATTGCACACTTGTCCGGAAGGACAAGTGCGAGATTGAAAGGAATGGTGTCCTTCCAACAAGTGTATTATTCCGATAGAGGGTTCAGAAATATTAGAAAGCTAATTCTTCAGTGAGGTCAAGTGATCAAAATGCCTAGGTGGAGGCCGCTTCCGATCAGTAATATTAATGTGTAATTAATATTACAGTTTAATCTTGACTAAACCCTTCGGGTCACACCTAATCGAGTAACCGATCCGAGACAACGAATCAATCCAAAGGATTAGATAAGTCGTTAGAGTATTATGAACAAAGACGTCGGATGTCGAGCTTAGAGCGTCGAAACCGAGAGTTGCAAGTCGAGTCTAGTTTAGAATTCGACGAGACGAGAAACCAAGCAAATGACAACTTTAAGCTAAGCCGTAGCTTCGCATTGGCCTAGCCATGCGAAGGCTAGGCTAGCATAGGGCACCAACCATATACATGTCTATGCCGCAAGCCAAGCATTCATGTACGTGCTAGACTTGCTGGCCGAGCATGCTTGCGGGGCTACTGCGCCTAATCGCATGCTAGCAAGCACCAGCACGCATGGCTGGGCTAGCAGAGGCGTGGCAGCAGGTGCCTTATGGGCAGCGAGGACCTAGCAAGCATGCTAGGCCATGCGAGCAGCAATGCCGCACAGCATAAGGCCCAGCACGCAAGCTGGCCTGTGCGTGTGCTGGCTGTGCCGCGCAGCAGGGCTGGCAGCCAGCCAAGCCTTGCGTCAATGCCCATCATGCGCGTATGTTGTGGGCTGTGCGAGCTGTGCAATGCATAGCGCAAGCAGCAGCTAGCTAGCAAAAGCTAGCAATGCCAGCACAGCGTGTGTGTGTACCGCACAGCGAGGCTGGCAGCCAGCATTGCACCTAGCCCAGCCGCACCATGTGCGTGAGCCGGCGTATGCGTTAGCACATGTGTGTGTGGTTGATCTTGCATGTGGTTGGATATGCATGTGAGAGGCATGTGAGTGTGGGTTTTCTTGGGGAGCAAGGGGAGAATGGTCCCCCCTTGTGGTCCTCACTTAACCCCTTGCTCACCTCTTGACACTTGTCATTTGTTGATTCACTTGCATTTCAATTTTATTTTTGAATTAAAAATAAATTGGATAAAATACATTTTACCAACTCTCCCACATGGATGGGAGATTGAAGTTCAAGAGCTCCCTTCCCTATAAATACCCATCATTTGGGATTGGGAAGGGGCACTTGAGTTGAACTCAATAAGGCATCTCCCTATAGGTGAGAAAACCTTTAAGTTCGTAATACTCTAGTCTTTTCTTAGTCTAGCCCCGACTAACCTTCGGGGTAGAGGCCGTTCAGGTCGGGTGTCGAGGGTGGACTCCGTCGGAGGCTCTCGCGCTTGCGGAGCTAAGGCTTTGAAGTCCGAGCTCTATAGGAGCGAAGCACGCGTCGAGGGTAAGAATGTCATTTCCCTTTTTCTTTCTTTTGTTGTTTAATTATGTGATTGCATGCTTAGTTGCTTTAATTAGTGGGCCGGTCTTGGGTGGGTTTTTCTTCCGCGTAGCGTTGGACGCTACGAAACCCAACAGCGGTATCGGAGCCGCGCTCACTTTAATTTTTGTAACTAATAATTAATTAAGGTGATTTAAAATGGATTTAAATTTCTGGTTGTGCTTTCTAATTAGATTAGAATTGAAGCTCGTTTTAATTAGTTTTAATCTCGTATTTTTTACTAATTTTGGCTGACGAACCCAGATTTCGACTCAAAAATAGTGATTTTTGGGTGGAATTGATGTTCTATATCGTTTTTAAACCCTTTTAGACTTGTCCAGAAGCCAAAATCCACCCAGAAACATGTTTTTCGAGGGGTTTTTTGTTTTTAACGAAATTTTTTAAATCTTTAAACCTTGATTAATTATGGCATGTTGAAGGTAGATTAAATGTATGGTTGCATCCCTAATCTACTGCAATTATAATCCTCATTAAGCATGTTTATTAAGTCATAATTGGTGCTTAATTTGGTGAGTTCATTTTTCACATAAACTTGAAATTTTCACATTTTTGCAAATAAATTGCTTCAAGTGTGAATGTTTATGGTGAACTTGTAATTTTGAAGTCCCTAATATCTTAAAGATCCAATCTTTAATTGTTCATTTGGTTGGAACTTTGATTGCTAAATTCCATGTTGAACTAATTTTTGGATTTAATCCTTTTTGAGTTGATTAAAGTCCTAAAATTCAAAAAATTTTATTGAAATTTAATTAATCTTCATATTGGAAGATGTAATTTTTCAATTATACACAAGTTATTGTTAGAATTTTCATTGGATGAAAGGGTTTATTTTTCCAACCTCCTTAATTTTGTCAAATCTCATTACTAATTTATATTTGGTTAAATTAATTATGAGTGTAGGCCTTCAATTTTGTAGCATCAAGATAGACCTAAATTGATTTAAAGAATGGTTCTTGAATAATTTAGGCTTGTGCACTACTAAAATTGAATTTAATTAAGTTGGACTTGTTTATTTTCATTTTGCTCTAAATTAGTTCTAAAATTAATTTTTTATCACACATAAATTGAGAATTAAAATCCCGAGGCAAGTGCACACAAATTAAGGCAAAATCGCCCAAGCCACGCCCTTAGGCTAGCCGGACTGCTCAAGCAGCCCACATGTGGCTGCCAAGGTGCGTGGTGGGCTGCCTTGCCTCGTTGGTGCGCTAGTGTGTGTTCAAGTGTGTGGTGCATGGTGCTACGATGTATATGCAAGGCTGCGCTTGGTGCTATGGCTGTGCGAGAAGATGCGTGTGGTGTGTCAGGGTGCCCGCATGCTGCTGGGGAGCAAGGCAGCGAGCCCCAGCAAGCCTAGCACACGCTGCCAGCACCAGCATGCACGCAAGCATGCGAAGCTTGCTGCGATGCGTGTGGTGCCAGCAAGCATGGCGCGCTCTGCTAGGCAAGCAGGTCAGCAAGCTCAGCCACATCACCTAGGGGCTGCTAGGCAGCCATGGTGCACGACCCATCACCCTAGGCTAGCTAGCCACGGCCTTAGTGCCTAGCAAGCCTATCCCCTTGGCTTTGATGCTAGGCGCTTGGGGTATGTTGTGGGCTATTGTTTTCCATAATTGGGGCCAATTTTAATTATTTTATTTATTTATTTTAACAAGGCTAGGCCTCAGTTCTTCCGGCTCTTGCAAAAATATTTTTGACAAAATTTGGGTTAACCGACTTAATTAATTGGATTAATTAAGTTGGATGCAGAATTTATTGGGAGCTTCGTTAATTGCTTGAACTAATTGCGTTTTAATCACATAAAATGTTTAACAACTTTGACTAGTTTTAATTAGGCTCGTTAATTGGATTAACCACCTAAGTTAGTTACTAGTTTGGGCGTGTTATACATTGTTACTTGTTTATCGTTGTAAAATGCATGGGCAATTCACATATAGTGAATGGATGAATGGAATGTATATTATTGTTTCACAGGTTTTGTGAAAATGGCAACTAGTGGGGCCCAACTAGGATAGTAAATACGGACTGCGATCCGTTATGTATTTGTAAATCTAAATACGGTATGCGTACCGTTGCGTATTTTTGTACCTTAATATTTAGATTAATCCTAGTCGTATAGTAGTAGCTAGTAATTTCATTTTGGCGGGGATGTCTCAAGACGGCGTTTCTATGAAGACAAGCCAAAGAAGTTGCATTGGAGACCCTTGAAGATTTCAAGGGGTCATGCTAGTTGCCAAATGCATCTTATACTTATGATTTATATATATTGTGTTTATATATGATTGAATTGTATGATAGATGCATGTTTAGGATTTTAAATGTTGCGATGATTAATTAAGTTCACTTAAATCAACCATCATAGAAACCCTAGGTCCCTATAATATTGAGCCAAATTTACCATTCCAAGAACGACACTTACCGAACTAATGCGCGTGGTGATGGGCTACGCCAAAGCGAGGCATCACCGCTTCCCTAGGAATGTAAGGTATACTAGGTATACAAGTTGTATTGGTCAAGCTCAACAATATCAGTAAGGAGTCCTTAGATGTCGTGGCAATGGAGATAAAATATCAAGGAAGCATTAGATACGACGTTTTATCGAACCAAGAGTAGCTTGGAGCTATTAGCAATTGGATTACTTACCCTAAAATATTAAGTGTTAAGACAAGCCAAAGCATGCTTAATCACTTTCTGATTTTTGGGATCTTGGAATCGTTTTATTCTCGCTGAAAAGGGACAAATTTTTAATGCGTGGATAAGACACGTAATAAGATTAAAAGTGTGAATGTATGCTTTGATTTTCAAACTTATTATGTTAGGAACTTGATAAATGGTTATACTTTGCACTTATATTTGAAAAATCTATGTCAAATTATATTGTTTTCAATGATTGGTAAAGGAAATCTTTTGAGAATGGTTCTCAAAAAATGGAAAGGCATTTCTAAATACAACGTCTCATAATTGACTTTTATGACTTAGTCCGAAAGGACGGTTGTATGTCATGTATTCAAAATACTGGGTAGTTTTAATGAACATGAAATATTGACTTGAAAAACTCAAATTGTCAATAGTTGACCACCAACATATCGTTTCTCTTCATACACAAATGAGTAGGACTCATTGATGTAACAATTCAAGAACGAATTGAAGGAAAAGATGGAACTTCGTTTCACGGCGCATTAGATGCTTAATTATTCCTAACAAAGTGTAAAAGTCAAGGCACTTAAAGAAATGGTTCTTAAAGTTATGAAATGGTGTATGATAAGAAATATAGGAAATAAGGAACAAAATAAGAGTTTATGTCAACTTAGCAATTCGTTATCTTCATAAGTATTGGATACTGCTTGAGTGTTCCACTTTGAAAGTGACCTCAAACCGTTGAAGACAAGCTAAGTTATTGACTTACAAGCTTAGAATGAAGCAAGTAATGCTGCATCAGTTGTAAGGTCTTTTGTTTTGTTCAAAGTCCTTTTGAGCCAAGGCTGGAACGAATAATGGTTATTGTGTTCTATAATCAGCAAACGATCCGTTTACACAAGGAAAGACTCAAATTCAAAGTAAAAGAGTAATATTTGAATGGCATGGTGGTTTAAGCCATGAGTCAAGAATGCTAGATTATAAACAAACATTTCCCTAACATGAAAACTTACAAGGTTCAAATCATGGACATGATTTTTGTTCCAAACATCTTTAGCAATGTCACATCGACAAGAACGTACTCAATGCTCTATTAGATAGACTCTTGATAGTTGATTGATTCAGAATCGTTCTAAGACAGGCAAGTCTTACTTTTTGAAATCGACAAAGAAAGGAGCTATTGTGCTTGGCATAGACAATTGACTCCAAAAGCTAAAGAGGATTCCATAACTTCAACGTCTCACAAGAATTTGAAAGAATATGGCTATATTCATCAAATGTGAACATACTGGAACTTGAGTCGCTCAAAAGTTCAGTGAAGTATAGAATCGACTTGGCAAGATATCAAAACGTCTAGATTAGATCGAGCGATGTTTGCTTGAACCAAGAGTGATCATATCAAACTTATGAAATTTTAAATTTCATAATGAGCTCCACAAAGAATATAGTATGTCTTGACGGAGACCTCGATGCCATTTGGAAATGACTCGATCGATGATGGATCACATCCCTTCCTATAAAGCTCTTAAAGATTTGTACAAATGACTAATGTTACACTAAACAAAATTGTCGAAGCTATGAAAGGACACCATATTTAGTTATGGATAGAAATAGTTTCTAGCGTCTTTTCAAGTATATGTCTAGGGCTCTTAGCTCAGTGGGAGTTCATTGACTTAGTGGGAGCTAAGTAGCTCAATAAGGGCTAAGGTAGCTCGAGAAGGAGCTAACGGTTTGTTTCACAACGAACTTTTACCCAAAGACAATATACATGTCTCTTTGTAAGTATTCAAGTGAGACTACGGGCATTACTCCCACAACCTAATTTAGAACATAGTATTTGTTGCTCTAAGTAGTGTCTTTCTAGAAAGTAACACATTTCCAAAACGACAAGTGGGAGGAAAATGAACTCGATGACCATCAAGATTAGTAACAAACTAGAACTGAGAATCTCCGAAGACTTTAGAAGGGCTTCATGAGAATGATTGATCAAGAATACTCAAAGGACTTTACAAGTGCCTTAAATGAGAATTCAATACTCACAAAACTTTAGAAGTGGTGGAGTAAGATCAATATAATCAAAGGGCTTTAAAAGCACCTTGAAACTCAGTGTTTGATGCAATTACCCCGTATAGATATAGAATTCACCAAAGGCTTGGATTTAAGACTTACAAGCATACTATTTACCATTGGATGGTGAGGGAATAGTGTCTTGTAAATTAGCTACGAAAAATCCAAATTCCGAATAATGGATAGAGGCCATAAAATCCGAAATAGACTCCATGTTTGTAAATGTTTGGAACATTTGCATGAAGGGTGACAGACCCATCAATCGCAAATAAGTTTTCAAGGAGAAAACTGAGAAATGTGAAATGCACAATGCATACATAGCTAGATTGGTTGAAAGAATACAATTCATTCACGGCGTTGGTTTTAATAAAAACCTATTCACCAATCGGAACGCTTAAATATTTTTGTGGTTGTTCTAGCAAAATTGCGCATATGAAATATGGAAAAATAGATAACAAAACCGCCTTCCTAAAATTGGATTTTGGAAGAGACTATGGAAATAGTCTAAGGGTTTTGTAATTCTAAATAATGCTAGATTTGAAAGCAAGCTCAAGAAATCCATTGTGGGATTAAGTGAAGCATTTCATGTAGGAATTGGAACATGTATTCTCATAAAGTCAATAAAAGGTTTGACTTATGAAGAATCATAGAAATTCTTACGGACAAGAAGTTTAGGGGAGCAAGAGTCAATCTTGTATGGTCCAACAAGAAGTTTACAAACTCTATTGTGAAATGACTATCAAATGCTAAATGCTTAGATTTGAAAGGATTTTCGACAATGAACCAAGCAAAAGGCGATACTTAGTACATAGTGGGAATTAAGATCTATTGGATAGACTTAATGAAATGTTTAAACGAGTAGAGGAATTTACCGTGTTAAACATGAAGGACTTGAAAAGGCTTTCGACCCATATGTATAAAACTAAGTACATGTTTGAACTAAGTATAAGCTCGGCAAATACTAAGTCAAACAAGAAAGACTCTAGTAGAGACTTTCAACCGTATCACATAGCAAACAGTTTAGCAAGACTCAGTGAAACTGGATGAGCTGAAAGGTCACATGAATGGAACATATTGGGAATAATTCTGCAATTAAAACCATCATGTATGCTATGATATGGAGTCGTCACTCAACTTATATGCTTAGAGTATGAGAAATATAAAATACCAATCAATTTAAATCTAAGTGATGAATCGTTAGATTATGATCAAGAAAAATCCAAAGTACTTTGATAAGTAAAAGGGGATAAGTTCTTGACGAATGGTAACAAATGTAATTTGAGAATTGATGTTGCAAGCACATCCTTAGCAAGGATTAGATCCTTAATAAGGAAGCCGTTTATAAGCACGAGCTAGAATGCGTCGTGGCTTGAGAATGGTAACATGGAAGCGCATCCATGTATAATGTGCGGAAATTTAAGGTAACTTTCCATAATCACAAGTGATTAGGGTCTCCCAAATCATTATGAGCCGTTCGGAATGAAATCCGAGCAAAGCACCATCAGAATGTTTACTGAAATATATGTTGAGAATATTGTTGCCTGGAAGGCAATAATAAGAAAGTGTTCAATGGAAAGTTCGTTGTGGAACATTGATTGTAGGTTGTCAAGTTGAAAGATCTCAAGTCATGAAAATGAGTGGGAGCCATCACTTGGACAATAAATCCTAAATCACATATGATCCATAACACTCTCAAAATTTTATCATCTTATTATGAAATTGTTCGATAATTAAGATGCTAAGATTTGCAAAGTAATAATAGCTAAACCTATGCAATAAGTTAACGACAACATTTACCAGAATTGCATGAAAGAAATCAAGCATATTGAATATGGGTGTGATTTCTATAAATGTTTGTGAAGAGTGTTACTCTTAAAACATCTGGGGAAAACCATTTATCATAAGATGAAACGTTTAAAAGTTTCATAGTGGAATAAAATTCACTAATAAAATTCCACAAACTATTTAATTGTGGTTTAGAATTAAATAATGAGTCCATTCGATTTATGAGAATATTCAAAACAGGGTATCAAGACCATGTCTTGGATAAAGAAACACCTATTAAGTGAACATTGAATATTACAATCGAAAATTATCCCTAATCAAGGTCATTTAAATGATGGACGATTTATGACCACTTGAGATTAGTGTGTAGTATGATTTATAGCACCGTTTCTTATGCTACGAGGACATGATTGTCATAAATCATTTGCACAGGTATTAGTTTGGAACTATACTGGATCGACCTATGAGAATACTTTAAGAGATTTAAAATCGTCATAAGTATATTTCTCATTACAGCTATCGGAACCTTTTTCCTCGACCATGAGTATTGGAAGTTCTCTTGTTTGAGAACTAGTCCGTTTTGATGTTGTCAAACGTCTGCCGTAAATGGGGATTATAACGGCAACACTCGGGCGGCTAGGTCCTCTTAGTAAGGGAAGCTAACAATGCAAGACTGGGAACATCCCCCTATTAACAGTAGGAATATGTCTTTGTTTTTTACAAGGCCTCTCGAAGAGCGAGACGGTGAAAATGCATGGCCGTGCTCAGATGGATTTTAGAAATCATCTGCTTATTGACAGTCAAACTCGGGAATTAAGAAACACTTCTGGACGTAATAAGGATGACGAAGAATCTTACCTTATAGTTCATGAAGAGACATTAAGTAACACAGGAAATGGGCTATACACTAATTGCACACTTGTCCGGAAGGACAAGTGCGAGATTGAAAGGAATGGTGTCCTTCCAACAAGTGTATTATTCCGATAGAGGGTTCAGAAATATTAGAAAGCTAATTCTTCAGTGAGGTCAAGTGATCAAAATGCCTAGGTGGAGGCCGCTTCCGATCAGTAATATTAATGTGTAATTAATATTACAGTTTAATCTTGACTAAACCCTTCGGGTCACACCTAATCGAGTAACCGATCCGAGACGACGAATCAATCCAAAGGATTAGATAAGTCGTTAGAGTATTATGAACAAAGACGTCGGATGTCGAGCTTAGAGCGTCGAAACCGAGAGTTGCAAGTCGAGTCTAGTTTAGAATTCGACGAGACGAGAAACCAAGCAAATGACAACTTTAAGCTAAGCCGTAGCTTCGCATTGGCCTAGCCATGCGAAGGCTAGGCTAGCATAGGGCACCAACCATATACATGTCTATGCCGCAAGCCAAGCATGCATGTACGTGCTAGACTTGCTGGTCGAGCATGCTTGCGGGGCTACTGCGCCTAATCGCATGCTAGCAAGCACCAGCACGCATGGCTGGGCTAGCAGAGGCGTGGCAGCAGGTGCCTTATGGGCAGCGAGGACCTAGCAAGCATGCTAGGCCATGCGAGCAGCAATGCCGCACAGCATAAGGCCCAGCACGCAAGCTGGCCTGTGCGTGTGCTGGCTGTGCCGCGCAGCAGGGCTGGCAGCCAGCCAAGCCTTGCGTCAATGTCCATCATGCGCGTATGCTGTGGGCTGTGCGAGCTGTGCAATGCATAGCGCAAGCAGCAGTTAGCTAGCAAAAGCTAGCAATGCCAGCACAGCGTGTGTGTGTACCGCACAGCGAGGCTGGCAGCCAGCATTGCACCTAGCCCAGCCGCACCATGTGCGTGAGCCGGCGTATGCGTTAGCACATGTGTGTGTGGTTGATCTTGCATGTGGTTGGATATGCATGTGAGAGGCATGTGAGTGTGGGTTTTCTTGGGGAGCAAGGGGAGAATGGTCCCCCCTTGTGGTCCTCACTTAACCCCTTGCTCACCTCTTGACACTTATCATTTGTTGATTCACTTGCATTTCAATTTGATTTTTGAATTAAAAATAAATTGGATAAAATACATTTTACCAACTCTCCCACATGGATGGGAGATTGAAGTTCAAGAGCTCCCTTCCCTATAAATACCCATCATTTGGGATTGGGAAGGGGCACTTGAGTTGAACTCAATAAGGCATCTCCCTATAGGTGAGAAAACCTTTAAGTTCGTAATACTCTAGTCTTTTCTTGGTCTAGCCCCGACTAACCTTCGGGGTAGAGGCCGTTCGAGTCGGGTGTCGAGGGTGGAATCCGTCGGAGGCTCTCGCGCTTGCGGAGCTAAGGCTTTGAAATCCGAGCTCTATAGGAGCGAAGCACGCGTCGAGGGTAAGAATGTCATTTCCCTTTCTCTTTCTTTTGTTGTTTAATTATTTGATTGCGTGCTTAGTTGCTTTAATTAGTGGGCGAGTCTTGGGTGGGCTTCTCTTCCGCGTAGCGTTGGACGCTACGAAACCCAACACCTTTTTCCCGTGGCAAATTTCTTGACACGACCTCTTGTGCTTCAGTAGTAAATTTTAGAATTCCCGTGGCTAAAATGTATAGCCACAGGAATTTTAAACTTGTGCCACGATTTTTCTTGTGACACAAAGGTCAATTTATTGTACTGTCCCTAAGCAAAGCCTACTTACCATTTTATATTTCATGATCAAGTTACTTACTTTAATTCTTTATTCCTTAATCACCATAAACTAAACCTTTCCTAAATTCCTAAACTCTCTTCTCCAAGTAATTTCCTAATTCAAATTTGCCATATTTCTTCTACAAATTATTACCTTGATTCCTACACACTTGAGCCTACAAATACCCCCTTACACAATTCAAAAACTTACACCAAATTCTCTCATTTTTCTCCTTAATCTCACGGTTTCTCTCAGTCTTTCTTGCGCTGCCACCACCTTCGGCCAGCTACTGACGCCAGCCACCACCTCCAGCCACTTGCCATATACCCCTGCCGTGACTCTTCTTCCTCCTCCTTCTTCGATTTTCTTTCTCAATCTTCTCTAAATTAACCTATTATTATTTTACTAAAATTATTATTGTGTATTAAATGAAATAAAATTATTACTTTATCAAGTTTATGAAAAGAATTTTTATAAGGTTCATGTACATAGAATTGGGAGTTTTATTTTAATTGTTGTGATTATTTGTTAGCCTTATATTTAATTAATATAATTAAGGTTATATTTAATTGTAGGATGTTCTTAACAAGAGTTCTTGAGATTTTTTGTGTGTTTTGCTAAGCAAGGAATCAGGTACGTTTAGATAGCTAGATACTTTATTAAAGTAATTGTTTGATCAACATGTTTTATGCATTTTAATAATGATTAAATATTATGAATGATGAAATAAATCAAAAGATGTTTAAGGAATTGATTTTTATTTCATGTTTTAATAAATATGCTTGAGGAATATATTTTAATGGTTTGAATGATTTGAATTATTTATCATGTTGAAAGAATTGATTTTAAAGGAATGGTTAAATTAAATAAAAATGAGTGTGGAATATATTTTAATGGTTTGAATGGCAGATTTGAGAGATGCCAAAAAAAAAACTTTTGGACCGGTTCAAAATCGGTGCGAAAAATGGCCCAGAAAATTATAATTTTTTTTTTTGGCACCGGTTTGGTCAAAACCGGTGCCCTTAATGCCCCAAAAAAAAACAATAGGGGTTATGAAACCCAGTTTGCCCGCGGGTCAATCTGGTTGCGGCTTCTCTTAGGGCGCGGCGAGACATCTCTAGGAAACAAGTCATGGTCTCGCAATATTTATATATCAATCAAGTCTATAGTGATTCTGTTGTGCAAAATCTAATAGCTTTAGAGTGGCAAATGTATTATCCTTTCAATTGGAAAACTACACTATTAGCGAGAAGTATATTATATCAAAAATTAGAATTTTCAATTGGCACATTACAATCTCAATCAACATCATCATCTAAAATTTTAAGGCCTTAATTTGAAACCCCAATGAATTAAGGAATTAAAAATCATTTGACCAATACCAAATACAAACTGTAATTTGATACTTGTATAATTCTCTTACAGATACAGGGGATATAAGAAACATAATAGGAATGATGGGAGAACAATATAACCTGAAGAGAAGTTGCTACGATGAGAACCAGAAACCATTGGAGTTTTCATCAAATCTTCTTTGAACCTTGGATCATCCCTTGAATTAGCCGGGAGTAGATTAACCAGGATAGTACTCAGAGTCTCTCCATGCCCAGCAACACCGAAACAACCCGGCAACCACAAAACCACCACCACACCCACCACCGCACCCACGAAACCACCACAACAACCACGAAACCACCACCGCACCCACGATACCACCACCACACCCAAGAACCCACCACCACTAGCACCGACCATCGTCACCATAATCACAAAAAAAAATATCAGAAATCCTATCATCTCACATTCTCACCATTAAATTCAATCAAAATCTCAATTGTTCATCATTATCAAAAAAAAAAATCATAAAACCTAGATTTCAAATCGAAGAACACATACCTCGAATTTGTGATTTTTGAATCGATAATTGATTCAAGTTTGTTGTTGTTGCTGTATTTGGTTCAAATTGACGGCGGCGGCGATAGTGGTTGTGCTTGGTTCTAATGACGCTGATTTCGGACTGAGAAGGAGAAGGAGAGCAACATTGCTTGCGGCGCAGTTATGGAGAAGGAGATCAAAGGAGAGAGAAAGGGAAGGGAAAGCGGCGGTTATGGAGAAGGAGATCAAAGGAGAGAGAAGGAGTTTGAGGCTCCATTGTTGTAGATGAGAGAGACTGATAAAGGCAGATGAGAGAGGAGAAGATATCGAGAAAAGAGAAAGAAAGAAGATGTAAAAAAGACCGCTTTTTTTCTTTTACAATAGCATTTCGAACCGGTGCGATTAACTCATTTTTCGCACCGGTTTGGTTCGAACCGGTGCGATTAACAAATTTTCGCACCGGTTTGTTTCAAACCGGTGCGATTACTCTTTCCCTCAATCCCGCCAATTTTTTTTCGCACCGGTTTTTAAAAACCGGTGCACATTTTGCGGTGCTCATTTAAGTTTTTCTACTAGTATTGGTTAATGAGTTAATTAAAGGAGGAATTTTTATGAGGAATTATTAAATTATTATTAAAGCTTTACAACCATAATTATATTAAACCACTATGCAGATTTGGTTGATAAGGCTATGGATTTTGTATGACCTAGTTTTTCCTTAAGAATAGCCTTTGTACATAAAGATACTAGCTTCGGGGTTATGCGTACTTAGGAAGAAGAATTGTGTTTTAAAAGAGAAATTGATTTATTAAATCACTATTATTGAATTATTGAATATTATGAGAATTTGTTATTGGCATTGTTTTGAGAATTTTGAGATTGGTTTGAATTATGAGGTTTGGAAATTATTGAATTAAATGTTGGAATCTTCCATGAATGGTTTTAAAAGATGTTTGCTAATAAATTTAGTTTACTTATCTTGCACTTAAATGTACTTGGCATATTTTGCTAATCCATATTTCCTATTTGTTTTGATTCGCCCTATTTACCTTAATGGTAAGTAGTGTTGACTATTTTAGGTGGAGTCATGATTTAAGCATATAGGAGTCCCGAGATTCACTTCACCTAGTTTTTGGGATGTTGGTTTTTTTTATTATTTTCAGTACTCATAACAATGGTTACTATTTTTATAAGTATTAATAAATGAAGAGTTTGAGTTTCTACTGCAAAGTTTTGGTATTGAGTTAAGTTTTAGTAGCCTTGCGTAATTACGCGGTGGTAACACGCCTAAGTCTTTCTCTACGGTATAATTATACATATCATACAAGAATTTCCGTAGAGGAGATTTGAAGTTGTTACAAAATGGTATCAGTTTTTCGGGTCTTAAAAAGATTAAAATTGGAAAAATAAAATTGATGGGTAGACTTAAGAGGGCATATATATGAAGGTCAAAAGCATTATTTTAAATAAAAACTATTTTCTTATTTGGGAAGATATATGAGTGAAAAAAGGATTCTTAAGTATGACTCTCTGTCTGGGCAAGACTCTCCTCAACGCTGTAGGTAACTTACTTGGGAGACGCGTGCTCGACCGTCTAATATCATGATTCAAGTACATTATTATTATTTTCAAAAATAAAAGGAATTGAAATTATTTAAAAGCTTGAGTCTGTGTGATTGATTGTGCGTTAAGTTGGTGTTATAACACCTTGGTTTAAGGTTGTGAGGTCCGAATTTTTTGAGTTATTGCCCTAATTGGGTTATCTTGAGTTATACTTGAACAATTGAGTTATGAATTGCTTTATGGAAATGGAATTTATGAATTGAATTGCTTATGTGAATTGGCATTGAATTGATTGCTTTGCATGCATGTGTATGTGTAAACAGATTGAAAGGATTGATGATATGAGAAAATAATTCTTTAATATGCATTATTTGAAGATTGAAGAATGAGTGTTAGTAGTTTTGTGACTGACATAGCTAATCTGCCATAACTCTTTTTGATAAGTATGATCTTGATGAACTGTTGACTTAAACACCATTGCTTGTTCTTTTAGCCTTAGCTCATTTGCCTAGAATCAACGAGTATACACCTCTTTTTTAGAATTATGGGGATGTGACAAAAGAAGATGGGATGTGGAATGAGAATCATCATCATGAGGGGAAATGGTTAGCAACTATCACTAGCTTCAAAAGCGACTTGCATTACCTTGAACGTGTAGGAGGAGAATTGTGAGAACCCCTAAGCTTGGAAAGAACAAAACTTTGAAGGAACTTGACCACATGGAGCACTTGAATGCGCAACTACCTTTTGTGTACCGAAAATCTTTGAGTCTTCAATTGATGAGTCCATACCACCCCTTGGGAGGAGAAAGAATTACCCTTCTCCTTCACCTACTCTAAGCTATGAAAATTCTTATACCCCAAGAAGTCCAAATCCAAAAGCCCATTACCATATTGCTAAGAGGCCCATAAATCTCAATTGTTCTATCGACCCAAGATCACCATGCTCGGAATATCATCCATCTTCACCAAGAGTTGTTCCACGAAAGACCAACATTGCTCCAAAACCAACTTGTAATTTTGATGCTCTACATAGAAGCCCAAACTATATCCCAAACCCAAGCTCTGGCCACACTCCAAACTACAGTGACTACAATCCAATCTACCCAGCCAACCCAAATGAGAAAGGGAAGGCCAAGCAAGATGCATGATCTGAATTATGATCCAAATGAGGAAGACTATTCTGAGAGTGTTGCTTGATTAAGTGAATCATGTTATCTTATTTTCTTCCAATAATTTACCTTAGATGGCAAAGTTATACTCTCAAATTGATTATTAATGATATGAAGTTATTTTATTGAATTTTCTTATATTCTTGAATGAATTAAATGGTTATATGAGTAGAACCTATTTTAATTTTCAATGTATGGTATAAATACCTAAGAATTATGTCTGCAAAAATGGGAAACCAAATAGGAAATAGGCGCACTAGTTCCAAAGTAGGGAAGGTACTTAGAAACCTAACTCATATAACTGAAAACATCACTAAAGTGGTGAACTAAGGAAACCGTCATTTTGACCTTAACTCTTACAATGAAATTTTCAAGAGAGTAGCTGCAGAAAAATGATAACTTGTTATTTGGTATGATTTTAGAGTAGTTTTGAACCTTGTTTTCGTTATTATTTGGCATCAAAGTTCATTATTTATCCTATTTTTATGCAAATTTTGTACCATCCATGCTTCACGGGTTGTTTGTGTTTTTGATGTAATGTAGCTATTTTAAGCCCTATGGATGTGATCAAGCATGAGTGAGCAAGGAGAAGGGCAATCTTGGTTGATAGAGCCACAAAGGAAGAAGGATGAGTGCCTTAAAGAAAAATGAAAAGTTTTTGGAGAGCCTTTAAGGGTTGTTTGCATAAGTGTCAACTTCAATTGACCATAACTTTTTATCTACTCAACCTTTTGAAGTGATTCAAATTAGAGATTAAAGTTTGTCTTAAGAGCTTTGCAAATATTGGTCACAAGTCCATTTTTGGCAAGAAACAAAGAAGTTACAGCCTCCCGAACTTAAGCTGTCTAGGTAGGGAATTATGCACGGACGTGCAACATAATGTCACGTCTGTGTAGACCTGCTCGATTCTTTGCAGTAGCTACTGCCCACTTTTACACCCTTCTACATGTCCGTGCCAAACTTGGCACGTCCGTGTAAGTTTATTTCGGGGCTATTTTCTCGTTTTCTCCGTCCTTTTTGTTTGGAGGTTAATATATATACCCCCTTGGCTCCCCTTGTATGATTATCCAAGTTTTTAGAGCTTTTCTCTTTGTTTGTAATCTTAGAACATTAAAACTCTCAAATCATTAGTTAGATTTTAATTATTAGCTTGGAAAACTCAATTTCAATCATTGTAGAAGACAAAATTCCGCCATTGTTGTTCAAGTTTGAAGCTTCTAGTAACATTCTCTTTCCTTACTTTTCTATCATCTCTCTACTTAGTTGTTTGTTAGCTAATTGTTTAATTCTTGTAGGCTTACATTGTTAATTAGCTTAATTCTTAGTTTGATTTTGCTCACTAATTGTTTAATTCTTAGTTTAATTCTTAGTAGTCTAATTTCAACGGTTTGAGTAAAACCCTCAATGTAGTCACATAGAACTTGTTACATGTGCTAATTTGGTTATTCTGAGTGTCTTAATTAGTTGAACTTAAGTGGTTTCATTGTTTAGTTCTTGTATATGGCCATTGCTAGAACTATTTATCAAAGCTTTCTCAACGAAGGATCGAGAGATGAACTTGAGTTAGCTTTCTTATGCTTAATTGACTTGAAATGCCATGAGAATAGGAATTTCCATTCAAGGAAATATTTATGTGTCATCGTGTTATGCTTTAATACTTGTTTTATGCTTTGTGACCACGAGAGTAGGTGGAATTCATGATTCAGGTAATCCCTCTTGCTTGAGAGAGTGGTTGGGTGCCTTAGATTACTTCCCCTAGTTTTTCCCCTAATTTACCTGATTGATACATGTTAATCATGATTTGTGATGAAGTTGAGTGGTGTAACTCGAGCCTTGGATTCCTCTTAATATTATTAATTTCCCCTTAGCCTTAGTTGAATTGAACTAGTAGAAGTTACTTAAAAACAACCCAAATTTGACTTGATTTAGCTTATTTAAACGGTAGTATTTCGGTGGTTGATTAAACGCCTCTCTTGGGTTCGACCCTTTCTTACCCCTGCTAGTAGTTAGTGAGAACAGAATAGGATTTATGATATACACATTTTATACATAGACTTATCCCGAATTTTCATCCCGACTTGGAATTGTATGGTTTTAGGCTCTTTAGAGCCATTTTCCGCTAACATTCTCTTCTCTAGTGTGTTTGGTGTATTTTTATAAGTTTTACAGGAATTTGAAGTTTCTCGGATGATTCGGACATGTTTTGAGCATTTTGGAGATGTTGGTGGACAAGCATGTAAAACCGAGCTAAACAAGAACCAGTCTTAAAAGAATTTGCAAGCAATGAGCATACTTTGTACTGTGCCTGATCGGGATAAGCATGCCTGGTTAGACCGGGCACAGTAGGAATTCCTAGTTGAAGTTATTCAGGAAGTAAAGAAGCGATTTTATGGTATTATGCCACGCGCCCGATCGGGCAGGCCTCGCCCGGTTGGACCGGGCACGTGGGGGTTGGTTGTACTACGAAGATCAGGATTGCAAGCCAACAAAGGTTGTGCCTCGCGCCCGATCGGGCGCCATATGCCCGGTTGGATCGGGCGCTGAGGAAGAATGCAAGGAAGAAACAACTGCTTATTTAATCCCACCTGCCCGATCGGGGTGTTATTGCCCGGTCCGACCGGGGCAGTGTATTGCGATTCCGGTTTTTATTATTTTAGAGTTTTTATTTCATTAGGGTTTAAATACCCATTGTAATTATCATTAGTTGACAGATTATTATTTCCTTAAGTTTTATTTCTCTCTCTAGAACCCTAGTTTTCATACTTTTTAGCAATTTAATTCCTAAGTTAGATTTGGGTATTGTTGATTAACAATTTGAGTAATTTCAATTGAAGCATCATTCGTATTCATCTCTATTCCTTTATCTTTCAATTATTTTTGTTTTCAATTATGTTTTCCTTGATTATTATTGTTATTGCTTCTTTCAATTTGTGTGAGTATTTTTCTAATTCCAAGATCTAGGGTAGCCCAATTATGATTGATGCATGAATTAATTCTTTAAATTCTCTAATGACTATTGTAATTGTCTATGCTAAATTGATTGTGATTATGCCAATGCTATATTAGAGATAATTAGTATTGTTATTATTCCATTGTTTCTATCACAACGAGAGTTGGATTTTAACGGAATTGAGTAAATTGATTTAGGATTTGAAATTCAACATGAGAATAGTTGAACAGATAATTGGGAATTGAAGTAAAGTGTTTAATGTCTCTAATTTGCATGATACCATGAGAATAGGCTTGATTGTGGGTTAGGGGTGATACTCGAGAGAGGTCCTTGGTATTTGTTAGGGGGTTTGCTTTTCCCCATGTTAATTGGAATTGTATGTTAAGGGTAGATATATAATTGCATCGATCGTAATTGTGGTGATACTTGATCTTGGATGTTTTAGTTTATTGATTCATTATATTCTTTTGATTTATTCTAGTTTTCCATACTTTAGCTCTTAGTTATTCTACCATTGATTGATTCTTGCTTGGTAATTACTTGAGTCTAGATAAATTGGGTGAACCATAGTCTCTGTGGGATCGACCCTGACTTACCCTGCTACATAATTAGGAGGAATAGTTAGGTTATTTTTACTAGGTGTGCGATCTCCTACCAAATTTTGGCGCCGTTGTCGGGGACTAACGGTTTCATTCAATTATTTGTGATTCGTTTTTGCTAAGCTTTATTCGTTGCTTCGGCTATTTTCTCTTGTGTTTTTGATATTATTTCTCTAGTTTTCTTGTTGCATGCCCACACGACGCTTAGGGTCTGAAGATCTTGAACCATTTGACTTTGAGATTAAGGCAACTTTAAGGAGAAGGAGAACAAGGAATCGACGAAGGAGAAACATGGAAGATGCCACGAAATCCCTTTTGGAGTATGGTATTCATGATATGACTACCGGACTCTTTTCTAGTATTGTCAGGCCACCTGTGACGGCTCAGCACTTCGAGCTTAAGCCCCAATTCATTCAATTTATCTCCAATGACTCATTTGCAGGCTCACCACATGATTGTCCGGTAAGTCATATTGATAGTTTTCTGGAGAAATGTGATACAATGAAAATGAATGGTGTTACAAATGATGCTATCAGACTACGCCTTTTCCCTTTCTCATTAAGGGATAGGGCAAAGGAATGGTTGAGAGATGAAGGCACTGGCTCGTTCGATACATGGGACAAGCTAGTGAAAGCCTTCTTAGTAAAGTTTCTAGGACAGGAGAAGACTGCTAGGTTGAGAAATGAATTATCCACCTTTAGGCAGTCAGATGATGAGTCCCTATACGATGCGTGGAGGAGATTCAAGCGATTGCAGAGGCAATGCCCCCACCATGGTATTCCTGAATGGATGTTAATCCAAACCTTCTACAATGGTCTAACTCACGAGTTCCGTATCTACATTAATGCTGCGTCCGGGGGTTCTCTCTTGATAAAGAATCCAACTGATGCAAAGGAGTTAGTTGAGAAAATGGCGGCCAATGATAACTATCATCCAGGTGGCCAAAACAGTGTGAAAAAGGAGGTAAATTAGATGTTGATGCTTTAACTCTTTTGACTAGTTCTGTGCAGGCATTGACAAGCAAATTCGATAGGTTCCAAGCTTAAACATCCACTAGCTCACCTGAGATTTGTCAATTGTGTAATGTGGAAGGTCATATTGCACCCAATTGCCGCCCACAAAGTTTAAATGAGATGTCGATTGAGGAAGCTAATGCATTCTACACCTCTAACCCCAAAAGGCCATATGACCCCCATTCAAACACATACAATGAAGGTTGGAAGAATCACCCAAATTTTTCCTACAAGAATACCCAGGCTCAACAAAATCCACCTCCACCACCACCTCGAAACAACAACTACAATGCACCACCTGGTTTCCAACCAAGGCCACCTCCAGTCCAACAACCTATTCAACCACCTCCTCAAAAGTCCAACCTTGAACTAATGTTGGAAAACTTTATCACCACAACCAACAATTCCATCCAACATCAAAACAGTTCCATACAACAGCTACAAGCCCAGAGTAAGCTCATGGAAAATCAGATAAGCCAACTTGCTCACCAAGTTGGTCAATCCTTAAAGATACCGGGGACCTTTCCGGGTCAGACAGAGCAACCACAGAAAGGGCATTTGAATGTTGTTACTTTGAGAAGTGAAAAGCAATTGGAAGATCCTCCTATCAAGGAGCCATCAAAGGAGGTCGTTGAAGAAGTAGGTGAAGGTGAGAAGGAGATTCACAATGCTACGGTCGAGGATGAAGCAAAGGATGCAACTCCAAAGCCACTTGCTCCATATATGCCTAAAGTTCCTTTTCCTCAGAGGCTAGCCCAAGCTAAACTTAAGAAAAAGTACGGTAAATTTCTTGACATTCTTAAAAAGCTTCATATAAGTATTCTGTTTTTAGATGCTATATCCGAAACGCCTTAATATGCTAAATTTTTAAAGGATATGCTTTCTAACAAGAAAAATTTGGAAGAGAATGCTACAGTTGCTTTGAATGCAGAGTGCAGTGCTATTTTGCAGAACACTCTACCTAAGAAATTAGGTGATCCAGGCAGTTATTCAATTCCAGTGAAGCTTGGAGATATTGAAATCAACAGGGAACTATGCGATCTTGGTGCAAGTGTAAGTCTCATGCCGCTGTCCAGCTGTAAGAAGCTACAAATGGGTGAACTCAAACCCACACGCATTTCCTTGCAACTTGTAGACAGGTCAGTCAAATTTCCTTTGGGAGTGCTTGAGGATGTACCTCTTCGTGTAGGTAAATTTTTCATTCCTTGTGATTTTGTTGTGATGGAAATGGAGGAAGATGTGAATGTTCCAATTATACTTGGTAGACCTTTCTTAGCTACTGCAGATGCAATCATTAACATGAAGAAGGGTAAGATTACTTTTGAAGTAGGTGATGAAAAATTCGAATACTCACTTTTGAATGTTATGGATACTCCCTCTATGGGAGACACTGTTTGTCAGGTTGATGTCCTTGACGAGTTGCAGAGTGAGCAGCTTCCTTTGAGCAAACCAGATGACGCACTTGAACAAGTGCTAGTAGGAAAGGATGATGGTGAAGGAGATTGGGAAGCAAGAGAATATGCCAAGCTACTTGAAGAAGCAAAGGCCAACCCAATCGCTAATTCAATCAAAGAAACACTTAGTGCAATCAGTATTGGGGAGAGTACTAAGCCTCCCAAGGTAGAGTTGAAACCTCTCCCTTCTAATTTACAATATGCATATCTTGGTCCTAATAATTCATACCCTGTTATTGTTAATGCTGAACTCAAAGACACAGAATTGGAGCAATTGCTCAATGTTCTAAAAACATATAAAGGTGTAATTGGGTACACCATTGATGATATTAAGGGTATTAACCCTTCTTTTTGTATGCATAAATTATTCTTGAAAACGATCATGCCTCTTCTGTAGAACCTCAAAGAAGACTTAATCCAAATATGATGGAGGTAGTGAAAAAAGAGGTTCTAAAATTGCTTGCTGCAGGAATAATCTACCCTATCTCTGATAGTAAGTGGGTTAGCCCTGTACAAGTAGTACCAAAGAAGAGAGGTATGACCGTTGTCAAGAATGACAAGGGTGAGCCAGTGGCTACTAGGACTGTTACAGGGTGGCGAATGTGTATAGATTATAGGAAATTAAATAAGGCCACCCTTACGGATCATTTCCCCTTACCCTTTATTGATCAAATGCTTAAAAGGTTGGCAAAGCATTCCTTTTTCTGTTACTTGGATGGATATTTTGGTTTCTTCCAAATCCCCATCCGTCCTTGTGACCAGGAAAAGACTACTTTCACATGTCCATATGGCACTTTTGCATATCACAGGATGCCATTTGGATTATGTAATGCCCCTGCCAGTTTTCAAAGATGTATGATGGCAATTTTCTCAAGACTCATAGAAAATTCTATGGAAGTATTTATGGATGATTTCTCTGTCTATGGAACATCTTTTGATGTATGCCTTGAAAATTTGAAAAAAGTGCTCCAAAGATGTAAAGAAGTCAATCTGATTCTAAACTGGGAAAAATGCCATTTTATGGTGCAACAGGGAATTGTTTTAGGTCATGTTGTATCAAACAAGGTTATTCAAGTTGATAAGGCTAAGATAGAGGTATAGAGCGTTTACCCCCTCCGAACTCTGTTAAAGGAGTTCGAAGTTTCCTTGGTCATGCAGGTTTTTACCGTCGCTTTATTAAGGATTTTTCGAAAATCGCTCGACCCCTAACTGAGCTTTTAGCTAAGGATGTTCCTTTTGTTTTCTCTGATGCTTGTCTTGAGGCTTTCAACAGGTTGAAGGAAGCTTTGATCACTGCTCCTGTCATGCAACCCCCAGATTGGAGCCTGCCATTCGAAATCATGTGCGATGCTAGTGACTATGCAGTAGGAGCCGTCTTGGGGCAAAGGAAGGAGAAAAAGCTTCATGCCATTTATTATGCTAGCAAAACTCTTAGTTCTGCTCAAATGAATTATGCCACAACTGAAAAAGAGATGCTAGCTGTAATATATGCAATTGACAAATTTCATTCTTACTTGGTTGGCTCTAAGGTCATTATTCATACAAATCATGCAGCATTGAGGTACTTAATGACCAAAACCCATGCAAAGCCTAGGTTGGTTCGATGGATTCTTCAATTACAGGATTATGATATAGAGATCAAGGATACAAAAGGGACGGAGAATGTTGTTGCAGACCGTCTCTCCCGTCTTCTCCTTGACCCAGAGGATGGGGACGATACTCCTTTCGATGATTCTTTCCCTGTAGAGAATTTACTAGCTTTATTGCAAACTGAATCACCTTAGTATGCTGACTTGGCTAATTTCCTCTCTACAAGTACAATGCCTCATGGCTACTCCTCTCAACAAAGGAAGAAATTCCTTTCTAAGGCAAGGAGATATTTCTGGGATGATTCGTTATTGTACAAACAATGCGCAGATTCTATGATTCGAAGATGTATTCCAGAAATTGAGGTAAATTATATAATTTCTCATTGCCATGACTTACCTGTGGTGGACATGCAGGCCCTTCGATGACAATTGCAAAAATCTTGCAATGTGGATTTTATTGGCCTACAATGTTCAAGGATACATACGCCTATGTCAAGGCCTGTGATAGATGTCAACGGACTGGAACAATATCCAAGAGGAACGAGATGCCACTCAACAACATACTCACTACTAGAAAACAGGTGATTTACGACGGAAAAATTCCGTCGGAAACCCCCTGAATTCCGTCCGAAAAGGCCGTTTCCGGCGGAATTTCTGTCGGAACCGGTTGTCGGAAACCCTTTTGTCTGAAAAACGGCCTTTTCCGTCGGAAAACACTTTTTCGACGGAATTTCTTCGTGGGAAGAGGAATTCCGGTCACCGGAAAGTCCGTCGGAAAATTCCGATGGAATTCAAATCCGCCGGAAACTTTCGACTGAATTCAAATCCGCCAGAAACTTCCGACGGAAATTCCGTCAGAATCTGCAAAAAAAAAAAAAAAAAAAAAGCCCTGGCACCTCTGGCAGCACCTCCCACACCCACCTAACCCACGCATAACCACCCCTTTTATCCCAGACCACCCCAACCAACACGCAGCCCTACCCACCCCTGCCTGCCCAGAAAACCCCCACCCACACGCAGCCCCACCCACACGCAGCCCCACCCACCCCAGCCTTCCCAGAAAAAACCCCCACCCACACGCAGCCCCACCCACCCCCGCGTGCCCAGAAAAACCCCTACCCACACGCAGCCCCACCCACACCCAAAAACAAAAACCGCACAACCAAAAAAATAAAATCCAAACAAAAACCACAAAATCTAAACAAAATCGAAACCACAACCAAAAAAACAAAATCCATACAAAAACCACAAAATAAAAAAAAACAATTTATATATTACATTCTCCAAAAATCCGAAAAATTACAAACTAACATTACAAAATTTAAATAATTATATTACAATTTCATCAAAAAAATAATTATAATCATAAATTTGTGAAAAAAAACCTAGATCTACAAACTAACCAAAAAATAACCTAGATCTACAAACCTACACTTTCGGCCTTCTACGGTGCTTGACGGTGGACGACTGGTGGTTGAAAGTGTTGGTGAGCAGCGGCGGTTGTTGCGGTTGTTGATGTTGGGGATGTTTCTTTTTTTGAAGGCTTGTTGATGTTGATGTTGCAATAGAAGAAGGGGGAAAGAGAAATAGAAAGATGGTTTAGGTGAGAAAGATGGTGGTGGAGTGGTCGTGGCTGGTTGAGGTAAGAAAGAGATGAGAGGAGGGAGCTAGCTAGAAGTGAAACCCAGAAGAGAAGGAAGGGAAAGAGGAGAGGAGGGAGAAGTGAAACGCAGAAGAGAAGGGAAAAAGGAGAGGAGAGAGAAGGAGAAAAGTGGCGGAATGGAGGAGTGAGAAAATACGAATGAGATCCGGTTTTAAATGTAGGGTTTTTTCTTTTTTTTTTGTTATTTTTTAAACCTGAATTCCGACGGAAATTTCCGTCGGAATATAAATTTTCCGACGGAAAAATCCGTCGGAATTTTCCGACGGATTTTATTTCCGTAGGAAGTTTGATATTCCGATGGAAAAATCCGTCGGAATATTCCGACGGATTTTTTCCCGTAGGAAATTTAACATTCCGACGGAATAATCCGTCGGAAATTTCCTACAGAATTTCTACGGAATAATATTCCATCGGAAATTTCCTACGAAATTAATGTCCGTCGGAAACTGTCTGTTCGGAAATAGACCTATTTCTAGTAGTGTACTCGAGGTCGAGTTTTGACGTGTGGGGGATAGACTTCATGGGACCATTCCCTACCTCCTATGGAAATCGATATATTCTAGTGGTCGTTGACTACGTCTTAAAATGGGTTGAAGCAATTGCTACTCCAACCAACGATGCTCGTGTGGTAAGTAAGTTTTTCAAGAAAGTCATTTTCCCTTGTTTTGGTTTACCACGTGTGTTGATTAGTGACAGGGGAACACACTTCCTGGAGCATCGATTTGAAGCAATGTTGAAAAAATATGGAGTGCAACATAGGCTTGGAATTGTCTATCACCCTCAAACAAGTGGCCAAGTCGAGGTATCCAACCGAGAGATCAAGTCCATTATAGAGAAAACAGTTGCCAGAACAAGGAAAGATTGGTCCGCGAAGTTAGATGACGCATTATGGGCGTACCGAACGGCTTTCAAAACGCCAATTGGAACAACCCCATATAGACTTGTGTACGGGAAAGCATGCCACCTACCCGTTGAGCTAGAACATCGAGCATTTTGGGCCATCAAAAGCTTGAATTTCAATAGACTGTTACGACTCAATGAACTAGATGAGCTTCGTCTCAAAGCTTATGAAAGTTCAAAGCTATATAAAGAGAAAACAAAAAGGTGGCATGACAAAAACCTTGTGAGGAGAGAGTTCAAGGAAGGAGATCAAGTCCTTATTTTCAATTCTAGGTTGAGATTATTTCCAGGAAAGCTTCGGTCTAGGTGGTGGGTCCATTAAAGATCAAGAAGGTGTATCCCTATGGCACTGTCGAGTTAGAAAATGCAAGAGGAGAGCCCTTCAAGGTCAATGGGCAAAGAGTAAAGCATTACCGAGTTGGTAACCCCATCGACGAAGGAGTGGACATCACACTCTCTTCCCCAGCACCGAGCCAATGAGTATCATCACGGTCAAGCTAAAGACCTTATAAACAAGCGCTTTCGGGAGGCAACCCGCTTTTTCGTACTTTCTTTTCTTTTTCTTATTAGTTTTATTTCCTTTGTGTTTTTTATGTCGTTTTTGTGTTGGTTTTGCTGTTTTTTACAGAGAACGTCGATGCTTCGGAGAGCAAGGTATCAAGGGAACTTGTCAAAGTGAGAAAATGAAGAAGTCTGCTAGCTGCCCTATCTGACCGGGCATTATATGCCCGATCGGGCGCGAGAGCATGCGTGGGGTAAGAGAAGCTATAAACTTTGGCAAGGAAGGTTGATCTTCTACGCCCAATCAGACCGGGCAACATATGCCCGATCGGGCGCGAGAAGGTGCTTGATATTGGTTGCTGCGTAATCTGCCAAGGAACCTGGCCCTAACTGCCCGATCGGGCAAGAGGGGGTAAGATCTTTGGCATTCAAAAAAAAAAGAAAAAAAAGAAAAAAAAAAGAAGATAAATAGTGCCCGATCAGACCGGGCTGCACTAGCCCAATCGGGCGCGAACAACAAGCAAGATGAACAGCAAGAAGAGATCCCAGCCTCCCTCCGCCCGATCAGACCGGGCAAGTCCCGCCCGATCGGGTGCGATGGAAAATCTGCGTTTTTCAGCACTAACGAAACCCGATTTTCTTCTTCTTTTTTTTTCTCATTTTCTTATTCATCCTCATACATCTTCCACTCTTTCTCTCTCTAAAAACCCCCAAATTCTCTGACCCTAACTCTTTCAATCTCCATAAATCAATCAAATCTCCATCAAAACCTTAAATATCTTAATCCTCCATCCTCCTGATTCAATTCCTAACATCCACAACCATTTTTCACTACACGAATAGAGCAAATTGGCAACGGTTCAAACCCCCCCAAAGGCAACGGTTTTAAACCGTTGCGTATTAGAGGGTTGCCAAATCCAAAAATAATTGGCAACGGTTCAAAACCGTTGCCAACTCAAGCAATTGGCAACGGTTAACCGTTGCCAACTCAAGCAATTGGCAACGGTTAACCGTTGCCAACTCAACAAATTGGCAACGGTTAACCGTTGCCAATTGCTATGGCGCCTTTTTTTTTAATTAATTTTAATGCAGTTGGCACCGGTTAACCGGTGCCATTGACTTGTTTTTTTTTTTTTAACACTTCAAAATCAGCATAAACATACACCATAATCGTTATTCTCAAAAAAAAAAACACCAAAATCGTATCATCATTCAGCAGTAATCACTAATGAACAACAATGAACACCATAATATACATGAATTTATCATATTAAATAAATTGTTATTTTACAATTTATAAAAAAATTAAATAAATAAAAACGTAACAATGAACAACAAAACACCAAATCCTTGGATCTTGAATCCTTCGTCTATGAGCAATTGTTGTAGTTGTAATACTACCTGCATCAATTAAATTAAAACCCCAAAAATCAGAAAAAATTTAAAACCTAATAAACCCAGAAAAAACCAATAATCTAAAACCTAGTAAACCTAGAAAACCCAGAAAAAACCCAGAAAACCTAATAAACCCAGAAAACCCAGGTAAAATAATCTAAAACCTAATAAACCCAGAAAACCCAGAAAAAACAATCCGAACCCAAAAACCCAGAAAAAACCAAAGGAATTCGAACCCAAAAATTCAGAAAAAATCCGAACCCAGAAACCCAGAAATTTAAACAAAAAAAACCAAAAAAGTTCGAACCAATCAAGTTCGAAACCCAGAAAACAATCCGAACCCAAAAACCCAGAAAAAACCAAAGGAATTCGAACCCAAAAATTCGAAAAAAATCCGAACCCAGAAATTTAAACCCAAAAAACCCAAAAAATTCAAGAAACTAAGAAACCGAGAAAAAATCGAGAAAAAACAAAAAACAAAACCAGGTATTCGAACCTAGAAAAACCCCAAAAAAAACGAAAAAATTTCGAACCCAGAAATTAAAACACGGAAAAAAGCAAAAAAAATTCAAGAAAATACCTTGCTTGGTAGCTATAATTGAAGAAGAACGAAGGATTTGAGAGTTTAGAGAGATCTGAGGTGCATGCGGATGAGAGATGAGAGAGAACGAAGGAGCTGAGGGAAAGATCAGAAAATAAAAGGAGAGAGGGTTGATGAGAGAGAATGAATTTGAGAGAGAGATAGAGGGGCTGAGGGAAGGAGAAGCCCGATTTTTTTTTTTATAATATCCTTTTAATTTTATTTTTTTTTAAAAATAATCAGTTGGCAACGGTTAACCGTTGCCAACTCTAACCCTTTTATTTATTTATTTATTTTTTTAAAAAAAATTATCAACTGGCAACGGTTAACCGTTGCCAACTCTTGCCTATTTTTTTTTATATATAAAAAATAAACAGTTGGCAACGGTTAACCGTTGCCAACTCTAAAATTTTAATTGGCGCTCATTTTAGTTGGGAACGGTTTTCATGAACCGCTGCCATAGGGGGGGTGCCTATTTAGTTTTTTCTACTAGTGTTTCTTACCCCAATTTCCCTCCTTACAAACTTCAAAGTTAGAGAGAGAAACCTTCAACAACCATCAATGGCTTCAATTTCCACAAGGAAGAGGAATAGAGGGGCACAACAACAACCACACGGCATACCCGAACATCCGGTTCGTTCCCGAGTTCCCAAACCAAAAGGCAAGGTTGCTTGAGCTCCAATATCGGAAGGTAATTCCTACTCGGTTCATAGACCGAGCCCTTCTTGCTAGGCTAGAATTGATATTGAATGTCGAAATTTTTTTTCTAGACTTGGCATGACTCAACAATTTAATATGATACATTATACATTTGAGGACATTACTCTTGAATTCCTAAGTTCATTTGATGTTGTGAAGGGTAGAGACAGTTTGGTTACGCATGTTGTGTATAGATTAATGAATAAATCTCACCGTCTCACCTTGGATGGCTTTGGTAGGAATTTGGCCTCCCTTCTACGGGTTTAACTGTGCAACCCGTAAGTTTCACCTCGGGGGAGTTGTGGTTGGCGATGATGGGTGAGAACATAGAATCAATGCAACATGCCCGTGCCCAAAAAATTCATCAACCGGCCCTTAGGTTTTGGACTAGGTCATCGGGGTGGACTATTTTTGGTAGAATTGAGCCTAATAACATTCGGGCGGATGAGATTGCCATCCTAGGTAGCTACCTTAGGTTGGGAGACGAGGGAGAGGGGTTTAGAATGAATATAGCTCACTTATTTGCCCTCCATCTTAGGAAACAAGGGGCGACCTTCACCAATCTCAAACCAAATGGGGAACGCACCAACATCCCCATTGTCCTAGGTGGCTTAGTTACTCACCTAGCGGTTAAGGAGAGCTTTGTAGAAGCACAAAACCGACCTGTGCCGGGCCCCACCACCTTGGACCAGCACTATCTCACCACCACCGGCTGTTTGTCGGTGGAGTATGGCAGTTATAGCTGGCTACTAGACAGGAGCACTAGGCGGTCCATTACCTTACCCGCCCCCTAGCTTACTAGGATCCAGCCCTACCAGCCCTCTTACCTACTCGAGGCCCCTAACGGCCCATCTCCTCTTGCTGCACCTACTAGGACCTATCATAGGAGAGAGCAGGGCGGCGCATCCTCATCCTCCACCATTCCCCATATCCCTACTGACCGTGAGTCTATCATGGCCGGAATACAGGAGCTTAGGTTAGGCCAGCAGAACCTAGCCTCTCGTTCACACCCTAGAGACTGACCTACGTCAGTCTATGTATCCTGTATATGATTTCTTTTACAGGCAGGGTCATATCCGGAGGGATGCTCAGCACCCCTCGTGGTACACCTTCCCCGATATGACCGACATTGCATGTACTAGCGGGGCGGCTGGTGGTGTTGACGATGATGATGATGATGGTGACGATGGAGGCGATGATGATGATGATGGTACTGAGCTTGAGTTCGCGTGAGAACTCCGGTATTTCCTACTTCCCACTTGCTGCAATGAGGACATTGCCAAGTGTAGCTTGGGGGAAGCTTGTGCATAGTAGCTTAGGTATGTTCTCTGAGTTTTCATTGTTTTGGTTTGTTTGATTTTATTGCTTTTGGTGTGTTTTATTTGCTTTCATAGGATAGTTTTAATTGCTTTGATTAGTATGTCAAAAAAAAAAATTTAAAAAATTGAAAAAACACGAAAAATACGAGAATCATGATAATTAATGGCCATTGAACTACTTCCCTGTGCCCCTACCCTTAATGATAAAAAGGTTTTGATTCAATGTTGATTGAAAGGCTTGCATTGTAGACTAAAAGATCATGATTTGACCTTGAATTTGTTGATCCTTAACAGGAGTCAAAGCTATTTAACCATGTATGATTTAGGAGCTTGACTGTGTTAACCGTGAGGTTTGAGCCTTATATATTCATTCTTGTGTGTGTTTAGTTCCTGGTGTAGCATTGATCTTAGTTTTGACTTTAGACTCTCGGTAGTGTGTCGTAATGCATTGCACGTGCATGTTGAAATGACGAAGGCCATGTTCATTAGGTAGCCTTCAGACGAACTTAGAACATCTGTTCCCCTCTTGCTCACCCATGTTGCAGCTTGACTATATTTTTCATAAACTCCACAAAAATTACCCCTTGGCCCCAATTTAGTTACTTTTCGCGAGTCTAGCTTGGGGGAGCTATTTTATGCGGTATTTTTGTGTGATTTTGTTTCAAGTGGCAATTGATGTGAAACATTGAAAAAGAAAAAAAAAGAAAAAAAAAGAGTGAGAAAAGGAGGAAATTAGCATGGATGCTTGTTGAGAAATTTGATCAAAAAGAGAATCGAAGAGCAAAGAAAAAGAAAAAAAAAGCCAAGTTTGAAATCAAAAGAAATGAAGTGTCCTTGTTCTTGAAAAACATGAAGGAAACAATTGTTGGATTGAAATAAAATAAAAGAAGCTTGAAGTTGAGAATGTAGGTGAAAGAGATGATGGGTGTGTTTTTATTGCGGTTTGGGTATGTGTTTTGTTGGTTGAAATTGGTAAATCGAGGTGTGACTCATTGCATCTGATAGCTCCCCGGTTAGACTATTATAGCTCACATTCCCCAACTTATTCTCCTACCCATTCTTATTCCCGGCCTACGATACAAGCTTCAAAAGTCCTTCCGATCTTCGTGCATAGCGTTGTGTTCATATGACACGAGTCTTTGGTCAAAATGCTGGAGTATATGTTGCATTTTGAGTCGACATTGACTAGGTTGAGCGATATTATAACCCTCTAAACACGCGAGTGTTGTGAGATGGGGGGATTGCATTGTTGGTGGGGATGGTGAGAGATCGAGTTCATTCTTAGCTCGCCACATAAAAAGTGTGTTGAGTGACCACCGATGTGAGATACTCTAGTCATCGATTCTTGAAATATACATGGTTGGTCTCGTTTGACGATTGATTAGGTGGATTGACGGTTTGAGTAATTAGATTGGTTGGCTAGGATGCATGCTTGTTTGATTTCGATTTTGAATCCGTGTTTTGAATTTGCATTTTGGGGTGAAGTATGTTGTTTGGTTGTTGATTATTTTTTATTATCTTGCTTGAGGACAAGCAAGAGTTTAGCTTGGGGGAATTCGAAAGGAATGGTGTCCTTCCAACAAGTGTATTCTTCCGATAGAGGGTTCAGAATTATTACAGAGTTAATTCTTCAGTAAGATTTAGTGATCGGAATGTCTAAGTGGAGGCCGCTTCCGATTAGTAATATCAAGGTACAATTGGTATTACAGCTTAATCTTAACTGAACCCTTCAGGTCGAACCCAATCGAATCACCAATCCGAGACGACGAATTAATCCGAAAGGATTTAATGAGTCGACAGAGTTTTACGAATACAGACGTCGGATATCGAGTCTAGGGCGTCGAGACCGAGCGTCGCAAAATCATAAAGCGACAAGTATGAACATAGCCCTAGCACCACACTGGCCTAGCCATGTGGATGCTAGGCTAGTTCGAGCTAGTAAGCACCTTGCATGGCTAGGCGCAAGCCTAAGCACACTAGGTGTGCTAGGCGCACCATCGCAGCCCTAGCATCATGCCTAGGCGCTATCGCAGCCCTAACATGATGCCTAGGCACTATCGCTGACCATCGCAAGCACTAGGCGCACCATACCAGCCCATCGCACCATCGCAGTACAAGCACAGCACCATCGCATGGCTAGGCCAGTGCGTGTGCTTGTGCCTTAGCCTATCGCATCATCACAGCAAGCATGCCTGCGCACATATGTGCCTTCGCATGTCACTGCATCGCAGCATGCGTGCCTGGGTGCTAGGCACCATCGCAGGCCCCTCACACAAGCACAGCACCATGGCAGGCCTTGTGTGCGTGAGCGTGTGCGTGGAAGGCATCGCAGCAGCAGCAACATGCGAGTGTATGCGAGGCTGGTGCGTGGTGCAAGGCTGGTGCGTGGTGCGAGGGTGGTGCGTGTGGCTGGCGAGGCAAGGGGCTAGCATGCGTGGCTCGCTAGCAGCACGCATGCTAGCTATGCGAGCATGTGCGAGATGGGGTAGGCAGCAGCACCACGCATGCATGTGCGTGTGTGTGCGATAGCAAGGCAGCAACGCCCAGCACAAGGCGTGGCTCGCTAGCAGCACGCAAGTGCTGGGCTAGGTGATGCGTGTTGTGCGTGCCAGCTAAGCATGCTAGGGTGGATGTGCTTGCTGGCCAGCAAGGGAAGCAGCCAGCTCACCCAAGTGCATTGTGGCGGTTTTGTGAGGGGTGGGGACCAAGGCGTGGGCAAAGCCTTGGGGAGCAAGGCAATGGTCCCCCCCCCACCTCTTTATGGTCCTCACCTAACACTCTCTTTCCCTTTGACACTTGTTGCATTGTGATTGAATTAATTATTAATTTATTTTGGAAATAAATTAATTATCTAAATTATTGATTCTCCCACATTGGTTGGGAAATGAAGTTCAAGGGTGCATTTCCCTATAAATACCAAAGGCATGGTATTGGGAAATACACAACCTTGAGTGGAATTAAAAAGGCAACTTTTGTAATTAGAGTAAACCTTTGATTCGTAAAACTCATAGTTTTGTTTGTCCGGGTCTTGACTAACCTTCAAGACTTGGGACGCTCGGGTCGGGTCGAGGGTACGATCCGTCGGAGATCTCGTAGTTTCGGGATTTTGAAGTAAGAGCTCTTCGGGAGCGAAGCACGCAACAAAGGTATAATTCTTGTTCTTGGTCTTGCTTGATTAAGTTTATTATGCTTGTTAATTGCTTTAATTAAGGGGCGGGTCTTGGGGGGTTTCCTTCCGCGTAGTGTCGGGTCACTATGAAACCCTACAGCGGTATCGGAGCCATGCTCCTTTTAATTTTTGCAATTACTTATTAATTAAGGTTTTTTAAAGGAGTTTATTTTTCTGGTTCATGTTCTTCTAATTAGATTAGAAGCTCGTTTTAATTATTTTAAAACTCGGTTTTATTCTCGATTTGGCTGTCGAACCCAGATTTTGGCTCAAAAATAGTGATTTTTGGGTGGAATCGACATTCTGGAATAGATTCAACCCTCTGTTCAAAAGCCAAATTCGAACCAGAAACCCATTTTTTCTGGGGTTTTTCAACGAAAAATTTAATTCTTTTAAGCCTTGATTAATGCAAGCATTACAAGGTTAGATTAAATGCACATTTGCATCACTAATCTACTGGTTTTAAAAATATCCTTAAGCATAATAATGGAGTTTTTATTAGTGCTTAAGTTGATATACCTTTTTCACATAAACTTGTTTTTCACAAATTTTGCAAATAAATTGCATAAAAATGTGAAAGCTTGTTGTGAACTTGTAATTTAGAGTTCCCATAATGTTAAAGTTCTAATCTTTAAAGGTTTAAATGATTATTGGAACCCTAACCCTAAATTCCATATCGAACAAAGTTTGGATTTTTCATGTTTGGTTGATTAAAATCCATCAAGTTCAAATACTTGTGCGTAAAATTTGATTAATCTTCATATTGGAAGATGTAATCTTGGTATTTTACACAAGTATGAAAGTTGGAAAAAAATTTCATTAGATGATTAGTTTATTTTTCAAATTCCCATTTGTCAAATCCATTACTAATTTGCATATTGGCAAGATTAATTATGGACATAGCTCATTTTATTTTAAGCATAAAGAAAGACCTAATTTTGTTCAAAATAAAATCTTTTTGGATAATTTAGGCTTATGCACCAATAAAAATAAATTTATTTAAGTCTTATTTTATTTTATTTTATTTTTTCCTCAAATTAATTCTAAAATGTAATTTAGAATTAATTTTGTCACACACAAATAGGAATTAAATTCCGAGAAATGGCACGCAAATCAAGGCAAAAACACCCAAGCGCCACCAAGGCTAGCCGGGCTGCCTAGCAGGCCACATGTGGCTGCCTATGGTGCACACAGGGGTGTGCCATGGTGATGTTGTGCAATGCTGTGTGGCGGGGAGGCTTGGGGCTGATGTGCGTGGAGTAGTGGCAAGGGGCTGGCTTGCGAGGGGATGTTGTTGGGCAGCATGGCAGCAAGCACCAGCCCAGCGCACCACTTGCTGCCAGGCGCCAGCTTGCTAGCCAGCATGCATAGCATGCCTGGCAGGCTGCTGGTGCTAGCAGCGTGGCTTGCTGTGCTGGGCGCAGCATGCTAGCATCACGCACCACAACACAAGGCATATGCTGCCTAGCAGCCATGGTGCGCACCCACCAAGCACTTGTGTGAGATTTTTTGCTTGATTTTGAGCTATACAATTTTGCGAAAATTTTGCCGTTTTTTTAATTATTTATGTAATTATTTTAACGAGGTTAGACCTCGGTTTTTCCGGCTTTTGCAAAAGTTTAGATTTTGACAAATTATGGGTTATGCCGATTTAATTAATCGGATTAATTAAGTATGGATGCGGAATTCAGTGGGAGCTTAATTAATTACGTGAGCTTTTTGCTTTTAGAAATAATGGATTAAACAATTTTGACTAGTTTTAATTAGGCGCGTTAATCAGATTAACCACCTAAGTTAGTTACTAGTTTTGTGTGTTTAATTATGTATTTCGTAAAATTGCATGGGCCATTCACAAAAAGTGAATGGGTGAATGGAAGATTGTTTTCAAAACAGGTTATTGAAAATGGCAACTAGTGGGGCCCGACTAGGATAGAAAATACGGACTGCGTTCCGTTATGTATTTTTGTAAATCTAAATACGGTCTGCGAACCGTTAAGTATTTTTTTGTACTATTAGATTAATCTTAGTCGTTCTAGCTAGTTTATTTTATTTTGGCCAAGATGTCTCAAGACGGCATTTCGATGAAGACGAGCCAAGATGAAGACCCATGGAAATTAAAGATTTCAAGGGGTCATGCTAGTTGCCAAGTGCATCTAGATTTATATATGTTGCGACGATTAGTTAAGTTCACTTAAATCAACCAACATAGAAACCCTAGGTCCCTTAATAATATTGAGCTAAAAATTTGTCGTTCCAAGAACAACACTTACCGAACTAATGCGCGTACGTGATGGACTACGCCAAAGCGAGCCATCACTACTTCCCTAGGAACGTAAGGTATACTAGGTATACGAGTTGTCTTGGTTAAGCTCGACGATATCAGTAAGGAGTCCTTAGATGTCGTGGCAAAAGAGATAAAATGTCAAGGATGCATTAGATGCGACATTTTATCAAACCGAGAGTAGCTTGGAGCTATTAGCAATTGGATTGCTTACCTTAAGATATTTAATGATTAAGACAAGCCAAAGAATGCTTAACCATATCTTGATCTTTGGGATCTCGGAATCATTTTATTCTCGCCTAAAAGGGACAATTTTATAAATGCGTGGATAAAATGTTCAATAAGATTGAAAATATGCATGAACGTTTTTAAATTTCAACTTATTGATTTATGAATGGTTTTTCACTTCAAATTATTTCAATTGTAGAACCATGTCTGCAAGTAACTCAAACAACAACCAATTCTCTTTACGCTCAATTCTCGACAAGGAGAAGTTGAGCGGGCCAAACTTTCTTGATTGGCAAAGAAATCTGCGCATTGTACTAATGCAAGAGCAAAAGGAATACGTCCTTGATAAGGAAATGCCCGACGCTCCCAATGAGGAGGTCACTCAGGCTGCCCTTAAGCGATGGCAAAGTGCTAATCGGGATGTCAAATGCATCATGTTGGCCACTATGTCTCCGGACCTTCAAAAGACTTTCTTTGAAAAGGAGACGGCTTTTGAGATCATTTTTGAGCTTCAGAATATGTTTTAAGAGCAGGCCCGAACAGAAAGGTTCGAAACCTACAGGCAGATCCTTGAGAGGAAGCTCAAGAAAGGAGAGCCAGTCAGCGATTAATTTGAGAACATGGAAAGGCTTGATGCTGGGTATTCAACCGAGATGGCAATTGACATCATTCTCCACTCGCTTCACAAAGGCTATGATCAGTTCAAAATAAACTATAATATGCATAGTATGGAGAAAACCCTTACTGAGCTTCATGGTATGTTGAACCAAGCCGAGCAAACCCTCAAGGATGAGGGCAAGCATGACATGCTCATGGTGAAGAAGGGCAAGCCATTCAAACGTCCGGGCAAAAAGAAGAGCTTTAAAGGGAAAAAGAAGAAGTTCCCGCCTAAGTCAAAATCTGCCAAGGGCAGCAAGGACAAAAAGGCAGCCTCTTCTAAATCTGATTCCGAATGTTTCTACTGCAAGAAGAAGGGAAATCGGAAACGGGACTGCCTCAAATTCAAGGAAGATAAGAAGAACGGCAACGTTGCTTCTTCATCAGGTATTTTCGTTAGACTTAAACTTCGCTAGCAAAACATCGTGGGTATTAGATACTGGATGTTGCTCACACCTTTGTTCCAATGCTCAGGGACTAAGGATAAATAGGAGGCTAGAGAAGGGAAAGGTCGAGCTTCGGGTCGGCAATGGAGCAAGGATGTCTGCCGTCTCCGTTGGAACTCTTAGTTTGTCTTTGCCCTCAAGGCTTATTCTAGAACTTGAAAACTGCTATCATGTTCCAAGAGTGACCAAAAACATTATTTCAATATCGGCGTTGGACGCCAAAGGATTCGAATTTTGAATCAAAAACAATAGTTGTTTTATTTTGATAATGTTTTATATGGTAAGGCACATTCAAAAAATGGTCTTTATGTGCTTTCACTAGACAAACAGGTTTATAACATTGATAATACTGCCAAAAGGCTAAGACCATCGAGTCGAATCAGACCTACTTGTGGCATTGTCGTCTTGGCCATATTAACATCAAACGCATCAAGAAAGTTCTTCAAGAAGGTATTCTTGACTCATTCGACTTAGAGTCGTTTGAAAATTGCGAAGGATGCCTATTAGGCAAGATGATAAAACAGCCATTCTCCAAGTTAGGAGAAAGGGCAAGTGACTTATTAGGTCTAATACACACGGATGTATGTGGACCAATGAGTACACCCGCAAGACAAGGTTACTGATATTTTATCACTTTCACCGACGATTTTAGTAGATATGGCTATATCTACTTAATGTCGAATAAATCTGAATCCTTTGAGAAATTCAAAGAATTTCAGAAAGAAGTTGAAAATCAACTTGGCAAGAAAATTAAAGCACTTCGATCAGATCGAGGTGGCGAATATTTGAGCCATGAATTCGACGATCACTTGAAAGAAAATGGTATTCTTTCAGAGTTGACACCTCCCGGAACTCCTCAACGGAACGGAGTGTCCGAACGGAGGAATCAAACCTAGTTAAACATGGTTCGATCAATGATGGGTCTTAGTGAACTCCCTATCTCTTTCTGGGGACATGCGCTACAAACTGCAGCACTAACACTAAACAGAGCTCCGTCAAAAGCTGTTGAAAAGACTCCATATGAATTATGGACTAAGAAACCCCCTAGGTTGTCTTTTCTTAAGATTTGGGGATGCTAAGCATATGTCAAGCGATTGATTTCGGACAAACTTCACCCCAAATCGGATAAGTGTTTCTTTGTGGGATATCCAAAAGAAACCAAAGGGTATTACTTCTACATTAAATCCGAGAACAAAGTATTTGTTGCTCGTGATGTTGTCTTTTTGGAGAAGGATCACCTTTCCAAAATGACAAGTGGGAGGAAAATTGAACTCGACGAAGTTCGAGAGGACGAGCAACAATGTCAACCTGATAAAACTGACAATCTAGATGCTTTGGAAGCATCTAAGAAGATTGGTCAGAATCAAACTGACAATGAAATTGCTCAACCGATTACCCTTCGTAGGTCGCAACGGCAAAGATCTCAACCAGACAGATACCTCGGTATCGTCTTAACCGATGATCAGGACCTCCTAGTCATGGATGGTGATGAGCCAGCGACATAAAAGCAAGCTATGACGAGCCCCGACTCTGCAAATAAAATGGCAAGAGGCCATGAGAACTGAGATGGACTCCATGTCTGAAAATCAAGTCTTGGACTTGGTGAATTTGCCCGAGGGTTATACACCCATTGGTTGCAAATGGATCTTCAAAGTGAAGACAGACAAGGATGGAAATGTATCGATATACAAAGCTAGATTGGTGGCAAAAGGTTATAGAAAAATCCACGGGATTGACTATGATGAAACTTTTTCGCCAGTTGCAATGCTAAAATCCATCTGTATCATCCTAGCGATTGTTGCATATTACGATTATGAAATATGGCAGATGGACGTCAAAACCGCCTTCCTAAATGGAATTTTATAAGAAACTGTGTATATGAAACAGGTAGAAGGTTTTGTCGATCCAGGCAACGCTGGAAAGGTTTGCAAGCTGAAGAAGTCCATTTATGGACTGAAGCAAGCCAGTAGAAGTTGGAATCCGCGATTTGATGAAGCCATTAGCAAGTTTGGTTTTATCAAGAATCCAGATGAATCTTGTGTATACAAGAAGGTCAGTGGGAGTGATATTGCATTCCTAGTTCTGTATGTTGATGACATACTTCTCATTGGAAACAGCACAAAATTACTGCAGTCCGTAAAGGGCTGGTTGGGAAAGTGTTTTTCAATGAAGGACTTAGGAGAGGCACAATACATATTGGGCATCAACATCTACAGAGATAGATCTAAGAGGATGATTGGATTAAGCCAGAGTACTTACATTGATAAGGTACTGGCTCGATTCAACATGGAGAATGCCAAGAGAGGGCATTTACCCATGTCCTATGGCATAACTCTCAGCAAGAAACAGTGTCCACAGACACCTGTTGAGCGAGAAAGAATGAATCAGATCCCATATGCTTCGCTGATCGGATCGATCATGTATGCCATGATATGTACAAGGCCAGATGTATCGTATGCCGTGAGTGCAACGAGCCAATACCAATCGAACCCAGGAGAGGCGCATTGGACTGCGGCCAAGAATATCCTAAAGTACCTGAAAAGGAACAAGGATAAATTCTTGGTGTATGGAGGCCACAAAGAACTTGTTGTTGAAGGTTACGACGACGCTAGCTTCACCCTGACAGAGACAACTTCAAATCACAATCAGGGTACAACCTAAATGGAGGAGCGTTTAGCTGGAGAAGTGCCAAGCAGAGCACCACTGTAGACTCTACAACTGAAGCCGAGTACTTGGCCGCTTCAGAAGCTGCCAAGGAAGCTGTTTGGTCTGCAAGTTCATTAGCGAACTTGGTGTTGTACCCTCAATCAAGGGGCCGATAGACCTCTATTGTGATAACAATGGAGCTATCTCTCAGGCCAGGGAGCCGAGAGAACACCAGAAGGTCAAACACGTGCAAAGGCGATTTCACATGATAAGGGAATGGAAATCCGAAGGTGAAATCAGAATTTGTAAGATTGGCACAGATGATAATGTGGCCGATCCTTTGACTAAACCGCTGCCTCAAGTGAAACACAACAAGCACATTGAGGCAATGTGAATCAAGCATGTTGGAGACTGGCTTTGAAATTCCCTGTACATGTATTTTAATTAAATACGATGTTTAATGTAACACACTGTAATGAAACCATTCATTTATGGAGTAATTAATCTTTGTGCAAAAATTATCATTAACTCCATTACTATTTAATTGTGGTTTAGAATTAAATAATGAGTCCATTCAATTTATAGAAATATTCAAAACAGGGTATCAAGACCATGTCTTGGATAAAGAAACATCTGTTAAGTGAACATTGAATATTTAAATCGAAAATTGTCCCTAATCGAGGTCATCTAACAGATGGACGATTGATGACCGCCATAGATTAGTGTGTAGTATGATTTACAACACCGTTTCTTGTGCTGCGAGGACGTGACAGTCATAAATCATTTGCACAGGTACAGTTTGGAACTGTAGTGGATAAGACCTATGAGAGTACTTTAAGAAATTTCAAAATTGTCATAAGTACATTTCTCATTATGACTATGAGAACCTATTTCCTCCGACCATGAGTATTGTGAAGTTTTCTTGTTTGAGTACTAGACTCTTTGATGTTTCCTAACGTCTGTCGTAACTGGGGATCATAACGGGAACACTCGGGAGACTAAGTCCTCTTAGTAAGAGGAACTTACAATGCAAGACTGGGATTGTCCCCCTATTAACAATAGGGAAAATGTTTTGTTGTTTACAAGGCCGCTCGAAGAGCGAGACTGTGAAAATGCATAGTCGTGCTCAGATGGATTTTAGAAATCATCTGCTTATTGACAGTCGAACTCAGAGATCGAGAAACACTTCTGAACGTAATAAGGATGACGATGAATCTTACCTTATAGTTCACGAAGAAACATTAAGAGACATAGGAAATGGGCTATATACTGTATGCACACTTGTCCGGAAGGACAAGTGGGAGATTGAAAAGAATGGTGTCCTTCCAACAAGTGTATTCTTCCGATAGAGGGTTCAGAATTATTACAGAGCTAATTCTTCAGTAAGGTCAAGTGATCGGAATGCCTAGGTGGAGGCCGCTTCCGATCAGTAATATTAAGGTACATTTAATATTACAACTTAATCTTAACTGAACCCTTCGGATCGAACCCAATCGAACAACTGATCCGAGACGACGAATCAATCCGAAGGATTCGACGAGTCGTCGGAGTTTTACGAACACAGACGTCGGATATCGAGCCTAGGGCGTCGAGACCGAGCGTCGTAAAATCATAAAGCGACAAGTATGAACATATCCCTAGCACCACACTGGCCTAGCCATGTGGATGCTAGGCTAGTTCGAGCTAGCAAGCACCTAGCATGGCTAAGCGCAAGCCTAAGCACAATAGGTGTGCTAGGCGCACCATCGCAACCCTAGCATTTTGCCTAGGCGCTATCGCAGCCCTGGCATGATGCCTAGGCACTATTGCTGACCATCGCAAGCACTAAGCGCACCATAGCAGCCCATTGCACCATCGCAGCACAAGCACAGCACCATCGCATGGCTAGGCCAGTGCGTGTATGCGTGTGCTTGTGCCTTAGCCTATCGCATCGTCACAGCAAGCATTCCTGGGCACATGTGTGCCTTCGCATGGGACTGCATCGCAGCATGCGTGCTTGGGTGCTAGGCACCATCTTAAGCCCCTCGCACAAGCACAACACCATGGAAGGCCTTGTCTGCGTGTGCGTGTGCATGGAAGGCATCGCAACAGCAGCATGCGAGTGTATGCGAGGCTGGTGCGTGGTGCAAGGCTGGTGCGTGGTGTGAGGGTGGTGCGTGTGGCTGGCGAGGCAAGGGGCCAGCATGCGTGGCTCGCTAGCAGCACACATGCTGGCTATGCGAGCATGTGCGAGATGGGGTAGGCAGCAGCACCACGCATGCATGTGCGTGTGTGTGCGATAGCAAGGCAGCAACGCCCAGCACAAGGCGTGGCTCGCTAGCAGCACGCAAGTGCTGGGCTAGGTGATGCGTGTTGTGCGTGCCAGCTAAGCATGCTAGGGTGGATGTGCTTGCTGGCCAGCAAGGGAAGCAGCCAGCTCACCCAAGTGCATTGTGGCGGTTTTGTGAGGGGTGGGGACCAAGGCGTGGGCAAAGCCTTGGGGAGCAAGGCAATGGTCCCCCCCCCCACCTCTTTATGGTCCTCACCTAACACTCTCTTTCCCTTTGACACTTGTTGCATTGTGATTGAATTAATTATTAATTTATTTTGGAAATAAATTAATTATCTAAATTATTGATTCTCCCACATTGGTTGGGAAATGAAGTTCAAGGGTGCATTTCCCTATAAATACCAAAGGCATGGTATTGGGAAATACACAACCTTGAGTGGAATTAAAAAGGCAACTTTTGTAATTAGAGTAAACCTTTGATTCGTAAAACTCATAGTTTTGTTTGTCCGGGTCTTGACTAACCTTCAAGACTTGGGACGCTCGGGTCGGGTCGAGGGTACGATCCGTCGGAGATCTCGTAGTTTCGGGATTTTGAAGTAAGAGCTCTTCGGGAGCGAAGCACGCAACAAAGGTATAATTCTTGTTCTTGGTCTTGCTTGATTAAGTTTATTATGCTTGTTAATTGCTTTAATTAAGGGGCGGGTCTTGGGGGTTTCCTTCCGCGTAGTGTCGGGTCACTATGAAACCCTATAGAATTTGATATACACGTTTTATACATAGACTTATCCCGACTTTTCATTACATTCTTGTATGGTTTTAGGCTCTTTAGAGCCATTTTTCGCAAACATTATCTTCTCTAGTGTGTTCGGTGTATATTTATAAGTTTTACAGGAACTTGAAGTTTCTCGGATGATTCGGATATGTTTTGAGCATTTTGGAGATGTTGGTGGACAAGCATGTAAAACCGTGCTTAACAAGAACCAGTCTTAAAAGAATTTGCAAGCAATGAGCATACTTTGTACTGTGCCCGATCGGGATAAGCATGCCCGGTTAGACCGGGCACAGTAGGAAGTCCTGGTTGAAGTTATTCAGGAAGTAAAGAAGTGATTTTATGGTATTATGCCACGCGCCCGATCAGGCAGGCCTCGCCCGGTTGGACCGGGCGCGTGGGGGTTGGTTGTACTACGAAGATCAGGATTGCAAGCCAGCAAAGGTTGTGCCTCGTGCCCGATCGGGCGCCATATGCCCGGTTGGATCGGGCGCTGAGGAAGAATGCAAGGAAGAAACAACTGCTTATTTAATCCCACCTGCCCGATCGGGGTGTTATTGCCCGGTCTGACCGGGCAGTGTATTGCGATTCCGGTTTTTATTATTTTCGAGTTTTTATTTCATTAAGGGTATAAATACCCATTGTAATTATCATTAGTTGACAGATTATTATTTCCTTAAGTTTTATTTCTCTCTCTAGAACCCTAGTTTTCATACTTTTTAGCAATTTAATTCCTAGGTTAGATTTGGGTATTGTTGATTAACAATTTGGGTAATTTCAATTGAAGCATCATTCGTATTCATCTCTATTCCTTTCTCTTTCAATTATTTTTGTTTTCAATTATGTTTTCCTTGATTATTATTGTTATTGCTTCTTTCAATATGTGTGAGTAGTTTTCTTATTCCAAGATCTAGGGTAGCCCAATTATGATTGATGCATGAATTAATTCTTTAAATTCTCTAATAACTATTGTAATTGTCTATGCTAAATTGATTGTGATTATGCCAATGCTATATTACAGATAATTAGTATTGTTATTATTCCATTGTTTCTATCACAACGAGAGTTGGATTTTAACGGAATTGAGTAAATTGATTTAGGATTTGAAATTGAACATGAGAATAGTTGAACGGATAATTGGGAATTGAAGTAAAGTGTTTAATGTCTCTAATTTGCATGATACCATGAGAATAAGCTTGATTGTGGGTTAGGGGTGATACTCGAGAGAGGTCCTTGGTATTTGTTAGGGTTTGCTTTTCCCCATGTTAATTGAAATTGTATGTTAAGGGTAGATATATAATTGCATCGATCGTAATTGTGGTGATACTTGATCTTGGATGTTTTAGTTTATTGATTCATTATATTCTTTTGATTTATTCTAGTTTTCCATACTTTAGTTCTTAGTTATTCTACCATTGATTGATTCTTGCTTGGTAATTACTTGAGTCTAGATAAATTGGGTGAACCATAGTCTCTATGGGATCGACCCTGACTTACCCTACTACATAATTAGGAGGAATAGTTAGGTTATTTTTCTAGGTGTGCAACCGCCTACCAATTAAACTTAAGGTTGAACTTAAACCCTTCCCCCTCTACTTAAATAGGATTTTTCTTGATGACAGTGAGAGTTATCCTTTATCCCGTTATTGTCATTAGGTACAAAATTGATGACATTAAGGGGATAAGTCCCACCAAATGCATGCATAAAATTTTACTTGGTGATGATCATGCTTCCTCGATTGAGCACCAAAGAAGGATCAATCCAAACATGAAGGAAGTGGTGAAAAAAGAAGTTTTGAAACTTCTTGAAGCGGGCATAATATACCCTATCTCCGATAGTAAGTGGGTAAGCCCGGTTCAAGTTGTGCCTAAAAAGGGAGGCATGACCATCATCAAAAATGATAAGGGTGAAACAAGTTCTACGAGGTCGGTCGCCGGGTGGAGGATGTGCATTGATTATCGAAAATTGGATAAGGCCACCCGGAAATACCACTTCCCACTCTCCTTCATAGATCAAATATTGGAAAGACTAGCATCACATAGTCATTATTGCTTCTTGGATGAATACTCGGGATTCTTCCAAATCCCAATCGAACCCGAGGACCAAGAAAAGACTACATTCACATGTCCATTTGGCACCTTTGCATATCGAAGGATGTCATTTGGACTTTGTAATGCACCTTCCACATTTCAAAGGAGTATGATGTGTATCTTTTCTGACATGCTTGAATCGTCAATCGAGGTATTCATGGATGACTTTTCAATTTTTGGTTCATCTTCTGACACTTGTCTTTCAAATTTGATCAAAGTGTTAAAAAGATGTCAAGAGTCAAATCTAATTTTGAAATGGGAGAAATGTCATTTCATGGTAGAGGAGGGCATTGTTCTAGCTTGATTGGTCATGTGATTTCAAGTAGGGGTATTAAAGTAGATCGTGCCAAAATTGAGGTAATTGAGCGCCTCCCACCCCCCCCCCCCCCCCCCCCACAAATGTGAAGAGAAGGAGCTATTTTGGACACGCGGGTTTTTACCGCCGGTTCATAAAGGATTTCTTAAAATTCACAAATCCGCTCACTCAATTGTTGGTAAAGGATGCCCCTTTTGTGTTTACTAATGATTTTTTGCTAGCCTATGATAGGTTGAAGGAGGCTTTAATTTCGGCTCCTATCATTCAACCCTAATTGGGAGCTTCCTTTCGAGCTCATGTGTGATGCTTTGGATTTTGCTGTTGGGTCCGTTCTTGGGAAAAGGAAGGACAAGAAGCTCCATGCTATCTATTGTACTAGCAAAACATTGGATGAGGCACAAAGAAATTACATGACCACGGAAAAGGAGTTTTTAGCCATTGTTCATGCAATTGAGAAGTTTAGGTCCTACTTGTTAGGCTCTAAAGTCATAATCTTCACCGACCATTTGGCCTTGAAGTACCTCTTGTCCAAGAAGGAACCCAAACCAAGATTGATACGATGGGTCTTTTTCTTGCAAGATTATGACATTGAGATTAGAGATAAAAAGGGTGCCGAAAATGTGGTGGCCGATCATCTTTCACGGTTGCCTATCTTTGTAGGTGATCTTGATAACTTACTGATTGATGATTCATTTTCGGATGATCAATTATATGCTATCCTTCAAGCACCGACACCTTGGTTTACGGACATTGCAAACTACTTGTCTTGCTCTATCCTTCTTCTAACCTCACCTATCAAAAAAAAGGAAGTTTCTTCATGATATTCGCCAATACTTTTGGGACGACCCCTTGGTCTTCAAAAAAGATGTTGGTGGCCTTTTTAGAAGGTGTGTCCTGGATGATGAGATTGAAGGTGTTATCACAATGTGTCACTCCTCACCTTGTGGAGGGCATATGAGTGCTAATAAAACCATGGCGAAAATCTTGCAATGTGGTTTCTATTGGCCTACAATGTTCAAGGATGTGTGGGGCGTAGTGAAGGCTTCTGACCGGTGTCAAAGAACCGGAAATATATCGAGAAGAAGTGAAATGCCCTTAAACAATAACCTTGAGTTGGAGATTTTTGATGTATGGGGCATAGATATTATGGGGCCTTTCACGACCTCTTTTGGGAATAAATTTATTCTTTTGGTCATCGATTACGTGTCAAAAAGGGTAGAAGCGGTTGCATCTCCTACTAATGATGCTAAGGTGGTGGTCAAGCTATTCAATAAAGTCATTTTTCCAAGGTTTGGGGTGCCACGCGCCGTCATTAGTGATGAAGGTTCGCATTTTGCAAAGCGGTCCTTCCAAGCTCTCCTTGAAAAGTACGGTGTGAGGCACAAGGTGTTATTGGCTTACCACCCCCAAACAAGTGGTCAAGCCGAGATTTCAAACCAGGAGATAAAAATGATCTTAGAGAAGACAGTGGATAGGTCTTGAAAGGATAGGTCTACGAAACTAGATGATGCTCCATGAGCCTACCGCACCGCATTCAGACTCCCATTGGCACCACACCTTACAAGCTTGTATATGGGAAATCATGTCGTATATCGGTAGAACTTGAGCATCGTGCTCATTGGGCTATTAAAACCTTGAACTTTGATCTTCAAAGTGCCGATGAAAAAAGGTTGCTTGACCTCCATGCCTTGGAAGAACCAAGATTGAATGCATATTGAAAGGAATGGTGTCCTTCTAACAAGTGTATTATTCTGATAGAGGGTTCAGAATTATTACAGAGCTAATTCTTCAATAAGGTCAAGTGATCAGAATGCCTAGGTGGAGGCCGCTTCCGATCGGTAATATTAAGGTATAATTAATATTACAGCTTAATCTTAACTGAACCCTTCGGGTCGAACCCAATCGAACAACCGATCCGAGACGACGAATTAATCCGAAGGATTTAATGAGTCGTCGGAGTTTTACGAACACAGAAGTCGGATGTCGAGCCTAGGGCGTCGAGGTCGAGCGTCGCAAAATCACAAGCAACAAGTGCGAGCATAGCCGTAGCATCACATTGACCTAGCCATGTGAAGTGCTAGGCTAGGCTAGCTCATTGCAAACCTAGGCACACCATTTGTGTGCTAGGCGCACCATGGTGTGCTAGGCAAGGCATGAGTGCTAGGCGCACCATTGCTAGCACTAGGCGCTAGCATGCATGCATGCCTAGCATCGCAGCACCATGTGCGTGTGTGCGTGCCTTCGCATGGCACAGCAGCACCGCAACATGTGTACCAGGGTGCCCTGGCGCCATCACAGGCCACACGCACCAAGCACAACCATCGCAGTGCTGGGCACCTGCGTGTGCGTGTGCGTGTGTGTCTCGCACCATCACAGCAGCAGCCTCGCGCAGCAGCTCCATGCCAGGCGTCGCCATGTGCGTGTGCGAGTGCTAGTGCATGCTAGCTATGCGAGAGGCGATGCCTAGCATGCGTGGCTCGCTAGCAGCACGCATGCTGGGTGGGCATGTGCGTGTGCGTGCGATAGGGAGAGCCAGGCAGACGGCAGCGCCCAGCACCTAGTAAGCCGCAGCATGGGCATCACCCAGCATAGCAGCATGCAGCGCGCATGGCTGGCTGGGCTAATGCTGAAAGGAATGGTGTCCTTCCAACAAGTGTACTATTCCGATAGAGGTTCAGAATTATTACAGAGCTAATTCTTCAGTAAGGTCAAGTGATCGGAATGCCTAGGTGGAGGCCGCTTCCGATCAGTAATATCGAGGTACAATTGATATTACAGCTTGATCTTAACTGAACCCTTCGGGTCGAACCGAATCGAATTACAATTCCGAGACGACGAATTAATCCGAAAGGATTTGATGAGTCGACAGAGTTTTACGAATACAGACGTCGGAAATCGAGCCTAGGGCGTCGAGACCGAGCGTCGCAAAATCACAATCGACATGTATGAGCGTAGTCATAGCTAGGCTAGGCTAGCTCATCACAAGCCTAGGTGCACAATGTGTCTGCTAGGCGCACCATGGTGTGCTAGGCACCATCGCAGCCTAGGCGCGCCCTAGCAGCCCATCGCAAGCTAGCAGCATGCTAGCATGGGTGCCTGGGTGCGCATGGCAGCTATCGCAAGCCACACAAGCACCAGGCAGCCCATCGCAGCTAGCAGCGTGCTAGCCTGGGTGCCTGGGTGCTCATGGGTGCTATCGCTAGCCAATCGCACCAAGCACAGCCATCGCAGTGCTAGGCACTAGCGCATGGGCTTGTGCATGCATCCCTCGCACATCGCTAGCCTATCGCACCAAGCACAGCACCCTCGTGTGCGTGTGTGTGCATAAGCGCTCTCGCAACACCTAGCATCACGCACGGCACCATCGCAGTGCTAGGCACATGCGTGTGTGTGCGTATGCGTGTGCACCGTAGCCCAGCAGCCTCGCATTGAGGCACCTAGCTGTGTGCTTGTGTGCGTGCCTTCGCATGGCAGCACCAAGCACAACATGCTAGCAAGGACCACCAAGCCCAGCATGCGTGGCTCGCTAGCATCACGCATGCTAGGCCTTGCGTGCGTAGTGCGCTGGCTGGGTGTGCGCATGCTGGCCCAGCTGGATGGCAGTGCGAGAGGCCCTGTTCGAGGGGCCCTGTGCGAGAGTGTGTGCGAGAGAGATGCGTGGTGCGCATGGTGTGGGAGTGCGGTGCGTGGCAAGAGGCCAGCATGCGTGGCTCGCTAGCAGCACGCATGCTGGGCCATGCGAGCAGCGATGATGCGTGGCATGCCAGCGCCAGCGCCAGCACGCACCAGCTAGCACCAGCGCCAGCACGCACCAGCAAGCATCAGCGATGCTGCTGGGCTAGTGCTAGCATGCTGGGCTAGCTGGCACAGCCAGCTGGCACGCTAGCTGGCAGCTGGGCAGCAGGCTAGGGTGAGGCGGTTTATGAGGAGAGTGGGGACCAAGGCTTTTGGAAAGCCTTGGGGAGCAAGCCATTGGTCCCCCCACCTCTCCATGGTCCTCACCTAACACTCTCTCTCCTTTTGGCACTTGTCCAATTGTGATTGCATTCATTGATTGATTTATTTTAGAAATAAATTAATTGGCAAATAAAACATTCTCCCACATTGGTTGGGGAATGAGAATCAAGGGATCATTTCCCTATAAATACCAAGCTTGGTATTGGGAATTGAAACAACCTTAAGTGGAATTAAAAAGGCAACTCTTGATTTGAGTAAACCTTTGATTCATAAAACTCATAGTTTTATTTGTCCGGGTCTCGACTAACCTTCGAGACTTAGGAAGATCGGGTCGGGTTCAAGGGTACGATCCCGTCGGAGGCCTCGTGTTTTCGAGGTTGAAGTAAGAGCTCCTCGGTGAGCGAAGCACGCGTCAAAGGTATAATTCTCGTACTTAATCTTGTATGATTAATTTATTTATGCTTGTTAATTGCTTTAATTAAGGGGCGGGTCTTGGTGGGTTTCCTTCCGCGTAGTGTCGGGTCACTACGAAACCCAACAAATGCTTGCTGCCTTGAGCTGGCTGGCTGGGCTAGCTGGCAGTGCTGGCTGGCATGCTAGCTGGCTGCCAGCCCAGCAGCCTCCTATGCCGGTTTTGTGAGGGTGGGGACCAACCCATGGGCAAAGCCTTGGGGAGCAAGGCAATGGTCCCCCCCACCTCTCTTGGTCCTCACTTAACTCTCTCTCTCTCCCCTTGACACTTGTTGCATTGTGATTGATTTGATTATTAATTTAATTTAGAATTAAATTAATTATCAAAATTACTCATTCTCCCACATTGGTTGGGGAATGAAGATCAAGGGTTCATTTCCCTATAAATACCAAAGCTTGGGTATTTGGGAAAGAACACACTTGAGTTGAAAAGTAAAGGAAACTCCATTGTTGAGCATACCTTGAAATTCGTAAAACTCTAGTTTATTTTGTTCGAGCCTCGACTAACCTTCGAGGCTTAGGACGTTCGGGTCGGGTTCGAGGGTACGATCCCGTCGGAGGCCTCGTATTTTCGAGGTTCAAGTAAGAGCTCATTGTTGAGCGAAGCACGCGTCAAAAGTATATGCTTTTATCCTTTCTTGTGTTTTTAATTATGTTTTGCTTGTTAATTGCATTTATTATGGGGGCGGGTCTTGGCGGATTTCATTCCGCGTAGTGTGGGTCACTACGAAACCCTACACATATGAAAGTGCACGGATCTACAAGGAAAAGACCAAGGCTTAGCATGACAAGCATATAACAAAAGGAAATCAACTTGGCAAGAAAATTAAAGCACTTCGATCGGATCGAGGTGCCGAATATTTAAGCCATAAATTCGGCGATCACTTGAAAGAAAATAGTATTCTTTCAGAGTTGACACCTCCCGGAACTCCTCAATGGAACAGAGTATCCGAACGGAGGAATTGAACCTTGTTAGACATGGTTCGATCAATGATGGGTCTTAGTGAACTTCCTATCTCTTTCTGGGGACATGCGCTACAAACTGCGGCACTAACATTGAACCGGCACTAACATTGAACCGAGCTCCGTCAAAACCTCCCAGGTTGTCTTTTCTCAAGATTTGGGGATGCGAAGCATATGTCAAACGATTAATTTCGGACAAACTTCACCCCAAATCAGACAAGTGTTTCTTTATGGGATATCCAAAAGAAACCAAAGGGTATTACTTCTACAATAAATCCGAGAACAAAGTGTTTGTTACTCGTGATGGTGTCTTTTTGGAGAAGGAACACCTTTCCAAAATGACAAGTGGGAGGAAAATCGAACTCGACGAAGTTCGAGAGGACGAGCAACAATGTCAACCTGGTAAAACTGACAATCTAAGTGCTCTGGAAGCAGCTGAGAAGATTGGTCAGAATCAAATAGAAAATGTAAATGCTTAACCTATTACCCTTCGTAGGTCGCAACGGCAAAGATCTCAACCAGACAGATACCTTGGTATTGTCTTAACCGATGATCAAGACATCCTAGTTATGGATGGTGATGAGCCAGCGACGTACAAACAAGCTATGACGAGCCCCGACTCTGCTAAATGGCAAGAAGCCATGAAATCCGAGATGGACTACATGTCAGAAAATCAAGTCTGGGACTTAGTGAATTTGCCCGAGGGGTACACACCCATTGGTTGCAAATGGATCTTCAAATTGAAGACAGACAAGGATGGAAATGTATCAATATACAAATCTAGACTGGTGGCAAAAGGTTATAGACAAGTCCACGGGATTGACTATGATGAAACCTTTTCACCGGTTGCAATGTTGAAGTCTGTCCGGATTATCCTAGCGATTGCTGCATATTACGATTATGAAATATGGAAGATGGATGTCAAAACCGCTTTCCTAAATGGGATTTTGGAAGAAACTGTGTACATGACACAGCCAGAAGGTTTTGTCGACCCGAGCAAAGCAGGAAAGGTTTCCAAGCCTAAGAAGTCCATTTATGGACTAAAGCAAGCCAGCAGGAGTTGGAATCTGCGATTTGATGAAGCCATCAGCAAGTTTGGTTTTATCAAGAATCTAGATGAATCTTGTGTATACAAGAAGGTCAGTGGGAGTGACATCGCATCCCTAGTCCTATATGTCGATGACATACTGCTCATTGGAAACATCACAATTACTCGAGTCCGTAAAGGGCTGGTTGGGAAAATGCTTTTCAATGAAGGACTTAGGAGAGGCACAGTACATATTGGGCATCAAGATCTACAGGGATAGATCTAAGAGGATGATTGGATTGAGCCAGGTACTTACATTGATAAAGTACTAGCACAATTCAACATGGAGAATGCCAAAAGAGGGCATCTACCCATGTCCCATGGCGTAACTCTCAGCAAGAAACAGTGTCCACATACACCTGTTGAGCGAGAGAGAATGGATTATACTCCATATTCTTCGCTAATTGGATCGATCATGTATACCATGATATGTACCAGGCCAGATGTATCGTATTTAAGCGCTACGAGTCGATACCAATCAAACCCAAGAGAGGCGCATTGGATTGCGGCCAAGAATATCCTGAAGTACCTGAAAAGGAACAAGGATAAATTCCTGGTTTATGGTGGCCATAAAGACCTGGTTGTTGAAGGTTACACCGACGCTAGCTTCCAGACTGACAGAGACGACTTCAAGTCACAGTCAGGATACATATTCTGTCTGAATGGAGGAGCGCTTAGCTGGAAGAGTGACAAGTAGAGCACCACTGCATATTCTACAACTGAAGCCGGCTGCTTCAGAAGCTGCTAAGGAGGTTGTTTGGATTTGCAAGTTAATCAGTGAACTTGGTGCTGTACCCTCCATCAAGGGTCCGATAGATCTCTACTGTGACAGCGATGGAGCTATCGTTCAGGCTAGAGAGCCAAGAGAGCACCAGAAGGTCAAACATGTCCAAAGGCGATTTCACATGATAAGGGAATGGAAATCCGAAGGTAAAATCAGAATTTGCAAGATCGGCACGGATGATAATGTGGCCGATCCTTTGACTAAACCTTTGCCTCAAGTGAAACACAACAAGCACATTGAGGCAATGTGAATCAAGCACATCAGAGACTGGATTTGAAATTCCCTATACATGTGTTTTAATTAAACTAGATGTTTTAATGTAAGCCAATGTATTGAAACCATTCATTATTGGAGTATTTAATTTTGTGCAAAGTTATCATTCACTCCATTGCTATTTAATTATGGTTTAGAATTAAATAATGAGTCCATTCGATTTATGGAAATATTCAAAACAGGGTATCAAGACCATGTCTTGGATAAATAAACACCTGTTAAGTGAACATTGAATATTTAAATCGAAAATTATCCCTAATCAAGGTCATCTAATGGATGGACGATTGATGACCACCATAGATTAGTGTGTAGTATGATTTACAGCACCGTTTCTTATGCTTCAAGGACTTGATGGTCATAAATCATTTGCACAGGTGCTAGTTTGGAACTGCACTGGATCGACCTATGAGAGTACTTTAAGAGATTCAAAATTGTCATAAGTACATTTCTCATTATAGCTATCGGAACTCGTTTCATCGACCATGAGTATTGTAAAGTTTTCTTGTTTGAGTACTAGTCTCTTTGATGTTGCCTAACGTCTGCCGTAGCTAGGGATCATAACGGGAACACTCAGGAGATTAGGTCCTCTTAGTAAAAGAAAGTTACAATGCAAGACTGGGAATGTCCCCCTATTAACAATAGGGAACATGTCTTTGTTGTTTACAGGGCCGCTCGAAGAGCGAGACTGTGAAAATGCATGGCCGTGCTCAGATGGATTTTGGAAATCATCTGCTAATTGACAGTCGAACTCGGAGATCGAGAAACACTTCTGAACGTAATAAGGATGACGATGAATCTTACCTTATAGTTCACGAAGAGACATTAAGCGACATAGGAAATGGGCTATACACTGTATGCAGACTTGTCCGGAAGGACAAGTGGGAGATTGAAAGGAATGGTGTCCTTCCAACAAGTGTATTATTCTGATAGGGGTTCAGAATTATTACAGAGCTAATTCTTCAGTAAGGTCAAGTGATCGGAATGCTAGGCTAGGCTAGCTCATCACAAGCCTAGGCGCACCATGGTGTGCTAGGCGAGGCATGAGTGCTAGGTGCACCATCGCTAGCACTAGGCGCTAGCATGCATGCATGTCTAGCATCGTAGCACCATGTGCGTGTGTGCGTGCCTTCGCATGGCACAGCAGCACCGCAACATGTGTTCCTAGGTGCCCCGGCGCCATCGCAGGCCACACGTACCAAGCACAGCCATCGCAGTGCTGGGCACCTGCGTGTGTGCGTGTGCGTGTGTGTCTCGCACCATCGCAGCAGCAGCCTCGCACAGCAGCACCATGCCAGGCGTCGTCATGTGCGTGTGCGAGTGCTAGTGCATGCTAGCTATGCGAGAGGCGATGCCCAGCATGCGTGGCTCGCTAGCAGCACACATGCTGGGTGGGCGTGTGCGTGTGCGTGCGATAGGGAGAGCCAGGCAGCCAGCAGCGCCCAGCGCCTAGCAAGCCGCAGCATGGGCATCACCCCTCACAGCAGCATGCAGCGCGCATGGCTGGTTGGGCTGATGCTTGCTGCCTTGAGCTGGCTGGCTGGGCTAGCTGGCAGTGCTGGCTGCCAGCCCAGCAGCCTCCTATGCCGGTTTTGTTAGGGTGTGGATCAACCCATGGGAAAAGCCTTGGGGAGCAAGGCAATGGTCCCCCCCACCTCTCTTGGTCCTCACTTAACTCTCTCTCTCCCCTTGACACTTGTTGCATTTTGATTGATTTGATTATTAATTTAATTTAGAATTAAATTAATTATCAAAATTACTCATTCTCCCACATTGGTTGGGGAATGAAGATCAAGGGTTCATTTCCCTATAAATATCAAAGCTTGGGTATTTGGGAAAGAACACACTTGAGTTAAAAAGTAAAGGAAACTCCATTGTTGAGCATACCTTGAAATTCGTAACACTCTAGTTTATTTTGTCCGGGCCTCGACTAACCTTCGAGGCTTAGGACGTCCGGGTCGGGTTCGAGGGTACGATCCCGTCGGAGGCCTTGTATTTTCGAGGTTCAAGTAAGAGCTCATTGTTGAGCGAAGCACGCGTCAAAGGTATATTCTTTCATCCTTTCTTGTGTTTTTAATTATTTTTTGCTTGTTAATTGCATTTATTATGGGGGCGGGTCTTGGCGGGTTTCATTCCGCGTAGTGTGGGTCGCTACGAAACCCTACACATATGAAAGTGCACGGATCTACAAGGAAAAGACTAAGGCTTGGCATGACAAGCATATAACAAAAGGAGTTCAAGGAAGGTGACAAGGTCTTGCTATTCAATTCCCGGTTGAAGTTGTTTCCGGGTAAGCTAAAGTCGAGATGGAGTGGGCCTTTCACCGTCTAAAGGGTGTTCCCATATGGTGTAATCGAAATCTCCAATGAAAATGGTGAATCATTCAAAGTAAATGGTCAACAACTTAAGGCATAATTTGATGGTTTTGTGCATGAAGAAGCCAAAGTTGTTCACCTTGATGAGTTTGATGTTCCTCATTCACGTTGATCCCGCAATTTCGTCAAGCGAGTGACGTTAAAGAAGCGCTTTCGGGAGGCAACCCGAGTTTCTCTCCCTTTCTCATAAACTATTATTTTATTTCCCCTACTTTTAATTTTTACTAACCTTCATCTTTTAATTTCCTTGTAAGTATAATTAATGAAGGGAGAAGGGAGAGGTGAAAAAAGAATTTTTGGATGAAATAATTTTAATAAAAATGATAATAAGAATTTGAAAAATATATATGTTACGTATATTTACTCATAGTATTATTATTATATATAAAAAAAATATAGAAGTGTAGGTCTAGGTGTCTGCACGGACGTGCAGAAGTTGGCACGTCCATGCAGAATAGCAAAAATCATTACATAAGCTATTGTCAAGTTTCGAAGCATTTAGCACGTCCATGACAAATTTGGCACGTCCGTGCCACCCTGCATGTCCACGCGAATTGAAGCTGGTTTCAGCAGCAGTAACAACACGATTCTAGTTAAAAAAAAATAAAAATTATACCCTCATTTCTACAGCCTCCCCCCCCCAACCGTTTCTCACTCCTCTTTCTCACACTACATCTCTTCCTCCTTCCTCCATACCCCATACTACTACTACTACTTTCCAACCTTAATTCCACCCTTAAAACACCATTTTTCCACTCAAATTCTTACTCTAAACTACAATCTCACACTCTCTTTCAACATTCTCAACAAATTACTTCTCCTTTTCACCATTAAAATATCAAAATTTTCTCAAACCCTAACTTTAAAAATTGATTTGGGGGTTTCTTGAATTTTGAATTTCTAAGCAAATTGGGTGAACTAGGAGCTTCAATCAACAACAAGGAGTACTCAAAAGGTTCATTTGCGGGTTTTACACGCACTTCATTCTTGGTATAACCTTTCTAATCTCAAGCTCTTACTATCTATTTTAAGTGCTTGCTTGTTGGTTGATTTTTTGAGTAGTAATTGTTGAAATTATTGATATTTTGTTGAATATTTGTGATTTTTGTTGGTTTAGTAGTATCAAAATTAAAAAATTGGTGGATTGTGAATAATGATTGTTGGTAGTTGGTTTTTCATAGTACAAGTAGTAAGTTTGGATGAGTTAATTTTGACACTAAAGTGGTTGTTTGTTTGAATTGTTGATAACATTGATGTTTGGATTGTCTTTCACTTTGTAAATGTGTTGTTGGTAAATTTTCGGACTTGTTCTTATTGTGTGTTGATAATAAGCCACACGTTCTCAATAAAGAAAGAGTCGCGCGCAGTTAAAAGAGGCGAGCGCATTGAAAAGAAAGGGGAAAAAAGCATAGAAAAAAAAGGGAGAACAAAAATTCCCCCAAAACTTCTGAAATAAAAAAAAGCTATCGATTCTCTTCTGTAGAGGTTAACTTGTGGATGCCTCCCACACCTTGTTTGCATTGTTGTTTTTTGTGAACTTTCCGAATTAGAGTGTAGTTAAGGGGCCTTGGGTGTGCATTTTGGGAGGTGGACTAGCATTTTGAGATTTTATAACGAAAGAGGGCTTGTTACAACTTTGGAATATCTAGGTGTGCTCTAATGAACTAGTAAAAGATCTAAGGAAGTATCCTAGTGCAACTTTTCTTAGTTCACCTCTTTACTCCTAACTCATGTGTACAATTGTATAATTGGTAATTCTTGAAATTTGCTCACTTGTCTTGCTTGTGTCTCATATCCCGATGAGTTAACTTGGGCGGAAAAAAAATTGAACGAACTTATGTGACTTTTGATGATTTGTTGTGTCTTATGTGAGTTGTGGGTTAAGCTCATTGGAAACCCTCACGAGATAAAGGTATAAATTGCTTCTCACTTGCGTTAAAAGAGATTGTGGTTGCTACCATGCGGATTAGTGTGCATGTGCATTCTCCTTGTTGCCCCTCCTTATTTTGATTCTAGCAAATTATTTCCCTTCTTTGGTTTAACATTATTAGCTAGCTCAAGGACGAGCAAAAGCTTAGCTTAGGGGGATTTGATAACTTGTTATTTGGTATGATTTTAGGGTATTTTTGAACCTTGTTTTCTTTATTATTCGGCATCAAAGTTCATTAGTTATCCAATTTTTATGCAAATTTTACACCATCCATGCTTCACGGGTTGTTTGTGTTTGTGATGTAATGTAGCTATTTTTAGCACTATGGATGTGATCAAGCATGAGTGAGCAAGAGAAGGGCAATCTTGGCGGATAGAGCCACGGAGGAAGAAGGATGACTGCCTTAAAGAGAAATGAAAAGCTTTTGGAGAGCCTTGAAGGGTTGTTTGTGTAAGTGTCAACTTCAATTGACCATAACTTTTGATCTACTCAACCTTTTGAAATTATTCAAATTGGAGATTAAGTTCGTCTCAAGAGCTTTTGAAAGACTGGTCACAAGTCCATTTCTGGCAAGAAACGAAGAGGTTACAGCCTCCCGAAGTTAAGTTGTCTAGGCAGGGAATTCTGCACGGACGTGCAACAAAATGGCACGTCCGTGCAAACCTGCACGATTGTTGGCAGTAGCTAATGCCCACTTTTTCACCCTTCTGCACATCCGTGCCAAACTTGGCACGTCCGTGCAGAGCCTTGCATGTCTGTGTCAAATTTGGCACGTCCGTGCAAGCCTATTTTCAGGCTATTTTCTCGTTTTCTCCGTCCTTTTTGTTTGGAGGGTAATATATACACCCCCTTGGCTCCCCTTGTACGATTATCCAAGTTTTTAGAGCTTTTCTCTTAGTTTGTAATCTTAGAACATTAAAACTCTCAAATCATTAGTTAGATTTTAATTATTAGCTTGGAAAACTCAATTCCAAACATTGTAGAAGACAATTATTCCACCATTGTTGTTAAAGTTTGAAGCTTCTAGTAACATTCTCTTTCCTTACTCTTATATCTTCTTTCTACTTAGTTGTTAGCTACTTGTTAATTCTTGTATGCTTAGATTTTTAATTAGCTTAATTATTAGTTTGATTTTGCTCATGATTTGTTTGAAATCTTTAATTGCTTTAAATTCCATGGATTGCGAATAGTCTAATTTCTAGGGTTTGGGTAAAACCCTCAATGTAGTCACAAAGAACTTGTTACATGTGCTAATTTGGTTATTGTGGGGGTGTTAATTAGTTGAGCTTAAGTGGTTTCATTATTTAGTTCTTGTATATGGCCATTGTTAGAACTATTTATCTAAGCTTTCTCAACGAAGGATCGAGAGATGAACTAAAGTTAGCTCCCTTATGCTTAATTGACTTGAAATGCCATGAGAATAGGAATTTCCGTTCAAGGAAATGTTTATGTCATCGTGATTATGCTTTACTACTTGTTTTATGCTTTTTAACCACGATAGTAAGTTTTATTCATGATTCAAGTACTCCCTCTAACTTGAGAGAGTAGTTGGGTGTCTTAGATGACTTCCCCTTATTTATCCCCTAATTTACCTTGATTGATGCATGTTAATTGTGATTTGTGATGAAGTTGAGTGGTGTAACCCAAGCCCTAGATTCCTCTTAATATTGTTAATTTCCCCTTAGCCTTAGTTAAATTGAACTAGTAGAAGTTACTTAAAAACAACCCAAATTTGACTTGAATTAGCTTATTTAAACAGTAGTATTTTGATGGTTGATTCAATGCCTCACTTGGGTTCGACCCTTTCTTACCCTTGCTATTAGTTAGTGAGACCAAGATAGGATTTATCTTTGGTAGGCTCGATGACGGTCCATCACAAAATCACCCGTTTACTTAGGAAAAAAGGACCCAGCCAGTCTTGAGAACTGGATTAGAGAGTTTGACAAGTTGTTTGATGGTATCAATTGCCCAAGTGAGATGAGGGTGGAAAATGGTGCTAATTATCTGAGGGAGGAAGCTAACCTATGGTGGACCCAAAGGAAAGATGAGTTGTTGAAAAGATCAAACCTTGGATGGGATGAGTTTAAGGAAGCTTTGAGAGAGAAGTTTTACCTTCCTATCTGAGAAAGAAGAAGTGTACGGAGTTAACTAACCTAAGAATGGGGAACATGACTATTAATGAATACTACAACAAGTTCATTTAGTTGATGATGTTTGCCCTAGAAGTAGTTCGCACCGAAGCCATCAAAGCTCAAAGGTTTGAGCATGGCTTGATCGTGACTGTAACACCCCAAGAATTCGAGTCTTTTAAAACAATAGAGTAACCTTTTTAACTTTCAAAACCCAACCATCGAACCTTGGGAGTGTTACTGCTACACTTATTTTCCGTAGAAAACAAATGCAAGCAAAAAAAAAATACAATTTAATAAACTAAGTGGTCTAAGTGGTGGCAAAATAAAATAGTCAATACATCCAAACTGTAAAACATTTTAAATAAAGTTAAAAAAAAAGGAAAATAATTAGTTCGGAAGTAAATTAAATTGTCTTAGCTACGTGATTATTCTAACGTCTCCTCACACGTAACCAAATACCCTCTTACCAACCTGTAAAATAAATCAGAAACAAGAAAAGAGAGAAAACTCCCAAAATCAGATAAACTGAGTAATTCCAACTCCATCCCGAAAATCAAATAATTTTAGTTCGAAAACATTTTATACACAATACAGCTATATAGACATCATATTACTAGACAAATATCAAATTGTCACATAACATTTTTATTACTTATTATTAAGAAAGGGAAAGAGAACGCCAGTAAGCCGGGACTAGTCCTTGTCACCACCTACTTTACAGGGGGTCGCGCGTAACCCTTAGTGACCATAGAATAAAACAGAATGTCCCTAGTGTGCACACCCCTCACTAATACCCAGTGATTAGGAGGAAGACTAAACAGCAATATACGTTAATTTAAACCAACTAGTAGCAACCATAACTACTAGTGGGCGACCTGTTCTTCACCCTTTCGGGTTTCAATTCCCTTCTTAATTTCAATGTACTTTTTAATAGATTAAATTGTCCGATCACATTGCGCACAAGTATTGCACAAATCAATTTAATCCCATGTAACAATATTTTAATTTCAGTATTATTAGAACATAGTCATTCTACATGACATACTAATTACCACACATTTCCCAATAGGCCTTGGAGACCATCAATTACATATAATCAATCATCTAATTACCAAGATTTTAATTATTTTAAAAACTCATACGATATCAGTTAATCAAATTTTCGAAAATACTTAAACTAGTACACAAAATATAGAAAACTAGTATAAATATGATTCCAGCATATCATACAATAACACACTCATCACATATAATTACATAAGCACGTAGTTGGCAAACAATATTTTTAAACAATTTCCTAACAGGATTCTAAAGATGATGGACATTGAAAATTACCTTGAGTTGCGCTCAAGGTAAATAACCTCTCAAGGTAAATAACCTCCGAAACGTTCACCTAGTAGCCTCCGTCTACAATTAAACAAATAAATGACCTAAGTTAGATAATTATACTACTAATAGAAAAGTTGGGCGTAAGATTAATGTATTGCCACCCATAATCTAATCACCCCAAAATTAAACATCTAATTGATAAATTGAATGATAAATATTGAAGATGGCCATTTAGCTTAGGTAAAACATAAGGCAAGGGTAAAAAAAATCCTTTTTTAAAAAAAATAAAAATAAACAACTAATGATTAATTAAGAATCCAAAACAAGAAGGAAAAGTGACGAGTTGCAGTGATGAGCTATGAACTTGGTATTTTGGCTTCAATCCTTTCTTTAAAAAAAAAAACAACTAACATGATTAATTAAGAAACCAAAACCTAGAAAATTAGAGGTGACGAGTTGATGAAGTGCTGAGTTCCGAACTCGATGTTTTGGTTTTCATATACTTTAATTTCCCTTTCCTTTAAGGCTTCCATTTGAGAAGAAAAGAATTGAGGAAAGAGTATATATATATACATATAAAGTAGTTCAAGGTAAAGGTTGAAGGAGTGATTATAGCTTACCAAAGAATGAAGATGTTGAAGGATTTGGTTGGTTTTTTTTTTCATGGGATCGAAAATGACATTAGAGAAGGATGATGAATATATTTTTAAATCAATCTTGATGGTTGATAGGCGTGTCGCGTACCTAAAAAAAATAACCTAACAAGACCACTACTATGTAGACGAGCAAGTAAGGATCGAATCCTAAGAGACTAAGGTTCACCTAATTAAATAGACTCAAATTATCATTAAGCAAGTAACAATCAATGGTGAAATATTCTAAGAACTAATATAAAAAGAACTCAATAAATCTAAAGAATGTGATAAATCAATGGACTAAAACATCCAAGATCAAGTATCACCACAATTACGATCGATGCAATTATTTGTCTACCCCTAGCATACAAATCCAATTAACATGGGGAAAAGCAAACCCTAATCAATACCAAGGACCTCTCTTGAGTATCAATGGCTTCTCTAACCACAATCAAGCCTATTCTCATGGAATCATGCAAATTAGAGACATTAAACACTTTACTTCGCTTCCCAATTATCAATTCAACTACTCTCGTGATGAATCTCAAACCCTAAATTGATCTACTCAAATCCGTTAAAACCCAACTCTCGTTGTGATTAAAACTATGGAACAATAACAATACTAATTATCTCTAATCTAGTATTGGCATAATCACAATCAATTTAGCATAAATAATCGCAATTGTCATTAGAGAATTTAAAGAATCAATTCATGCATCAATCACAATTGGGCTACCCTAGATCTTGGAATATAAAAACTACTCACACATATTTAAATAAGCAATAACAAAAATAATCAAAGAAAACATAATTAAGAAATAAGTGATGAAAAGAAAATACTAAATCTTGAAATAAATGGAAATTGCAAAAGTAGAACTTGAATCTTGAATTACAAAAGCTACGTAAGAGTTTTTAGAGAGAACTAGGTCTAAAAAGAAAAAACTAGATCCTGAAATATAATAAAGTTTGGGGTATTTATACTCCCAACAAAAAGATAAGAAAGCAAAGAAAAATCATCGCGTATCCTCTCCTTAAGAGGCACGGACGTTCCTAGATAAGGCACGGACGTGCCTCATATGCAAATTCAAAGTCAGCAGGGGCACGGACGTGCCTATATGAGGCACGAACGTGCCTCACTTCCAGAGAGTTTTCTTCAGTTTCTGAGGCCTAGGCACGGACGTGCCTAGCATCCAGATTACTTCTTCTTTCTTTCTTCAATAATACATGGGCGTGCCTCTCTTAAACATGGTCGTGCTTGACTCCAAAAGGCCTAAATGACTCGTTCTTCGACCAACGAGCTTCGTGAAAGTCCATGGGCCTCGGTTTAGTCTCATGACTTCATAAAAATCTCCATATTTGCTTCGTTAATCCTGAAATACATCAAAAACAACGAAACTACCCATAAAAGCATCGAATCATCGAAACTAAACCAAATCAAACCAAAATGAACTAAAATACTAAGCTAAACTAATATAAACAACTAAAAAGAGGCTAACAATTATGCACAAAACACGGCTTAACAAACTCCCTCAAGATAAACTAATGCTTGTCCTCAAGCCTGGCAATCAAAAATAATCAACAACCAAATAAACGTACTTCACCCCATAACGCAATTTTTAAACAGGGACTCAAAATCGAAATAAAAAACGCATGCATCTTAGCCAACCAATCAAATCACTCAAACCATCAATCAACCTAAATAGTCGTCAAGTGAAATCAACCATGTACAACTCAAGAATCGATGACTAGAATATCTCACAATGATGGTCACTCAACACACTTTTTATGTGGCAAGCTAAAAATGAGCTCGATCTCTCACCATCCCCACCAATAATGCAATCCCCCCATCTCGCAACACTCGCGTGTTTAGAGGGTTATAATATCGCTCAACCTAGTCAAATGTCGACTCGAAATGTGACATATACTCCAGCATTTTGACAAAAGACTCGTTTCACATGAACACAATGCTATGCACGAAGATCGGAAGGACTTTTTCAAGCTTGTAACGTAGGCCGGGATAAGAGTGGGCAGGAAATAATTTGAGAAATGTGGGCTATTATAGTCTAACCGGGGAGCTATCAAATGCAATTAATTACATCCTCGATTCACCATTTTCCTTGACAATGCACATACCCAAACTATAGTGAAAACACCCAATATCTCTTTCACATATTTTTCAACTTCAAGCTTCTTTTTATTTTCCTTTTCATATCAACCATTTTCTTTTCTTTTTTTTTTTCAAGAACAAAGATACTTTCTTTTCTATTGAGTTCAAAATTTTTCTTCTTTGTTGTTCTTCGCTCTTTGATTCTCTTTTTTTTTTTTCAACAAACCTCCATGCTAATATTTCCTTCTTTTCTCTCTTTTACTTTTTCTTCCATACATTTCACATTAATTGCAACTTGTAACAAAATCACACAAAATATCACACAATAAAGCTCCCCCAAGCTGACTTGGGAAAAGTAACAAATGGGCCTAAGGGGTAATTTTGTGAGGTTCATGAAAAATATGGACAAGCTACAACATGGGTGAGCAAGTAGGGAACAAATGTTCTAAATTCGTCTGGAGGTCACCTAATGAACATGGCCTTCGTCATTTTCAACGTGCACGTGCAATGCATTATGCCACATTACTAAAAATCTAGAATCAAAACTAAGATCAATATCACACTAGGAACTAAACACACATGGATGAATAAATAAGGCTCAAGCCTCACGGTTAACACAGTCAAGCTCCAAACTCATACATGGGTAACAACATTGACTCCTACTAGGGATCAAACAATTCAAGGTCAAATCATGATCTTTTAATCCACAATGCAAGTCTTTCAATCGAAATTAAATCAAAACCTTTTGGCATAAAGGATAGGGGCACAAGGAACTAGTTCAATGGCCGTTCATTATCATGAATCTCGTATTTTTTCATTTTTTTCAATTTTTTTTTCAGATGAAAGCATTACATCTTACTACTAGTCTAAACACACTAAAATAAAAAGAGAGAGTGAAAGGTATACCTTGTGTACACAAGAACTTCCCCCCAAGCTAAATCATACAATGTCCTCATTGTCTTAAAGGGAAGGTAGTATTCAGGGTGACTACTCCTCCTCATCATCACCCAAAATAATGTCTCCAAAGCCTCCAGGATTGCAATGCATCTCTTTGGATCAAATTTGAGCGAGAATGAAACAAAGTGTTAGTGGGAAAAGGATAGAAATTGAGTCATGTGCACTATTCTGATCATAACTTTTGATGTATAAAAGATAATGCAGTGATTCTAATTTCATTGGACATTAGACTTGAAGAGCTTTCTGAAAATAGTTCACACGCAAAAATCCGTTGAGTAACGCAAAAGTTACAGCCTGTCAAAGTTGAGCAGTTTTGCTGATCCGTACGCGCGCCCGATCGGGCGAGCTCTGCCCGCGCGAACCCGAATACGATCCAGCTTTCTTCTCCTTTTAAATCAGCCTTCTTAGATCAAAACCTACACAAATATAAACTCCCACTAGAATAAGATACACTCTCCTTACCTCTCTAAGAACCAAAAAAAAAACTGAAAACACACAAAAATTAGAAAAGACTAAAAACAATAAAATACGGGTTGCCTCCCGCAAAGCGCTAGTTTATCAAGGTCCCGCTCGACCGTACTCTATCCCTCCTCAATCGGAAGAATTCAACGCCTAGAGTAACTTATCAAACGCTCCTGCAAACATTTCATTAAGCACTAGATAGGGCTTGATTGCAAGCACACTTATCTTTACATAGAAAAAATTAGGAGCACATAAAGAAAACTCAAGATAATAGGAAAAATCAAAAGAAAAAGATGAAAATACACCACAACCTTCTACTTCCTCCGATAAAAATTTAGAATTAATAGAACGAACATGGAGGTAGTCTTGTTCTTTATCATCACCCAATAACGACTCTGTTATTTTATGCTCACGAATAAGTTCATTAGCAAAAGAAAAAGAATTTTCAACCATTGGTTCTACAACCAATGATTCTTCTTCTATTGGAACCAATTATACCTCAACCACTGATTCTAATACCAATGACTCTTTAACCATCGGTTTTTCAACAAATGATTCTTCCTCCAACGTATTATACTAATTATGATAATATTCATCATGAATCCTCCAATAAATTTCATTTGTAACAAACCGTTTTTCAGAATAATCATATATGAATGGAAAGATTCTAAAATCATCCGGAGCTCGAACAAAATACTCACTATAAGGGCAATCAGGATTTTCATGATAAAGATAATAACAAGAACAATGGCCAGATGCAAGACGTGAGAATAAATCATCCATATCCAAGGCATGTATATCTTCAACTCATAAGAGAAAAAAAAATTAATAATAGCCGAAGCAACAAATAAAGCTTAGCAAGAACGAATCACAATTAATCAAGAATAAACCGTTAGTCCCCGGCAACGGCGCCAAAATTTGATAGGCGTGTCGCGTACCTAACAAAAATAACCTAACAAGACCACTACTATGTAGACGGGCAAGTAAGGATCGAATCCCAAGAGACTAAGGTTCACCTAATTAAATAGACTCAAATTATCACTAAGCAAGTAACAATCAATGGTGAAATATTCTAAGAACTAATATATAAAGAACTTAATAAATCTAAAGAATGTGATAAATCAATGGACTAAAACATCCAAGATCAAGTATCACCACAATTACGATCGATGCAATTATTTGTCTACCCCTAGCATACAAATCCAATTAACATGGGGAAAAGCAATCCCTAATCAATACCAAGGACCTCTCTTGAGTATCAATGGCTTCTCTAACCACAATCAAGCCTATTCTCATGGAATCATGCAAATTAGAGACATTAAACACTTTACTTCGCTTCCCAATTATCAATTCAACTACTCTCGTGATGAATCTCAAACCCTAAATTGATCTACTCAAATCCGTTAAAACCCAACTCTCGTTGTGATTAAAACTATGGAATAATAACAATACTAATTATCTCTAATCTAGTATTGGCATAATCACAATTAATTTAGCATAAATAATCGCAATTGTCATTAGAGAATTTAAAGAATCAATTCATGCATCAATCACAACTGGGCTACCCTAGATCTTGGAATATAAAAACTACTCACACATATTTAAATAAGCAATAACAAAAATAATCAAAGAAAACATAATTAAGAAATAAGTGATGAAAAGAAAATACCAAATCTTGAAATAAATGGAAATTGCAAAAGTAGAACTTGAATCTTGAATTACAAAAGCTACGTAAGAGTTTTTAGAGAGAACTAGGTCTAAAAAGAAAATACTAGATCCTGAAATATAATAAAGTTTGGGGTATTTATACTCCCAACAAAAAGATAAGAAAGCAAAGAAAAATCAGCGCGTATCCTCTCCTTAAGAGGCACGGACGTTCCTAGATAAGGCACGGACGTGCCTCATATGCAAATTCGAAGTCAGCAGGGGCACGAACGTGCCTCACGTCCAGAGAGTTTTCTTCAGTTTCTGAGGCCTAGGCACGGACGTGCCTAAACTGGGCACGGACGTGCCTAGCTTCCAGATTACTTCTTCTTTCTTTCTTCAATAATACATGGGCATGCCTCTCTAAAACATGGTCGTGCTTGACTCAAAAAGGCCTAAATGACTCGTTCTTCGACCAACGAGCTTCGTGAAAGTCCATTGGCCTCGGTTTAGTCTCATGACTTCATAAAAATCTCCATATTTGCTTCGTTAATCCTGAAATACATCAAAAACAACGAAACTATCCACAAAAGCATCGAATCATCGAAACTAAACCAAATCAAACCAAAATGAACTAAAATACTAAGCTAAACTAATCGAAACAACTAAAAAGAGGCTAACAATTGTGCACAAAACACGGCTTATCAATGGTAGGTATCAGTCTAGTCTATAAGGTTTGTGGGATAAGATCAAAATTTGAATTAAAACTGATTTTGTTACTAGCCTTTATCCGTGAAACCATTTATGACTTTTTTTTTCAGTTTTCAAAATCAGTTTCTGTAAATTATCTGTAACCAATTTTTTTTTTTCTAATAATAAATCCAAAAATGGAAAATAATAATTATGAAATTTATTACTACAACATATAAATTTGATGTTAGGCCAGCTAGCCACAAGTGATCCACATTAGTATGATATTGTCCGCTTTGGCCCAAGCTCGCACGGATTTGTTTTTGGGCATCTCCCAAAAGGCCTCATACTAATGTAGAGTGGTAGCACTTTATAAGCTTGACAATTCATCCTTACTTAGTCGATGTGGGACTTGGGATGTATACTCTTCAATCCCTCCCTCAGACCAAGGCCCACAACACCATGTGGCCTCATCTTCCACGATTATCTGTCTACTTGTAAGCCCGTAACCCACGGGACCTTGCTTTTCTGACCCCCGTCAAGAAGACAGTCACTACAAGCCACCCGACAGATTCTCCCATCGTGAGGACCGTCTAAGAACCCGCCACCACACCATTAAGGATTTGGGTCAAACCATCGGCTCTGATACCAATTGTTGGGCCCGCTAGCCACAAGTGATCCACATTATAATATTGTCCGCTTTGGGCCAAGCCCGCACAGATTTGTTTTTAGGCATCTCCCAAAAGGCCTCATAATAATGTAGAGTGGTAGCATTTTATAAGCTTGACAATTCTTCCTTACTTAGTCGATGTGGGACTTGGGATGTATACTCTTCATTTGAGAATAATTATAAATTTTAAAGTTTATACAAGAAAATTTGTTGACTAAATATACTCAAAAATTTTGGGTATTACATGTACTCCCCCTAAAATGAAAGTTCGTCCTCGAACTTTAAAGTTAGCTCTCAAAATAAGGCTCACACGATGACAAAGGCTAAGTTAGTATTACATTCTACCCCCCTTTAAGAGTTTCGGCCTCGAAACTCAGCATACCTGCTTAAAAAGTTCTGGGTAGCGCTTTTTCATATCATGTTCAGCTTCCCAAGTTGCTTCTTCAGAATTCTGATTAGACCATATCACTTTAACTAACTTTACCGCCATGTTTCGAGTACTTCTTGTTTTGGTGTCAAGAATTTTCACAAGGCGTTCTTCAAAAGTTAAGGTATCATGGGTACTTCTTGTTCATAATGTTTTTCATGTTATCCGACTCAGAAACTTTATCTCGAGTTGGATAACATGGGTAAGGTCATGAACATACTTTCTGAGTCGGGAAACATGAAAAACATTATGAACATTGGCTAACTCCATGGGTAAGGCTAGTTGGTATGCCACCTCTCCAACTCTCTATAATACTTCATACGGCCCAATGTATCTAGGACTTAGTTTCCCTTTTCTACCAAACCGCATGACTCCCTTGGTAGGTGAAACCTTAAGTAAAGCCTTTTCCCCAACTTCAGTTCCACTATTCTCCTATTCTGGTCTGAATATGACTTTTGTCGATACTGAGCTGCCTTCACGTTTTCCTAGATAAGCCTAACTTGCTTCATTGTTTCTTCAATCATCCTGGCCCCAAAGTTAAAGACTCACTAATATCACTCCAACACAAGGGACTTCTACATTTCCTTTCATACAACGCTTCATAAGGTGCCATTCCTATGCTCGCATGATAGCTATTATTATATGAGAATTCAATCGTAGGTAGTCTTTCGTCCCATGATCCACCAAAGTCCATCACACAAGCTCTTAACATGTCCTCCAAGGTCTGAATTGTTCTCTCTGTTTGTCCATCTGTAGCAGGGAAAAACGTTGTGCTAAACTTCAGGGTAGTGCCAAATGCTTCCTAAAACGTTTCCCAGAACTTTGATAAAAATCTTGGATCTTTGTCTGAAATGATATCTTTAGCAACTCCATGTAGCCTCACAATTTCTTTCACATAGGCATCTGCCAACTAATTCACATTCCAAGTGTCCTTTATTGCTATGAATCTTGTTGTCTTCGTTAAACGATTGACTATGACCCAAATCGCATTCTTTGCTGCCCTTGTAACACTACACGAAAAACCTAATTTGGCACCGGTTCAAACCCCCCCTAAGGCACCAGTTTTGAACCGTTGGGGATTTGAGGGATGCCAAATCCTCAAAAATTTGGCACCGGTTCAAAACCGGAGCCAACTAAAGCCATTTGGCACCGGTTAACCGGTGCCAACTACCTTGAATTTAATAAAAAAAAAAAAAAAACTAGCGCCATTAAGTTGGCACCGGTTAACCGGTGCCAAATAAAGCCATTTAGCACCGGTTAACTGGTGCCAACTTAAATGGCGCCAGTTTTTTTTTTATTAAATTCAAGGTAGTTGGCACTGGTTTTAAGCATGAACCGGTGCCTTTGACTTGTTTTTTTTTTTTTTTTCCCGGAAATAATATATATTAATATTAATACTAATAAATATAATAATAATGAGATCATGCACATAATACCGATAATTAGTAATAATAATAATTATTAATTTTAATAATAATTATTATTATTATTATATTAATAATAATTAGTATTATTAATATATTAATAATAATTAGTATTATTAATATATTAATAATAATAATAATTGAAAATAATAACAAGGACATACATAAATATTGATAACCATCCCAAAATATGATATTAATTATAAAAATGTGGCATAACTACAAACAAACAAAATTAATTAGTAATAATGTAGTACACTAAGCTAGTTGGAACAGAAATAAATGATATTTACAAATTAAATGTGATGTAGGCCGCCAACATATCTCGAATTACATTGAGTTCCTCGCTCGTGAACGGATTTCCCGTTTGTCCCTTGCAAAACTTGGAATACATACACAAAACGTAAGTTAGTAGGAGTCAACTCATAAATAGTCATAACATGTCTTAATCACTTATGTATAGGTGGTCAAGGCTTGAAATTACAAGAAAATAGCAATGACGGGGTTTTAGAATGCTTTTTCAACCAAAATGGCCCGAGTAAGGCCATTTTCACTACTAGGATGCCTATTTCCTACATTTCTTGTCAAGTGAACTCATAAATAGTCATAAAATGTCTTAATCACTTATTTATAGGTGGCCAAGGCTTGAAATTACAAGAAAATAGCAATTACGGGGTTTTAGAACGCTTTTTCAACCAAAATGGCCCGAGTAAGGCCATTTTCACTACTAGGATGTCTATTTCCTACATTTCTTGTCAAGTGAACTCATAAATAGTCATAACATGTCTTACTCACTTAGTTATAGGTGGCCAAGGCTTGAAATTACAAGAAAATAGCAATTAAGGGGTTTTAAGACGCAATTTCAACCAAAATGGCCCGAGTAAGGCCATTTTCACTACTAGGATGCCTATTTCCTACATTTCCTGTCTAGTGAACTCATAAATAGTCATAACATGTCTTAATCACTTAGTTATAGGTGGCCAAGGCTTGAAATTACAAGAAAATAGCAATTAAGGGGTTTTAGAACGCAATTTCAACCAAAATGGCCCGACTAAGGCCATTTTCACTACTAGGATGCCTATTTCCTACATTTCTTGTCAAGTGAACTCATAAATAGTCATAACATGTCTTAATCACTTAGTTACAGGTGGCCAAGGCTTGAAATTACAAGAAAATAGCAATTAAGGGGTTTTAGAACGCAATTTCAACCAAAATGGCCCGATTAAGGCCATTTTCACTACTAGGATGCCTATTTCCTACATTTCTTGTTAAGTGAACTCATAAATAGTCATAACATGTCTTAATCACTTAAGTACAGGTGGCCAAGGCTTGAAATTACAAGAAAATAGCAATTAAGGGGTTTTAGAACGCTTTTTCAACCAAAATGGCATACCTCTTCAAGTTGTTGTGTGTCTGTACAATGACTCATCACTATGTCATACATGAATCTCATCATGTATAGGCCACAATCAACTCCGTTTTTCTGTTGTGCGCACTAGCATGAGGAACAAAGCACATGAATCAAAATGCATAGCAAATTAGCAACATCTTACACATTGTATATTAAGAAAATCATAACATCATGTGGCATTATCGTGGGTGCTTTCCATGTAGGACCTCGAGGAGCTCGAGGATTTATCTTCTTCATCACACTACATACAAAAGTAAGTTCAAATTTGATTAGTATAATTAATACATATGAGTTAGGTTATGATAATCAATAACAAGAATTGAAACAAACAAGATATTTACTTTTGCAGTATGGACCTCATGAGGCGCTTTCTTGGTTGAGGTAACCGAGCAGAATCAAAGAAGAAGATTGTGTTACTGGAAACACAAATCACCAGTAGGGTCCAATGATAACTACACACGAGATAAACAAATCAATATTTAGCCTAGTACAGCATATAAACTGGGAAAACAAATGAATTTGTCAATCATAATCAGACGTACTCCTCATAATATGGGACGATATAAACTTGTCTCTCGCAGCCACTGATTCCCTGATAGCCCGTTCAGCATAGTACAACACGTCAGCAGAGTTGCCTAAGATTCTAGCAGTGGACATCTGCTCAGGGCATAACCACCCAATTTGACACGGAGATTCAAGCTCCCATATGTGCTCCTGGAGTGCTCTGCATGCATGATAATAGAATGTTAATCGAAAACCAAACGACAATCACCACTAAACTGAATAACATAAATTGAGTACTAGTTGAATTACCTGATGCATATTTGAATGAGGGAAATGTTAAACATTGCACCACTTAGAAATTCCTTCACATCTTCTTTGAATAGACATGCCATTGCATCATCATCGTAGTGGAACATTTCCTTAGGTAGTGGAACTTGAATGGGGCTATCACTAGGTAACACGCAAACACGGTTGTGTAGATAAGTTAACTCCTTAGAGAGCGATTGAAGCACCGTGTCTTCAACTAGTGGAGTAGCTGAACCTCGTGAAGAGCTCTTGTTCGACGCTTTTCCACTCACCGAGCCATGTTCACTCTTCTTCTTTGGCATCGTTTGATCAATGCTTTTTGGCCCATCCACCCTCTTCTTTGGAGTTTGGCTTTTCCTCGATGGCTAATAAGAAAAATCCCACAAATGGTTAGAAAAGAATTTCATCCAACTCTTGGAATGAAAATCGGGTATAGGGTAAAGTGTGAACTTTAAATCTTAATTACCTGGTTCATCAACCGTATCCAAGCACATGGCCATTGCACAAAACTACCTTTTGCCGCCCAAAGTGTAGTAAACTCATCCTCCTCTACGGGCACAGGTATTAGGATGTCCTCGAACCCGGCAACCACATAATGGATCCCGACCGAATAATGCTCAGGTCGAAGCGGTAGCAAATGGACCGTACCTTGTTCGGCCGGTTGTGCACTACCATATGCAACGACATTCAAAGCTCCACTAAGCGATTCGCCCGGGTGAAGAATTTCACAACGGGTCTCTTCTTGCACCAATTTGGAATATCACTTGTAGGGAAACAAGTAGAACAAAATAAAAAGGGAGGAGCAATGGTATTATTTTATACTAATTTTGCATTGATATTTTAGACTAAAAAGTAGCGTGTTAATTATTTCAAGTGGTATTATGGAATAAGAAAGCTTAGTCAAGTAAATAGGTGATAGTATGGTACGGGGCCATGAAGGGAGTATATACTTTGCCATTTTATGGACTTTTGTTTCTAAGACGCATGCTATTGTCATCCTATCTTTCTGGGAAAGCTATGGAACCCTAAAGAGATAATTGAATGCCCTCTTCTCAATATTTGGAGAAGGGTTAAAAACTTACCTACATGCTAAAACTAATCTTGAACCTTTTCTGATTACATAGTCTTTCAAAACTAAATAGAAAATCCTTGAAGACACAAAAAAAGCGAACAGCGCATCAGCACAGCTGTGCACTGGTGCTGTGCCTACATGCTGTGCACTCGTGCTGTGCACTGGTGCTGCCTGCACTGGTGCTGTGCACTGGTGCTGGCTGCACTGGTGCTGGCTGCACTAGTGCTGGCTGCACTAGTGTTGTGCACTGGTGCTGGCTGCACTGGTGTTGTGCACTGGTACAGGCTGCACTGGTGCTGTGCACTAGTGCTGACTGCACTGATGTTGTGCACTGGTGCTGCCTGCACTGGTGCTGTGCACTGGTGCTGGCTGCACTGGTGCTGTGCACTGGTGCTGGCTGCACTGGTGCTGTGCACAGGTGCTGGCTGCACTGGTTTTGTGCACTGGTGCTGGCTGCACTGGTGTTGTGCACTGGTACTGGCTGCACTGGTGTTGTGCACTAGTGCTGACTGCACTGATGTTGTGCACTGGTGCTGCCTGCACTGGTGCTGGCTGCACTGGTGCTGGCTGCACTGGTGCTGGCTGCATTGGTGCTATGACAATACAGTTCACAGCACAGTGCACAGTTCACAGCTCACAGCTCATAGCACAGTTCACAGCTCACAGCACAACAAAGTTCACAGCACAACACAGCTCACAACACTGTTCACAGCTCACAGCACAATTCACGACTCAGAGCACAGGTCACAGCTCAGTTCACAGCTCACATCACAGCTCAAAGCAGAGCACAGTTCACAGCTCACAGCACAACTCAACACAATTAACAGCACAACTCAGCACAGTTCACAGCACAACTCAGCACAGTTCACAGCTCACAGCACATCTCAGCTAAGTTCACAGCATAACTCAGCACAGTTCACAGCTCATAGCACAACAAAGTTCTCAGCACAACACAGCTCACAGCACAGAAATAGCAGCAACACAGCACAACTCACAGCATCACAGCAGGCAGGCAACATGCACAGAAACAGCATGATAGAAACAACATGACAGCACAAAAACACGACAACAATAGCACAGAAACAGCATAGAAACCGGTCTTTACAGGAACGAAGAAACACGACGCAAACGAAGAAACGAAGAACATTTACAGCACATAAAACCGCAAACTTCATCTAATATAAAGAAATCCCTAAACAACTCACCTGTAGAACTGGAAAGTCATGAGGTGTTGGATTTTCAGGCGCCCTCAAGTACGCATGTGCAGGATTACTAACCTGCAAAAGTGTATTGATAATGCGAGGCTAATTAGAACCGACGTAACTCAAAAAGTCAAAACTTATACATTAGAAAACACCCTCATGTACCTCCTCGTCTCCATGTATCTCATCTTCTCCTTGTCTTCGTGGGTGACTAGAAGAGTCGACCGGTGTAGCCGAGGAGAAAGGCAAGCTCGACAAGTTCATTTTCTTTGCCCATGCATTGAACTCTTCTCGCATCTCGTTGCGCACTTGTTCCTTAATTGATGCCACCGTGGCATCCAAGTTGACTGGTGAGTTCACACTTGCCCGGGATCTCCCTGATTTGGTATATTCCGGACCCATCACCTTCTCCCATCCTAGCAAGCTCCCTCCTGCACCCAATACGCGTCCTGGATGGTAGGGCTTTCCCAAAGCCAAGGTGAAAGGGTCATTCTCCACTGTTGGGACGAGCTTGCCTTCAACAAGCTCTTCAGTGTACTCAAGCTGTAGCAAAAACAAAAAGGCAACATCAAGTTAGTGTTTATGTAAGGTGATATATATGCAAAAGATTCATGCAGTTCACAAGTCATAGTTGCTTACAAGTTTATCTGCCATGTCTTTCGTTTCCGGAGCCTTGATGGACCATTTTCCGGTTTTCTTGTCACGAGAATGCAAAGAACAAAAGAAATCTCCGGCACGACTCACTAAAGTACTGGTCGTGGAGTCAGAGGGCACTGTGGAGGACCCTAGAAGCGCAGTGGGGTATACTCCTTCATTCACCCACGTCTCCCTCATTTGTCAAACGTCATACACCCCATACGATGGTGGTATTGCTTCTTCAATGCATTCTTGGAATTCTGCTCCCTTATTTCCTACATAATTAGACATATTAGTTTCAAAACTACCAAAATATCAAATATATTATACATTTGTCATCAGAGTTACTTGAACTTACAATTACTTCTTTTTTGCTTTTTTGAAGAACGAAAGCATCCCAATCTTCCTTTGATACGCTAGGCCATATTTGCCATGGGAGTTTCTCTTCATCGATGACTTCAGCATCATTGCCACCTCCTTTCTTGTTCTTTGGTTTTCTCACAAGTTTCTTTGTGATAAACCGACGAACTAAGGTGGTCTTGAAGCCTCTGAATATTGCCGCAAGTAAGGATTCAAACACCCTTCGCTTGGCGTACTCATTTAGAATGTTAAATAGACTCTGCAAGCACAAATAACAGTCATTATTAGTTTGCCCATTTAATAACTATAAATTGAAGGAATTTGTAAATGTGCAAAAAAAAACCACTTGCCCTAGTATCATTCCAAAACGTGTCAATCAAGCCGGTAGGTACTTCGCTCAAACGAAGAGTAATGGGAATTTTGCGCGCACAAATCCCAACTTGAACAGCATACTGACGACGCCATTTGTCTGTAGGTTGGCCTACCCTGTCATACTCCAGGACCATTGGACCGACAGGTTTCTTGAAGCTTGTCGTCGGACCCTTCAGCTTTTTGTTCGCTGGTGCCTTTACCCCCCCTCCACTAGGATTCTCATCAAACGACTCAGACATTGCATTTTCGATAGGAGGCGCTTGTTCAGCTGCAATTTCAAACTCATCAAACATACGATCCAAAACATCTTGAGCCTGATCTTCTGCCTCACCCAAATCAGGCTCCTTGTTCACATCATACAACTCATCCCCATCCCCAGATGAATAATCATCATCATCCTCTACATCCTCCACTTCAATACGGTAGTGATCATCCGCCATGAGATGTAAAACCTGTCATTACAAACATAACACGTTATGTGTTGTAATATAAATAAATTTGTAAGGTAAACTTATAATCAAATATAAATTGCTGAATTATAATACAAATTAACATAGAAAATGCGGAACTAAGTTACTTCATTCATTTAAAAGAAAATACAAAAAATGGGCAAGTAAGTTAACAATTTCATTCATTTTCACCTAAAAATGTGATTTAATAATACTTTCGACGCCTACAATTTCAAACTAACAAAAAATAGTACCTCAATCTAATATTCCTTTGTCGTGGTCTGATCGCATGTAATTGGCTTGGTCGTCTATCTCATTTGGTACAACAGGTCTAGGAACAGTGAAAGGTGCCGAGTCATCAAACGCATCATATTCTTCCTCATCCTCGACATCTCCAACACCAAGGATTCTTCTTTTGCCGGCTAGCACAATAGACCAGTTTGAGTCGGCTGGGTCACTTACGTAAAACACTTGCTTGGCTTGAGATACAAGGATGAATGGTTCAGCACTATCATTCAGGTGGCCAAGATCTACAAGAGTAAAGTCATCATGTTTGACGTTACGCCTGATATTATCAACCCACTTACACCGGAAAAGAGCAATCGTGAAGTCACAATAATCAAGCTCCCATATTTCTTGAATTCGACCGTAGTATGACAACTCTGCATCAATAGGTGATTTATCCTTAGCACTTGCAAACTCCCTTGACGATGCCACAAGCGTTACACCACTGTTTTAGGTCGAGGATGATTTCAAATCCTGACGCTCAGTCCAAAATGTGTACCCATTTATGTCATATCCCTCAAATGAGCGAACATCATCCCTAGGACCATAAGCCAACCACCTTACTGTATCAGTGACACTCTCATACTTTCCACCCATCACTCGATCACGAAACCAACTCACAAACTTCTTATTATGCAACTGCATCAGTGCCTGTTCACCTTTCGATGGAAATTCATCACGCAAACTAGCCATGTGCTCGTCTAAATATGGGTGAACATCTGCAAAATGGTGCAACACATAAAGGTGTGCTTGTAAGAACTTATCTCGATCAGGTGACATTCGTTTCGACCCGATTGTGCCATGACCATCAAGTCTTCCTTCGTGTCGAGAAGTAGGAATACCAATAGGTTTTGCAACGGCTATATAGTCGGCCACAAAATTACCGACCTCCTCAGCCACGGTCCCTTGAATAATACTTCCTTCCGGGTGAGCCCGATTCCTCACTTTATCTTGCAATGTACCCATATGTCTTTCAAAAGGATAGCACCACCGCATGAACACTGGACCGCACAACTTAATTTTACGCACCAAATGAAGAATCAAATGCACCATAATGTCGAAAAACGAGGGTGGGAAGTACATCTCAAATTTGCATAAAGTCACAACCACATCCGCCTGTAAAGCATCAAGTGTACAAGGATCAAGCACTTTGCTGCATATTGTATTGAAAAATGAACAGAGGCTTGTAATAGCTTCCCTCACATGCTTTGGTAAAATACCACATATTGCAATTGGTAGGAAAACTTGCATCAGAACATAACAATCATGAGATTTCATACTTGTCAGCTTCAATTCTCCATTTAAAGATACAAATCTCTTCATGTTAGACGCGTACCCTGATGGAACCTTAATGCCATACAGACATGCACAAAACATCTGTTTTTCTACCCTTGACAATGTGTAGCAAGCCGGAGGTAAATAGGCCTTGCCCTCCTTGGCTTTTCCCTCATTTTTCTTCTTCGACGCATCAGTGGCCTTTCCCTTTCCCTTGCTCTTCCCCTTTCCTGTTTTCGAACTCAATTCATTTTCCTTTTCCTGTTCCTTTCCCTTACTAACCCTTTGCCGAACCCACAATTCTGGACGCACCCCCATCTTTTTCAAATCGTCCCGTGCACCCTTTTTGTCCTTTGTCTTGAATTGAATATTCATCAGCGTTCCCACAAGAGCATCACACATTCTTTTCTATATGCATTACATCAAGACAGTGCCTAACGTCATGTTCTTTCCAGTACGGGAGCAACCAAAAAATTGATTCTTTTTTTAAAGAGAGCAGTTGACTCCACCGCTTTTTCTGATTTCCCAAAGACTGTTCGTACACCCTTAACTCGAGCGTAAACCTCCTCACCAGTCAACGGCCTAGGGGCACTCCCCTCTTCCGCTATCCCATCAAAAGCCTTTTTCTGCCTACGGTGCGGGTGATCGCGCCTGAGCAACCTTCTGTTTCGCAAATACACCTCCTTGTGAGAATGATCAAGGCGTCTGCTTGGCGTATCATCAATACAAATGGGGCATGCTTTTTTCCCTTTGTTCTTATACCCAGACAAGTTGTCATACGCAGGAAAATCATTAACGGTCCACATAAGAGCTGCACGCAATGTGAACATCTCATTCTTATGAGCATCAAACACGGAAACCCCTTCGTCCCACATCTTTCTCAAATCATCAACAAGTGGCGCAAGATAAACATCTATGTCGTTTCCTGGTTGCCTTGGCCCCGATATCAAAAGTGAAAGCATTACGTATTTCCGTTTCATGCACAACCAAGGAGGCAAATTGTAGATCACTAAAAGTACCGGCCATGTGCTGTGCTGGGTACTGGATTCATCACGTCCGTGCACAAACCAAGCCTTAAATTTCTGACTTCATCACCAAATTCCCCAAACTTCATATCAATGTTCTTCCGTTGCGGGGAGTCGGCTGGGTGCTTCAGCATTCTGTTTTTCTTTCTTCCCTCTGCATGCCACCTCAAGTTTTTAGCGTCTTGTGGTAAATAGAACAGACGCTTAAACCTTGGAATAATGGGAAGATACCACAACACCTTAGCAGGCGGTCCCTTCGTACCAGCATTGCAACTCATGCGCTTGTAGCGCGACTTCTTACATCGTGGACACTCCTCCAATTTTTCATATTCATTTCGATAAAGAATACAATCATTAGGACATGCATGTATCTTCTTATACTCCAAACCAAATGGACACATGAGCTTCTTTGCGTAATAGTAAGACTTAGGAATTTCATTCCCGTCGGGCAACATCTCACTTAACGCGCTCAACAAAGAAGTAAAACTACTATCCGTCCACCCATGCTTCGACTTAATGTTAAAAAGTGTTAGCACGGCTGAAAGTTTAGAGTATTTTTTGCACCCAGGGTACAAAGGCTTTTTAGAAGCCTCCGAAAATGACTCAAACAAGTCACCTTCAAAACCACGCATCATCTCATCCACCCCTTCATCCTCGACCTCATCCACATGATCATCCTCAAATCCATCCTCAGCACCAGTATCAACAATATGTTCATCATTCTTGTATTCCTCGTCCACATGAATGTCATTGCTTCTATCATCATGCACATCATTCCCAATAACATCCCCACTGTACTCTCCTTCTTCACCGTGCCAAATCCACACATGGTATTTAAGCCTAAACCCACGACAAACTACATGATCTCTAATGATATCAACACTATTGACCACCTTCACATTATTACAATCAACACAAGGACAATAGAGGCAATCGAAACCCATTCTGCGCTGATAAGATGATGCCCTCGCGCAAAACTCTTGAACCCCATTAAAGAATTCTAATGTATCACGTCTACCATACATCCAGCCACGATCCTTCTCCATTAAGTAAATTGTCTCTAAACATGGCAACATATTACGAATCATGTATAATTGCTACCATCTATTATATATGTAAATTTAATTCAAACACACAACATGCATATAACATTCATATAGATACAAAAATGCATATATGCTTCCAAAGGGCCCTTATCACTCCAACCTAACCCATCCTTGAACATTTACTCTCACTAGTGAATGTATGTCGACTTTCCTATTTTAAGGAAAATCCGGCAGCATTTCCCCCCAGTTCTCCAAGTACACGACGTAGGTAATTACTTACCCACATATGTACCCAGAGAACATGGTGATCGAGGAAATGGTAAGCCAAGATGTTCCTTAAAATCGAAAAAAAGGACATACATTCACCGCCTAAGTGAGAGTAAACGTTCAAGAACAGTCCCAACCGGGGACTATTCAAGACTTTCTCCTAATGAGAAAGCCTTGAACGGGTATCTAGGCATATGATGATGCAACCATTTCATATATTTATTGTTGTATTGATTTTGTCATGAAAAAACTTTTATTCAAACAATAAAGACAAGGATATATACATAGCTTATTAGAGAAGTTTATAATTCATACCAATACAATGGATGTAATCCTTCTAACTTCCCACGCACTTGAGCTAAATATGTAGTCTTCAAGCTAAACTTGAACTTCAAATCACATATGAATCTATAAAAACGCAAATAGAAAAAACAAAAGAATAAACAAAAGTTAGTAAGTATGAGAAATGGGTAATAAGAAAAGATTGGGGCATATGATTAAGGAATGAGAGAGAAAATGGGGCATTAAACCACACATATCTTCTTCACATATATATTGAAATGTCAAATTTTTACAGGAGATTGGTTTCTGATCCTGATGAATGAGTTATGTTTACGAATTGCGATAGCTTGCTAATGTTGACAGCTTGGCCTCAAAGAGTTTCTACCTTATAGACTGAACTCAGCAAAAAAAAAAAAAAAAAAAAAAAAAAACTATTAACATCATACTCCATATTAATGTTTGGTTTTATAATCTTATAAATATTCCAATGCAAATACAATATAATTTATGAATCAAACTTGGAATCATATGTTCTACTCTGTGATCGATCTGCTACAGCAGCAACTCACAGCAGCAACTACAGCAACTCACAGCAACATCCCCTCAAAACCAGACCATCTCCACCCTTTGCAGCAACTCACAACAGCCACTACAGCAACTCACAGCAACATCCCCTCAAAACCAGACCATCTCCACCCTTTGCAGCAACTCACAACAGCCACTACAACCACTACAGTAACTCACAGCAACTCACAGCAGCAGCCACACATACAACAACACCAGCAGCAGCCCTAGAAGCCCCCAACAACCAGCAAGCAGCAGCCCCAAAACCCCCCAACCAGCATGCATATATATAAAATCATTGCTCTTCCTATACTCACTCCCCTCATCCTCTTCCCCATGTACATTGTTAAATCTACTATTATTCTTCACATTAGACACCTTTCTTACCAGAACAATGCAAACCAAAACACAAACAACCAAAAATAAACAACAGCCCAACACCTATACAACCCAGGCAAAGCAAACCAATACACAAACAGCCAAGGGCAAATCCAGAAAGATGCATGCACAGTACCTGAAACTCGCGCCTTAACCAACTGTGAGAGCAAGAACGTAGTTGTGGAGGGGGGGCAATGCGCGTCTATTGACAAACCCTAGATTACAAGAAACTTGTAATTACTAAATTGTAAAGCAAATCCACCAAAAACACAAGAGTACGAAGGAATTGAACAATGGAGTAAGTAAAACCTAAAAAAAACTTACCTTAATTAGCTTGAAGCTGTTTCAATGGAGGGATGCATATGGAGTACTACTTCAATGGAGGATGAGAAAGCTCGCAGCCCTTCAATGGAACCTTCAATGCAAGCTTCAATGGAGGGAGGGTGAAGGTACAATGCGCGCATTTGGAGATGAAAGCAGAAACAATTGAAAGAATTGAATTGAATGAAAATGAAGAAGAAAATAATAACGTTGCAAACCGGATTTTTTTTTTTTTAATTTGGCACCGGTTCAAACCGGTGCTAAATTCTAAGGTTGCCACCGGTTTAAGTGGAACCGGTGCCAACTCCTATGATTTCCAAATTTTTTTTTTTTTTTTTGGGAGTTGGCACCGGTTTGAACCGGTGTCAATTAAAGAAGTTGGCACCGGTTTAATTGTGAACCGGTGCCAACTAGGAAATTTCAATTCCCGCCCATATATGTTGGCACCGGTTTTCAAGAACCAGTGCCTTAGGGGGGGGTGCCTTTTTCAAAAATTCTACTAGTGTAAGCGGTAATCCCATCACAAAATCCATAGATATAGACTCCCACTTTCATCCTGGCACATCTAAAGATTGCAGCTTCCCTCCAGGTCTCATATGTTGTATCTTCACTTTCTGACATGTAAGGTACTTTGTCTCAAACTCGGCTACTTCCCGCTTCATATTCGACCACCAATAATGTTGCTTAAGATCTTTATAGAGCTTATCTACTCTCAGGTGTACAAAGTACGGGGTGTTGTGAGCTTCTTCTAAAATCTTCCTTTTGAGATCTTCATCTTTAGGAATACACCATCTCCCTTTGTATTTCACTGTTCCACTATCATCAACATCGAACTCAGTTGATGCTCCTTCTTCTTTCATCTCTCTCACCTTGGTCAACCACTCATCGAACATTTGCTTTTCATGAATCTCATCATATATGGTTGGTTTGACTAACATTGCATTCAACTGAGCGTTAACCATATTCTATCACTTCTAAGTTCAGCTTCCTAAATTCTTCACAAAGTTCCTTTGCTAAAACCATCAAGTTCACTGTATGACTTGTCTTCCTACTCAAAGCACCAGCTACCTTGTTTGCCTTTCCTTCGTGATATAGAATCTCTGGGTTGTAATCGGTTAGCACCTCAAGCCATCTCTTTTACTTCATGTTCAAATGACTCTATGTGAATATATATTTAAGACTCTTATGGTCCGTATACACCTTACATCTCACACCATATAAGTAGTGTCTCCAAATCTTGAGAGCAAACAATACAGCTCCTAGCTCCAAATCATGAGTAGGGTAATTTTGTTCATGCTGCTTGAGCTGCCTTGATGCATAAGCTACAACCTTCCCATGTTGCATAAGTACACGCCCAAATCCTTTCTTAGATGCATCACTATAGACATCAAACCCTTCAGTCCCTAATGGTAAGGTTAAGACTAGTGTTGAGGTGAGTCTTTGCTTCAATTCTTGAAAAGATTTCCCACACTTCTCATCCCACTAGAACTTAGTAGTTTTCTTCACACTTCAAGGGTTGAGCTATCCTCAAAAAGTCTTGCACGAATCTCCTATAGTATCCAGCAAGCCCTAAGAAACCCTTCACTTTAGTCACACTTGTTGGTCTTGGCCAATCAAAAACTGCCCGAATCTTAGATGGGTCCACCGCAACTCCTTCCTTTGAGATCACATGGCCTAGAAATGCTACCTTCTCTAGCTAAAATTCACATTATGAAAATTTGGCATACAACTTCTTTTCTCTAAGAATCTCCCACACTTTTCTTAGATGTCCTTCGTGCTCTTCTCTATCCCTCGAGTACACCAAAATATCATCTATGAACACCACCACAAACTTATCCAAATATGGGTGAAAAGTTCTATTCATGAGATCCATAAAAGCTTCCGGCGCATTAGTGAGTCCAAAAGGCATAACAGTGAACTCATAATGTCCTTATCTCGTGCGAAAGGCTGTCTTTGGTATATCTTCCTCAGCAATCCTCAATTGATGGTATTCCGTTCTCAAGTCAATCTTTGAAAAGATCCCAGCACCTTTAAGCTGATCAAACAAGTCCTCAATCCCGGGAAATGGATATTTGTTCTTTATAGTGACATTATTCAACTCTCGGTAGTCAATACACAACCTTAAGGTTCTGTCCTTCTTCCTCACAAACAAAAACCGGTGCTCCCCACGGTGAGACACTTGGCCTAATATAACCCTTTTCAAGCAACTGTACCTTCAACTCTTTCGTCTCTGCTGGTGTCATTCTATACGGTGCCTTAGAAATAGCACTAGTCCAAAGCACTAAGTCTATTCTGAAATCCATCTCTCTAAGTGGTGGCATTCTTGGAATTTCATCTGGAAACACATCTTGGAACTCTCTTACCACGGGAATGTGATCTATGGACTTCTCTTCTACACTCACATCTTGCACATGGCATAAATAAATAGGGTAGCCCTTTTGGATATAAGAATGAAAAGTCATGGATGACACAATACCGATCCTGAAAGGAATGGTGTCCTTCCAACAAGTGTATTCTTCTGATAAAGGGTTCAGAATTATTACAGAGCTAATTCTTCAGTAAGGTCAAGTGATCGGAATGCCTAGGTGGAGGCCGCTTCCGATCAGTAATATCAAGGTCAAATTGATATTACAGCTTAATCTTAACTGAACCCTTCGGGTCGAACCCAATCGAATTACCGATCCGAGACGACGAATTAATCCGAAAGGATTTAATGAGTCGACAGAGTTTTACGAATACAGACGTCGGAAATCGAGCCTAGGGCGTCGAGACCGAACGTCGCAAAATCACAAACGACAAGTATGAGCGTAGCCGTATCTAGGATAGGCTAGCTCATCGCAATGCTAGGCGCACCATGGTGTGCTAGGCAACATCGCAGCCTAGGTGCACCCTCGCAGCCTAGGCATCCGTATGGCAGCCTATCGCAAGGCACCACAAGCCCCATGCTGCCTATCGCAGCTAGCAGCGCGCTAGCCAGGTGCTTGGGTGCATATGGTGGCCTATCGCAGCTCGCAGCACTTGCCAGGCACCATCGCAAGGCATGGCGCCACGCACAGCACCATCGCAATGCCAGGGGCGTGCGTGCGTGTGCGTGGGTGGCTCGCAGCCTCTCCTTGCAGCCTCGCACAGCATCGCAATGATGCGTGTGGGCTGGTGTGTGTGTGTGCGTATGCACCTCGCAGCCTCTCCTCGCAGCCTCGCACAGCAGCCTCGCACAGCATCGCAATGATGCGTGTGGGCTGGTGCGTGTGTGTGCGTATGCACCTCGCAGCCTCTCCTCGCAGCCTCGCACAGCATCGCAATGATGCGTGTGGGCTGGTGCGTGTGTGAGCGTATGCACCTCGCAGCCTCGCACAGCATCGCTGTGATGCGTGTGGGCTGGTGCGTGTGTGTGTGCCTCGCACCGAGCATAGCAGTGCTAGGCACTAGCTGATGCGTGTGCGAGGGGTGCATGGTGTGCAGTGTGGATGGTGCGAAGGAAGGGGCCAGCATGCATGGCTCGCTAGCAGCACGCATGCTGGCTGTGCTAGCAATGGCGCGCGAGAGAGAGAAGTGCGTGGCTGCTGGGGCCAGTGCCAGCACTAGGTGCTAGCAGCGCCCAGCGCCAGCACATAGCACCAGCACAGCCCAGCAGCAGCGTGCACTGGCTGGCTGGCTGGGTGCTGGGCAGCAAGGGGCTGCTAGCTGGCAGCCACAGCTGGCGCGCTAGCTGGCAGCCAGCTGGCACCCCTTAGCCGGTTTTGTGAAAAGGGTGTGGGGACCAATCCAAGGCCTTGGGGATCAAGGCAATGGTCCCCCCCAAGCCATGGTCCTCACTTGGCTTTCTCTATAATCATGCCAAGGGTTGATTTGTGATTGAGTTGATTAATTATTTGATTTTAGAATTAAATAATTGTCATTTTACCAACTCTCCACATTGATGGGAGATTGGAAATCAAGGGATCATTTCCCTATAAATACCAAGCTTGGTATTGGGATTAGAGACAACCTTGAGTGGAATTAAAAAGGCAACTCTTGATTTGAGTAAACCTTTGATTCGTAAAACTAATAGTTTTATTTTTCCGGGTCTCGACTAACCTTCGAGACTTAGGACGCTCCGGTCGGGTTCGAGGGTACGATCCCGTCGGAGGCCTCGTGTTTTCGAGGTTGAAGTAAGAGCTCCTCGGTGAGCGAAGCACGCGTCAAAGGTATAATTCTCGTACTTAATCTTGTATGATTAATTTATTTATGCTTGTTAATTGCTTTAATTAAGGGGCGGGTCTTGGTAGGTTTCCTTCCGCGTAGTGTTGGGTCACTACGAAACCCAACAGCGGTATCGGAGCCACGCTCCTTTTAATTTTGCAATTATTGTTTAATTAAGGTGTTTTAAAGGAATTTATTTTTTCTGGTTCATGTTCATCTAATTAGATTAGATGCTCGTTTTAATTAATTTTAAAACTCGTATTTTATTTTCGATTTGGCTGTCGAACCCAGATTTTGGCTCAAAAATAGTGATTTTTGGGTGGAATCGATATTCTGGAATTGTTTTAAACCTTTTGGGGTTGCCCAGAAGCCAAATTCGAACCAGAAACCCATTATTTCTGGGGTTTTTCGTTTTTTCAACGAAAATTTTAATTCTTTTAAGCCTTGATTAATGCAAGCATTACAAGGTTAGATTAAATGCACATTTGCATCACTAATCTATTGGTTTTAAAATATCCTTTGAGCATAATAATGGAGTGATTATTAAAGCTTAAGTTGATATACCAATTTATCACATAAACTTGTTTTTCACAAATTTTGCAAATAAATTGCAATGAGGTGTGAAAACTTGTTGTGATTTTGTATTTTAAGTTCCCAAATAATGTTAAAGTTCTAATCTTTAAATGTTTAAATGATTAGAACCCTAACCCTAAATTCCATGTTGAATAAAGTTTGGATTTTTTCATATTTTTGGTTGATTAAAATCCATTAAGTTCAATTACTTGTGAGTAAAATTTGATTAATCTTCATATTGGAAGATGTAATCTTGGTATTTTACACAAGTGTGCTAGTTGGAAATTTTTTTATCATTGGATGATTAGTTTATTTTTCCAACTCCCGTTTGTCAAATCCATTATTAATTAGCATATTGGCAAGATTAATTTTGGACATAGCTCATTTTATTTTAAGCATATAGTTAGACCTAATTTTGTTCAAAATTGAAATTTTGGATAATTTAGGCTTGTGCACCAAATTAAAATAATTTTGTTTAAGTGAGACTTAATTTTATTTTATTTTATATTCCCTCAAATTAATTCTAAAATGTAATTTGGAATTAATTATTGTCACACGCAAATCGGAATCAAATTCCGAGATTGGGCACGCAAATTGATGCAAAATCGCAAGCGTCACCTAGGCTAGCCGGGCTGCCTAGCAGCCCACATGTGGCTGCCTATGGTGCACGCAAGGGCCTTGCACCAATATGCGTGGATGTGTGGCTGGGAAGGGCTGGGTAGCAGCGTGGGCTATGCGTGGGCAGAGACAGCATGCTAGCACAAGCCAGCCCAGCGCGCCACATGCTGGCAGGCACCAGCACGCTAGCAAGCATGCGCAGCATGCTAGCAGGCAGCTGGTGCTGTGCAGCGAGGCTTGCTGGGCACAACAGCGCAGCACTAAGCACCATGGCACAAGGCCATGGGCTGCCTAGCAGCCATGGTGCGCCATGCATCATAGGATGATGCCATTTTTTGCTTAGTACTTGAGCTATGATTTTGCGATTTTTCCGTGTTAATAATTTTAATTAATTATTTTAACGAGGCTAAAAACCTCGAATTTTGATTTTGCAAAATTTTGACAAATTACGAGTTATGCCGACTTAATTAATCGGATTAATTAAGTACGGATGCGGAATTTAGTGGGAGCTTAATTAATTGCGTTAGCATTTTGCGTTTAGAAATAATGGATTAAACAACTTTGACTAGTTTTAATTAGGCGCGTTAATTGGATTAACGACCTAAGTTAGTTACTAGTTTTGCGTGTTTAATCATGTATTTCGTAAAATTGCATGGGCCATTCACAAATAGTGAACGGGTGAATGAAGAATTGTTTTCAAAATAGGTTATTTGAAAATGGCAACTAGTGGGGCCCGACTAGAATAGAAAATACGGACTGCGTTCCGTTATGTATTTTTGTAAATCTAAATACGGTCTGCGAACCGTTAAGTATTTTTGTACTATTTAGATTAATCTTAGTCAATCTAGCTAGCTTCTTTTATTTCATATTGGCCAAGAAGTCTCAAGACGACGTTTCGACGATGACGAGCCAAGATGAAGACCCATGGAAATTGAAGATTTCAAGGGGTCATGCTAGTTGCCAAATGCATCTAATTTTATGCCTTATATATTATTATATATATGATTGCTAGATGCATGTCTAGGATTTCTATGTGTTGCAATGATTAGTTAAGTTCACTTAAATCAACCAACATAGAAACCCTAGGTCCCTTAACAATATTGAGCTAAAATTTGTCGTTCCAAGGACAACACTTACCGAACTAATGCGCGTACGTGATGGATTACGCCAAAGCGAGGCATCACTACTTCCCTAGGAAAGTAAGGTATACTAGGTATACAAGTTATCTTGGTTAAGCTCAACGATATCAGTAAGGAGTCCTTAGATGTCGTGGAAAAAGAGATAAAATGTCAAGTATGCATTAGATGCGACATTTTATCAAACCGAGAGTAGCTTGGAGCTATTAGCAATTGGATTGCTTACCTTAAGATATTTAATGGTTAAGACAAGCCAAAGCATGCTTAACCATTTCTTGATCTTTGGGATCTCGGAATCTTTTTATTCTCGCCCATAAGGGACAATTTTATAAATGCGTGGATAAAATGCTCAATAAGTTTGAATATGTGCATGAACGCTTTAAATTTTCAACTTATTGATGTATGAATGGTTTTTCACTTCAAATTCTTTCAATTGTAGAAATCATGTTTGCAAGTAACTCAAACAACAACCATATGTGCCCGGAACTCCCCGAAAAGTTGGCCTTCTTTGAACTTGGTCAACTTCAAGGAGTGGGAGGAGGAACTCAGGAAAACTCTTCGGAATTGTTCCTTGGAGTACACTCTTAACACTCCCATTCCAAGCTTCTTTGCTAAGGGCATCATGACCGATGAGGCTCATGAAGAATGGTCCTCAAATTGCAAGAGAGTCTCACTGCTCATGGCTAATTCCATCCCGGAAGATTGGAAGAAAACCCTTTCCTCCTATCTTCCGGACATGTTCCTCAAAGCACTTGAGGACGTTGTCAATGTAAGAGTCACCAAGAGTGACAATGGCAACTTTGATGGACTCGTGTTTGACTTGACTAGGTCACTCTCAAACATGAGGATAAAGCCACCAAGCGTGGGATGTCTTGCTAAGGAAAGGCGACGGCCTTGGACCAAGGTCTACAATGCCAAATTGAGACCCGGCATGCCCCTCCGACCTCATGTGCTTGGAATGACTAGGCTCTTCAAACACATGCAGCTTCTCGGAATCTCGATAGAGGATGAGATGGAGGGGCATATCTTGCTTGCTTCGCTCCACTCGGGCTATGATGCACTTAAAGTGCATATAGCTGCGGGAAAGGAGACACGCTCCCTCAAGGAGGTGGTGCAACTTCTTAGCCGAGCAACCGCCTATGGAGTGACCAAAAGACCCTTAAGAGCAAAGAAGAAGGAGTTCAAAAAGGTCAAGGAAAGGATGCGTTGCTTCTATTGTGGTGGGCAAGGCCACTACAAAAGAGAATGCAAGCTCTTTCGAGAAGAGGAGGAGAGGAATGGAGCATCCGCCTCAGGTATCTTCTTTAACACTTGTAAATTAAGCTTATCATAAGGTATTGGATACAAAGTATGACTCACTCTATGTTGCCTTTTCAGGAACCAAGTGAGAAGCTTATCAAGTGTTGGTGCAAGGGCAAGAAGACGACAAAGATGGTCTTTCGGTCGTGCTTGCATGCACTGTTTTGTCTATGACATGTAATTAAACTAATTCTAGTTTTTCATCATGCTTTTGAACATACTATGATCTATGGTGTTAGGCACCTAGTAATTTTGAGTGTAAGACTTTGACAAATAGTTGTTTTAAGTTGTCTTAGAAATTTATGTTCAAATTAAATTGCATGTTTTTTACATATGATTAGACAAAAGTTGATACCACTAGCTAAGACCATCAAGTCGAATCAAACCTACTTGTGGCATTGTCGTCTTGGCCACATTAACATCAAACGCATCAAGAAACTTCTTCAAGAAGGTGTTCTTGACTCATTCGACTTAGAGTCGTTTGAAAATTGCGAAGGATGCTTATTAGTCAAGATGATAAAACAACCATTCTCCAAGTTGGGAGAAAGGGCAAGTGACTTATTAGGTCTAATACACACGGATGTATGTGGACCTATGAGCACACCCGCAAGGCAAGGTTACCGATATTTCATCACCTTCACCGACGATTACAGTAGATATGGCTATATCTACTTAATGTCGAATAAATCTGAATCCTTTGAAAAGTTCAAAGATTTTCAAAAAGAAGTTGAAAATCAACTTGGCAAGAAAATTAAAGCACTTCGATCGGATCGAGGTGGCGAATATTTGAGCCATGAATTCGACGATCACTTGAAAGAATGTGGCATTCTTTCAGATTTGACACCTCCTGGAACTCCTCAATGGAACGGAGTGTCCGAACGGAGGAATCGGACCTTGTTAGACATGGTTCGGTCAATGATGGGTCTTAGTGAACTCCCCATCTCGTTCTGGGGACATGCGCTACAAACAGCAGCACTAACACTGAATAGAGCTCCGTCAAAAGCTGTTGAAAAGACTCCATATGAATTATGGACTAAGAAACCTCCTAGGTTGTCTTTTCTCAAGATTTGGGCATGCGAAGCATATGTCAAGCGATTAATTTCGGACAAACTTCACCCCAAATCGGATAAGTGTTTCTTTGTGGGATATCCAAAAGAAACCAAAGGGTATTACTTCTACAATAAATCCGAGAATAAAGTGTTTGTTGCTCGTGATGGTGTCTTTTTGGAGAAGGATCACCTTTCCAAAATGACAAGTGGGAGGAAAATCGAACTCGATGAAGTTCGAGAGGACGAGCAACAATGTAAGCTTGACAAAACTGACAATCTAGATACTTTGGAAGCATCTGACAAGATTGGTCAGAGTCAAACAGACAATGTAAATGCTCAACCAATTACCCTACGTAGGTCGCAAAGGCAAAGATCTCAACCAGACAGATACCTCGGTATTGTCTTAACTGATGATCAGGACATCCTAGTCATGGATGGTGATGAGCCAACGACATACAAACAAGCTATGACGAGCCCCGACTCTGCAAAATGGCAAGAGGCCATGAAATCCGAGATGGACTCCATGTCTGAAAATCAAGTCTGGGACTTGGTGAATTTGCCCGAGGGTTATACACCCATTGGTTGCAAATGGATCTTCAAAGTGAAGACAGACAAAGATGGAAATATATCGATATACAAAGCTAGACTGGTGGCAAAAGGTTATAGACAAGTCCACGGGATTGACTATGATGAAACTTTTTCACCAATTGCAATGCTAAAGTCCGTCCGGATCATCCTAGCGATTGCTGCATATTACGATTACGAAATATGGCAAATGGATGTCAAAACCGCCTTCCTTAATGGGATTTTGGAAGAAACTGTGTATATGACACAGCCAGAAGGTTTTGTCGATCCAGGCAACGCTGGAAAGGTTTGCAAGCTGAAGAAGTCTATTTATGGACTAAAGTAAACCAGCAGAAGTTGGAATCTGCGATTTGATGAAGCCATCAGCAAGTTTGGTTTTATCAAGAATCCAAATGAGTCTTGTGTATACAAGAAGGTCAGTGGGAGTGATATTGCATTCCTAGTCCTGTATGTCGATGACATACTGCTCATTGGAAACAGCACAAAATTATTGGAGTCCGTAAAGGGCTGGTTGGGAAAGTGCTTTTCAATGAAGGACTTAGGAGAGGCACAGTACATATTGGGCATCAAGATCTACAGGGATAGATCTAAGAAGATGATTGGATTAAGCTAGAGTACTTACATTGATAAGGTACTGGCTCGATTCAACATGGAAAATGCCAAAATAGGGCATTTACCCATGTCCCATAGCATGAATCTCAGCAAGAAACAGTGTCCGCAAACACCTGTTGAGCGAGAAAGAATGAATCAGATCCCATATGCTTCGCTAATCGGATCGATCATGTATGCCATGATATGTACAAGGCCAGATGTATCGTATGCCCTGAGTGCAACGAGTCGATACCAATCGAACCCAGGAGAGGCGCATTGGACTGCGGCCAAGAACATCCTTAAGTACCTGAAGAGGAACAAGGATAAATTCCTGGTGTATGGAGGCCACAAAGAACTGGTTGTTGAAGGTTACACCGACGCTAGCTTCCAGACTGACAGAGACGACTTCAAGTCGCAGTCGGGGTACATATTCTGTCTGAATGGAGGAGCGTTTAGCTGGAAGAGTGCCAAGCAGAGCACCACTGCAGACTCTACAACTGAAGCCGAGTACTTGGCCGCTTCGGAAGCTGCCAAGGAAGTTGTTTGGATTCGCAAGTTCATCAGTGAACTTGGTGTTGTACCCTCAATCAAGGGGCCGATAGACCTCTATTGTGATAATAATGGAGCTATCGCTCAGGCCAGGGAGCCAAGAGAACACCAGAAAGTCAAACACGTGCAACGGCGATTTCACATGATAAGGGAATGGAAATCCGAAGGTGAAATCAGAATTTGTAAGATCGGCACAGATGATAATGTAGCCGATCCTTTGACTAAACCTTTGCCTCAAGTGAAGCACAACAAGCACATTGAGGCAATGGGAATCAAGCATCGTGGAGAATGGCTTTGAAATTCCCTGTACACGTGTTTTAATTAAACGGGTTGATTTAATGTAAGACACTGTACTAAAACCATTCATTAATGGAGTAATTAATTTTTGTGTAAAATTATCGTTCACTCCATTACTATTTAATTGTGGTTTAGAATTAAATAATGAGTCCATTCGATTTATGGAAATATTCAAAACGGGGTATCAAGACCATGTCTTGGATAAAGAAACACCTGTTAAGTGAATTTTGAATATTAAATCGAAAAGTATCCCTTATCGAGGTCATCTAACAGATGGACGATTGATGACCGCCATAGATTAGTGTGTAGTATGATTTACAGCACCGTTTCTTGTGCTGCGAGGACGTGACAGTCATAAATCGTTTGCACAGGTATAGTTTGGAACTGTACTGGATAAGACCTATGAGAGTACTTTAAGAAAATTTAAATTTTGTCATAAGTACATTTCTCATTATGGCTATCGGAACTTATTTCCTCAGACCATGAGTACTGTGAAGTTTTCTTGTTTGAGTACTAGGCTCTTTGATGTTTCCAAACGTCTGCCGTAACTAGGGATCATAACGGGAACACTCGGGAGTCTATGTCCTCTTAGTAAGAAGAACTTACAATACAAGACTGGGATTGTCCCCCTACTAACAATAGGGAAAATGTTTTGTTGTTTAAAAGGCCGCTTGAAGAGTGAGACTGTAAAATGCATGGCCATGCTCAGATGGATTTTAGAAATCATCTGCTTATTTGACAGTCGAACTCGGAGATCGAGAAACACTTTTGAACGTAATAAGGATGACAAAGAATCTTACCTTATAGTTCACGAAGAAACATTAAGAGACAGAGGAAATGAGCTATACACAATATACACACTTGTCTGGAAGGATAAGTGGGAGATTGAAAGGAATGGTGTCCTTCCAACAAGTGTATTCTTCTGATAAAGGGTTCAGAATTATTACAGAGCTAATTCTTCAGTAAGGTCAAGTGATCGGAATGCCTAGGTGGAGGCCGCTTCCGATCAGTAATATCAAGGTCAAATTGATATTACAGCTTAATCTTAACTGAACCCTTCGGGTCGAACCCAATCGAATTACCGATCCGAGACGACGAATTAATCCGAAAGGATTTAATGAGTCGACAGAGTTTTACGAATACAGACGTCGGAAATTGAGCCTAGGGCGTCGAGACCGAACGTCACAAAATCACAATCGACAAGTATGAGCGTAGCCGTATCTAGGCGCACCATGGTGTGCTAGGCACCATCGCAGCCTAGGTGCACCCTCGCAGCCTAGGCATGCGTATGGCAGCCTATCGCAAGGCACCACAAGCTCCAGGCTGCCCATCGCAACTAGCAACGCGCTAGCCAGGTGCCTGGGTGCATATGGTGGCCTATCGCAGCTCGCAGCACTTGCCAGGCACCATCGCAAGGCATGGCGCCACGCACAGCACCATCGCAATGCCAGGGGCGTGCGTGCGTGTGCGTGGGTGGCTCGCAGCCTCGCACAACAGCCTCGCACAGCATCGCAATGATGCGTGTGGGCTGGTGCGTGTGTGTGCGTATGCACCTCGCAGCCTCTCATCGCAGCCTCGCACAGCAGCCTCGCACAGCATCGCAATGATGCGTGTGGGCTGGTGCGTGTGTGTGTGTATGCACCTCGCAGCCTTTCCTCGCAGCCTCGCACAGTAGCCTCGCACAGCATCGCAATGATGCGTGTGGGATGGTGCGTGTGTGTGCGTATGCACCTCGCAGCCTCGCACAGCAACCTCGCACAGCATCGCTGTGATGCGTGTGGGCTGGTGCGTGTGTGTGTGCCTCGCACCGAGCATAGCAGTGCTAGGCACTAGCTGATGCGTGTGCGAGGGGTGCATGGTGCGCAGTGTGGATGGTACGAAGGAAGGGGCCAGCATGCGTGGCTCGCTAGCAGCACGCATGCTGGCTGTGCTAGCAATGGCGCGCGAGAGAGAGAAGTGCGTGGCTGCTGGGGCCAGTGCCAGCACTAGGTGCTAGCAGCGCCCAGCGCCAGCACATAGCACCAGCACAGCCCAGCAGCAGCGTGCATTGGCTGGCTGGCTTGGTGCTGGGCAGCAAGGGGCTGCTAGCTGGCAGCCACAGCTTGCGCGCTAGCTGGCAGCCAACTGGCACCCCTTAGCCGGTTTTGTGCAAAGGGTGTGGGGACCAATCCAAGGCCTTGGGGATCAAGGCAATGGTCCCCCCCAAGCCATGGTCCTCACTTGGCTTTCTCTATAATCAGGCCAAGTGTCGATTTGTGATTGAGTTGATTAATTATTTGATTTTAGAATTAAATAATTGTCATTTTACCAACTCTCCCACATTGATGGGAGATTGGAAATCAAGGGATCATTTCCCTATAAATACCAAGCTTGGTATTGGGATTAGAGACAACCTTGAGTGGAATTAAAAAGGCAACTCTTGATTTGAGTAAACCTTTGATTCGTAAAACTCATAGTTTTATTTGTCCGGGTCTCGACTAACCTTCGAGACTTAGGACGCTCGGGTCGGGTTCGAGGGTACGATCCCGTCGGAGGCCTCGTGTTTTCGAGGTTGAAGTAAGAGCTCCTCGGTGAGCGAAGCACGCGTCAAAGGTATAATTCTCGTACTTAATCTTGTATGATTAATTTATTTATGCTTGTTAATTGCTTTAATTAAGGGGCGGGTCTTGGTGGGTTTCCTTCCGCGTAGTGTCGGGTCACTACGAAACCCTACAGATCCCTGGTTTTGAAACAACTTCCTGGTAAGAGTAACTATTCCCCCTCGGGTTCATGACATAGGTTCTTCCATTTCTAGCCCTACCATTGCCATTGTGGTTGCTTCCTCCACCACTGTGTTGTTGTTTTGGCCATACCCTCTAGGGCTGAGCAAAAAAATCCGAAAAACCAAAAACCCGAAAAACCGAACCGTTACCAAACCGAAAAATTGGGTACCCGAACCATTAAAAGAAAACGGGACGGGTAATTGAACCCTTAAGAATTTAACGGGACGGGTTGCGGGTACCCGTTAACGCTTTTTCGGGTACCCGAATTTCCCGAAAATCCTTTTTTTTTTAGAAAAAAAAAAAAAAAAAAAACAGAAAATCAATGAAACAAGAAAGTGAAAAACCCTATTCTTTGTTCTTTCTCATTTTTCAGTCAGACAATCACTCACTCAGCCTCCATCCCCCTCTCTCTCCTCCTCTTCTCTAATCTCTCGTTTTCTGATCTCCATTCTCCAAGTCTATTCTTTGCCAATGTTACCTCAGGTAATTATCCCTTTCCCAGATCTAATTATTTGCAATGAATTGATTGAATTCAATTAACCCTAAACTCTTGTTTTTCCAGATCCTTGGTTCAATTTAGGGTTCTTCGAACTTTGGGGCCTTTTCACGTTTACGCTGCGTCGCTTAACCCCTTCATCTCCTCCATTGAAGCGTACTTCGACTTCTCCATCGAAGCGGCTTCTGAGGTTTCACTCCTCCGTCGAAGACTCGAAGCAACTATTGAGGTAATTTACATTTTATATTATTTGTGGTTTGATTTTCGGATTCATAAATGTTTTTTTGTCCTAATTTTTTTTTATTGTGATACTATTATTTTGCTTTTTTGAGGAATGATTAATTTTGGTTTTCAGAATTGAGGGGTTTTTTTTTTTCTTTTTTGTCAAGTTGTGTTTGTTAGATTTGGATGAGTGAGTAAGGTGGGATTGATGTTGCTGATAGTAAGAAGAATCATGAATTTGGCTATTTGTCGTATCTTGTTCTATCTCACAATCTTAATGACTTAATTTAGTTTTAATATGAGTAGTTCATTCATACACCAATCAATGGTTCTGGAAGGGGTAATGTGCATCAGACTGAGATAATCAGTGGTACCATACTACCATTGCATGTTATACTCCTCTTTGTTGTATCTGGGTAGTGTAAAAAGTATGTATGCATCTTATTTGTTATGGGGGTTAAAATTGAGGTTACTAACTTACAATCGCGCTTAAAATATTCTAAGAACCATAGCTAACTTAATCAAATCAAATATAGAATATTTGATACTGGAAGTGACCTGTTTTGTATTTATTTTTGCTGTTTAAAAGAAATTTTTTATCAGTCATTCTTCTAATGAGAAGCTAAAAACCCCCATTCTTGGCTCCCTTCTTTTCTTATGTATAGTAGACATTAGACAATCTGATTATTGATTGAATTGATTGTATAACCTTGCCTGTGTTTTATTGGTGCCATTCTAGCATTTCTTGTCGAGAAGATAACAACACAACTCTCTCTCTTTGACCGTCAAAAGTTAAATGGTTGTACTGTTGTTTTAGAAATGTCACTTGCTCATAAACATTTTAGAGATAAAAATTTGCTGTTGATTATAGTGAATGCATTCCTCATCATTTTTGATAAGTAGATGGTAAGCTGTTCACAAAGAAAAAATGGAAACTTAAGCTTATCAACAGTTTATTTTCTTAGACAAATACTAATTTATCATTGTTATTATTATTTTTTTATATACTTAATTTAATTTTAATTATAGGTATCACAACTACCTACTACATTGTGTTAGAACTTAGAAGAACTGGGCTGATGTTGATATTGGTATATGTTGTTTTCTTAAAAATTATGTCAGACGTTTCCTTTGAATTTAATAGAACTCACCCATTTTTCATTTTATAATGACTGACTTATGGGTTATGACTGTAAGGTGGATCTGTTGATACACCCATTTGCGAGGCTCTATGGCCTCATGGGTCCTGGAAAAAGGGTTTCTATTCCTTAACTTGTTTAACTTCTTTCTCAGAGACTGTTCTTTTTATAAAGGAACTTTTTATTTTTTATTTTTTTATTTATTTATTTATTTTTATTTTTTTTACATATAAAGTCTTCTACTTTTCTTAGTGCTAGTTGAATGGGATTTATGTTTTCTTGTTGTTGAGAAGTGAGTACTCAAACTATAAAGCCTTCAATTATGCTTAGTGTAATCTTTCTAATATAAAATATCATAATTACTGATTTCTAGTTGAGTAAACTAGCTGTTCATTTATTTGTTTCTTGTCTGTGAACTTTGGTGGTACCATTGTTAGCTATGACTCATTCTTGTTATTTGTGTATACATGATTGAACTTATATGTTTTGTTCATTTGTAGGAGTGTATGGAATCTGGAAGTAGTGGGGATATGGAAGACTCATCGGCTACAAGTCAAGCTCCCCCAATTCCAAGTCCTCCTCCCGAGCCTTGGGAGTATGACCCTTGTCCAATGACGGAAAATAATGACCCCTTTGAGCAGCAAAATCAATCAAACCAACCTTCTAGAGCTGCTGATGCTGCTGCCCCCTTAAGTGAAACTTCAAAAAAAAACTATAAAAAGGTGCTCTCCTCATTGGGAGCATTTTATAAAGAAGGATGGAGAAAACAAGGCTGCATGTATCTATTGTCATACATTAATTGGCTGTGTATCACTTCAAGGTACCTCCGGCATGAAGAACCACATAAAGCGGTGTAAGGAATACCCCTCGAACATTGATCAAAATCAGCAACTATTGTCCCTTAGTCAACAAACTCTTGATGGGAATCTTGTGGATCAAAAAAAAGGTAGACTTGAGTTGTGGAAATTCAATCAAGAAGATATAGGAAAGCTCTGGCAAAGATGGTGATTATGGATGAAATGTCTTTTCGAATGGTGGAGCATGAAGGTTTTCGCAACTTTATGAAGGTAACATAACCCTTCTTCATTATTCCTTCTCGATGGACAGTGACTAGAGATTGTTTTAGGATTTATTTGGATGAGAAAAAAAGTTTGAAAAGTTTTTTTAGCAAGTGCACTTCACGTATAAGTCTCACCACTGATACTTGGACTTCTTGCCAAAATATGAATTACATGTGTTTAACCGCTCACTTTATTGACCAAAATAGGAAATTGCAAAAAAAAATAATTAATTTTTGTATAATTGCTGGTCATTCTGGTGAAACAATTGGTAAATCTGTCCAAAAGTGTCTACTTGAATGGGGTATTTCTAGAGTAATGACTGTCACTGGAGATAATGCAAGTTCAAATGATGTTGGCATTCAATATTTGAAAAGGAGGTTTGAAAGTTGGAAGACTTTAGTTTTGGGTGGTCGGTTTTTGCACATGAGATGTTGTGCTCGCATATTAAGTTTAACCATTAAAGAAGGATTGAAAGAAAGTGATGTGTCAATAAAAAGAATTCGTTGTGCTGTTAGGTATGTAAGATCATCGGATGCTAGATTGCAAAAGTTTATGAGTTGTGTTAAACAAGAAAAGTTGGAGTCAAAACATTTTCTCTGTTTAGATGTGGATACTAGGTGGAATTCCACTTATTTAATGTTAGAAGGTGCTTTGGCATATCGTAGGGCTTTTAATTTGCTTGAATGTTCAGATGGTGGTAAATTTAGGTATGAGTTACAGAAGTCAGATGGGTTGCCTGAACCTAGTGAATGGGATCGTGTTGCCTCTTTTCTTCCTTAAAATATTCTATGATGCTACTCTACGAGTTTCCGGCTCGTTGTATATCACCTCTAATGTGTATTTACAAGAACTTGTTGGGATTAGTGTGTTAATCAAGAAAAAAGTGATGAGTAATGATGTGAGGGTGAGTTTAATGGCTAGTGGAATGAAGAAAAAGCATGACAAGTATTGGGAAAATGTTGATAATGTGAATCTCTTGTTGTATATTGCTGTCATTCTTGATCCTAGGCGGAAAATGGGATATACTAAATGGGCAATTAATCAACTATATGATTCTGAAAAAGCTAAATACTTGTGTGATAAAGTGATGCAAACTTTGAATGACATGTATGAACTTTATGTTTTTGAAAACCCTCCAAATGAGTCCATTCCCCCTAAAACTTCTGATTTTCCGGAGGAAGTAGAAGATATGGATTCTGATGTAGATGTTGCGGAATTAGAATTTGAAAAGGAGGTGGGTTCATGTGTTGGAGTACAGGGGAAAAATGAGTTGGCCAAGTATTTAGAAGATGATAGAGAAGTTAATCCTGCCGGAAAAAGCTTTGATTGTTTGGGGTGGTGGAAAAAATATGGTGAAAGGTACCCAACAATAGCTCTCATGGCTAGAGATGTACTTGTCATTCCTATGTCAACAGTCGCTTCCGAATCAGCTTTTAGCACCGGTGGTCGAGTGCTTGATTCATTTCGTAGCTCACTCTCAACTAAGATGGTTGAAGCCTTGATTTGTGCACAGGATTGGTTACGTTTAAATTGAATCAGGTAACATTTAATTATTTTCTCTTTTTTTTAATCTCATTATCTTCTTGTTAATTATTCATTAACTTTTTTTTTTTTTTTTTTTTTTTTTTGAAGAAATGTTACCTATTGGTGAGGAACATTCTCTCTTTGTTGATGATGATTAGAGGCAGCAACTTATAATCATGAAGGTTGGTGGTGAGTGTATTGAAGGCCGGAAGTCATTGAAGGCTTGGAGTATTTGATGAATTATGTTTACTATGGACTGGTTTTGTTTCTAAAACTATAAACTATGGACTTTTTTTTTGTTATGTATTGGTTTATTATTGTTAACTATGGACTTTTTTTTTGAAAAACCAGTATGTTTGTATCAAGTATTTGTTCATTTGTAATCGGGTTGATGTGTTGTGTTATGTGTATTCAGGTTTAAATATCAGCCTATTAGGCTGATATTTGTTACAAAAAAATCACAGTACTAATAACAATAATTTATACTAGAAAAACAGGTGGAAGTTTGAACAAAAATATTATTAAGCAGGTGGGTACAAGGAGGACAGGCAGCCAGGTAGGAGAGGTGAGGAAGCAGCAGCCTCAAGGATAGGGATTGGACGATTGGTAGGCTGTCAAAGCGGAAGGCAGCGATAGTTGATTAGTTGTAATCATTTTTGTTATTTGTGTATTTAATTTCAATTGTTATAGTTCGAAAAATAGGAAGTAAAAAAAATAACTAGTAAAAAGCATCTAAAAACAAATTGCAAAGCAGATTTTAAATAAATAAAAAGACCCAAAAATAAAAATTCAGCTTATTGGTTCGGTTCGGATATTTGGTTCGGGTAACCGTATTTTCGAGTATCCGAATTTACGGGTACCCGAACCTTATCAAAACGGTTTCGGGTATCGGTTTTAGCCTTAACGGTTATCGGGTACCCGAACCAATAACGTTATTGGAACGGGTACCCGTCCCATGCTCTCCCCTAATTCCCTCCTTCAGCATTGCCATTTTAGCCTTGAGAATTGTTGTTATTGAAGCAGTTGTTGTAGTTTGAGTTCCTCCCATAACCACCTCCATTATTGCCATTGTTGTTACCTTGCCCATTCTAAGCTTGATTGTTGCAATTTTGCTTCTTTGGACACTCAAATTTCTTGTGACCAACCTCCCCACATTCAAAGCAAGTAAGCAAATCTCCATTGCAGTTGCGTCCTAGATGGCTCTTGTCACATTTACAACATGGTCGGTTGCGAGGTCCTTGTTGATTCTGTGGTCCCTGGCCCCGGTGGTTATTGCTTCGATTGCTGTTGTTACGTCCTCCTTGCTGACCATTTCCACCATTCTCATTGTTATTACCCCCAAGCGTGGTCTCTTGTCATATCCTTGATGGTTTGATAAGCTCTCACCATTCCCCTTCCTCTTATGCCTATCCTTGACCTCCTGTTCACGTTTCAAAATCCTTTCGATATTGCAAGCTATATCATAGGCCTCCTTATAGGTAGCAGCGGTACAACCCCAATCACCTTCTTTTAGATCCTAAAAGTCAAGCCATCTTCAAACTTCTGAGCCTTGGTACTCTTGTCAGGCACAACATTAGGACAAAACCTAGCATAATCATTAAATTTTTAAGCATACTCATGCACACTCATACCAGCAGTTTGGTTAAACCTACTAAACTCGTTGTACTTCTATCTCTTGATATGCTCAGGAAAGAAACGATCCCTGATTGCTCTCTTAAAAGCCTCCCAGTTAAAGTTCTTTTGAGCTCTTATAATGGCTCCTTCATTTTCCCACCAAATATCAGCAACCTCGCGTAAATAGAAAGTGGCTTGGTCCACCTTCTAAGCATCAGGGGTACCAGCAGCTGTAAAAATCTTATCAAAGTCACGTACCTAGTTCTCAACCAACATGGGATCTTCCTTCCCCATGAATAGTGGAGGTTTCAATGCAACAAGTTTCTTAGCCATGGCAGCTTGAGGTCATTGTCATTGTTGTTGTTGTTGTTGTTGTTGTTGTTGTTCAGCTGGTTTTGCAACAACATTCCAAGGTTTTGGTTCATTTGCTCAAGAGCTCTCAACCTAGCAGCAAGTTGTTCGGGAGTCTCAACCATCTGTGCAATTCTTCTCCTACGAGACCTAGTGTAAACGTTGTAATTTTGCATACACAATCTGCACAATTTCAACACTAGTGTTACCACCAAACACATTTTAACACGATTTCTTTAGATCGTGTAAATTGCAATTAAATTTATCAACCACATTCTTTCATGTAACACATCATTAGTACATATAGACATTAAGAATCAAGCAATTTATTAATCTCTATAACATTCATAGAGTTAGCCGATTTTCAAACCAAATAATGCATCAACTTAGCATTAGACTATAAATTCGCGCATTGCTTTTGTGATTCCACTATAATCCAACCAAGTCATTACTATACTTGACTAAAGTAAGCACAAGAAAATAAGTGCTTCTTTTTATATAAATACAATAGATAAAAAAAAACGAAATGATACTACTTTATTAAGTTAATTAATAAATGACAAATTATAAATATGTTTATCGAAAATTATTTATTGCAAAACCAAGAGAGAATGAAAATCATCTTTAAAATGACACACTAGCTTGTGCTAATTAGTTCAATAAACTACTGGTTACAAATAAACCAAAACTATACTATATTTTCTAATCATAAGAAACTAGCTTTTATTTGTAAATATATTATAAAATTTTAAACTAAATAAGCTAAATGCAACTTAATTAAAAAAAAAAAAAACTCAACCATCATTTTCCCCCTGACTCTCACGAGCTTCATTTTCTTGAGGCTCCTCATCATCATCATCATCATCCAGTTATAATCAAATTCCCGCTTGGCTTCCATCATCGCCTTCTCAAGGTATTCCACAGTAGGGATCCATCTTCCATTATAATAGTATTTATCATTTGGTTCACCCTCAATGTATAAATCAGCATACTTCTTCTTAAGTTGAGAATAGGTTCCACTCACAAGTAGTGTGTGTAAGAGAATTTGAGATCGTCTCTCCGGAGGAAGGTAGTTAAATTCGCCCTCAAGCACATTGTAATCAAAATGTTCAATGCAAAGATTCAAACGGTAGACATAACGTTGAATGTCTTCATTGTACTTCATACGAATCCTATAGGGAGAATCAGGTAATACATTTGTACTCTTTCTAGCACCTGACTATCTTGCAGTTTTACACTCTTGTACCATTGTCTAATAAAGGAAAATAAATAACCACATCATAAGTACTTAATAGAAGTACTATAAAACATATAGATCCTTTATCGTAATTCCCACACTCACGGTTTTCCTAATCAAAAATCAATTTACAAACTTGTATACAAGTTTTAAACCTAAGCCTTTAATTTAATTCATTTTAGTCCCTAAATTTTGAAAAACCTGGCTCTGTTACCAATTTGTAACACCCCAGAATTTGAATCTTTTAAAACAATATAGTAACCTTTTTAACTTTCAAAACTCAACCACCAAACCTCGGGAGTGTTACTGCTACACTTATTTTCCGTAGAAAACAAATGCAAAGCAAAACAAAATATAATTTAATAAACTAAGTGGTCTAAGTGGTGGCAAAATAAAATAGTCAATACATTCAAACTGTAAAACATTTTAAATAAAGTTAAAAAAAAAAGGAAAATAACTAAGTTAAAAAGTAAACTAAATTGTCTTAGCTACGTGATTATTCTAACATCTCCTCACACGTAACCGAGTACCCTCTTACCAACCTGCAAAATAAATCAGAAATATGAAAGAGAAAAAACTCCCAAAATCAGATAAACAGAGTAATTCCAACTCCATCCCGTAAAATAAATAATTTTAGTTCAAAAATATTTTATACATAATACAGTTACATAGACATTATAATAATACACCAATATCAAATTGTCACATAACATTTTTATTGCTTATTATTAAGAAAGGGAAAGAGAACGCCAGTAAGCCGAGACTAGTCCCTGTCCCCACCTACTTTATAGAGGGGTCGCGTGTAACCCCAAATGGCCATAAAATAAAACAGAATGTCCCTAGTGTGCACACCCCTCACTAATACCTAGTGATTAGGAGGAAGACTAAACAGCAATATACGTTAATTTAAACCAACTAGTAGCAACCATAACTACTAGTGGGCAACCTGTTCTTCACCCATTCGGGTTTCATTTCCCTTCTTAATTTCAATGTACATTTTAATAGATTAAATTGTCCGATCACATTGCACACAAGTTTTGCACAAATCAATTTAATCCCAAGTAACAATATTGTAATTTCAGTGTTATTAGAACATAGTCATTCTACATGACATACTAATTACCACTCATTTCCCAATAGGCCTTGGAGACCATCAATTACATATAAGCAATCATCTAATTCCCAAGATTTTAATTATTTTAAAACTCATACGATATCAATTAATCAAATTTTCAAAAATACTTATACTAGTACACAAAATATAGAAAACTAGTATAAATATGATTCCAGCATATCATACGTTACCACACTCATCACATATAATAACATAAGCACGTATTGGCACACAATATTTCAAAATAATTTCCTAACGAGATTCTAAAGATGATGGACATTGAAAATTACCTTAAGTTGCGCTCAAGGTAAATAACCTCCGAAACGTTCACCTAGTAGCCTCCGTCTACAATTAAACAAATAAATGACCTAATTTAGATAATTATACTACTAATAGAAAAGTTGCGCGTAAGATTAATATATTACCACCCTAAATCTAATCACCCAAAATTTAAACATCTAATTAATAAGTTGAATGATAAATGTTGAAGATGGCCATTTAGCTTCGGTAAAACATAAGTCAAAACAAGAACGAAAAGTGACGAGTTGCAGTGATGAGTTATGAACTCGGTATTTCGCCAACAATACTTTTATTTTTATAAAAAATAAAACAACTAACATGATTAATAAAGAAACCAAAAACTAGAAAAACAGTGGTGACGAGTTGATGAAGTACTGAGTTCCGAACTCGATGTTTCGGTTGCCATATACTTTTATTTCCTTTTCTTTAAGGCTTCCATTTGAGAAGAAAGAATTAAAAAGGAAAGAGTATATATATATATAGTTATGAAGCATTTCGAGGTAAATGTTGAAGGAGTGATCATAGCTTACTAAAGAACGAAGATGTATCAGGATTTGGTATTTTTTTTTATGTGATCGAAAAATGACAGTAGAGAAGGATGATAAATATATTTATAAATTAATCTTGATGGTAGGTATCAGTCTAGAAGGTTTTTGGGATAGGATCAAAATTTGAAATTAAAACTGATTTTGTTACTAGCCTTTATCTGTGAAATCATTTATGACAATTTTTTTTTTCAGTTTTCAAAATAAGCTTCTGTAAATTATCTGAAACCAGTTTCTTTCTTCTTTTTTTTTTTATCCGAAAATGGAAAATAATAATTATAAAATTTATTACTATAACATATAAACTTGAGAATAATTATAAATTTAATAGTTTATACTAGAAAATTCGTTAACTAAAAATACTTAAAAATTTGGGGTATTACATTGACCCTCCATGGGAAGCTAGGAGATGTAACTTTTGAGACCTTAGACGAAGTATATGGTCGTGCAACCCACTTGTATGGGATAAAGAGGAGAGAGATGGAGCATTCTGGAGAGAAAAGGAAGGACCTGGACTCTTTTCACGGGGGTGAAAAGAGGCATAAGGCCAATGGTAACCACCAGGGGAATTCTGGTGATAGGATGGACAACAAAGGGCATTTTGGGAAAGGGAAAGGGGGCCATTCGGCCAATGCTAGAGGAAAAGGGAGCCAAAAGGGTGAGAAGCTCAAAAGAAAGTATTAATGCAAGCGATGTGAGAAGGACCACCTAGGGAAGGACTGTAAAGGGAACCCAATGACTTGTCGTTATTGCTAGAAGTTAGGACACCGTGAGTATAAGTGTTTCAAGAAAGAAGCTGACATTAAGTCAGGGAAGGTGAAATAGTCTAGCTCTCCTACCAAGCCACCCAGTCTAGTGGACCTGCACTTAAAGTTGGAACCAGTAGCAGTGCGGGAGGTGTTTCTAAGGGTCATATGTCCGTGAATGAACAATCGTGAGGCTGAAACTTCTTCTGATGCAGTAATTGGTGTTTTCCTTATAAGTTCCTTGTCTGTGAAATTTTTATTTGATTCGGGTACAACCCATTCTTTTATTTCTAAGAACATAGTTGAAAATCTTGGGTTAGTGAGTCTTGAATTAGTTTCTCTAGATGTGTCTATTCCGTCTGGAGAAGTAAGGAATTGTTTTAAGTTGTTTAAAAGTGTCCCTCTTCCATTTCGAGAGTAGAATTTCAGTCAGATATAAACTAAACATGATGCAAGAGCATCGACACTACTTTTGGTCCATATTCGACAAGTGTTGACTTAACAAGAGCAGATATATTTGGGCTCGATTTGAATTATTTAGATGATTTTCTTCGTATGTGGGATGCGATTTAGGTTGTGTTTATTTTAGTTATTATCTTGTAATTAATCATAGCCTTTCATTTTTGTATGGTCTAGATTTGAAGATGCTTAGAGTTTTATGTCATGTACTAATGCCTCCTTTTAAAAGGAGTTCTTTAATGATGTAAAAACGAGACTTGTTTTACCTATTGAAAATATGGGAGTTTTTCTCTTCATTGAGTTCTTTGTGATTTCTCCTTTGTGGTAAAATCTCAATCTTTATCAAACTTTGTGATTATTGAAATCTATGCTTTCTTCTCTAATCTTTGCCATACTTTGTGTTAGGCTTTGATTAAAACCTTTTTGCATCAAACTTGCTGATTGATGTGATAAAAATTTATCTTTATTATTTGTTCTCTCTCAAATTGCATCTTGAACATTGAAGTTTGGTTGAAATTGGGTTTTTGTTGGCTATTTCATATCAATTTGTTGGTTGTTTCACATCAAAACATATGTAAAATTTAGGTTACTGCAGATTGAATAATGTATTTTTATGTTCAATAATATTTGCAAAAATAAACAATTAATATTTTTTTTAAATAAAACAATGAAACGGGGCATTGCCCGGGCCCAAAAACTAGTTAATTACCCATAAGTCATAACAATTAATTTTTTCATTGTTATATAATTTCCACGACTAATAACAATCTATCACTCATCACAAAAGGCAAACCATCCAGAATTCGAAATTGGATGACGATGTACAAGCAATAGGAGCAACTAATCTTCCTCGGGACCAACAGATACTTATATTCTTCCTCAGGACCATTGTGACAAGTAAAAATCATTAAGTGACAAACTCGAATCATCAATTGCCTCAATTTCATGTCTCTATGCAAACAGACCAAAAAAGAATATACTTCCACTGTTTCTATTTAGTTGACGTGTTTAATTTAGCCACACATATTAAGGAGAGGAGTGAGAATAATAAAGCAAGTGGAGGTACACTAGTAAGTAAAAGTCTTGTATACAATGGGTGTACATTAATTTTATTGTAAAACGACCAGTTTGAGCGTAACTTTAACTATTTATATCGTAACTTTAACTGTTTTGGGGTTTTCCGTGTCCCTCGGGAGAGTTACAATTCCAAGACAGGATTGCGGGCGCCTGTACCTGCAAAACAACAGAGACTCTGGTTGGTTGGAATTCCGCCTCTGACGATCAAGTTGGAACGTGTACGGACAAAGTGAAAAGTGCGGAAAGTAAAGTATCTTCTCGGATTCCGAGATCATTAGTAAATATTTACAATTAATGATTGCTCTAGTTTTTTGTGATTATTTCTGAATGTGTTCCCAGGTGGGAATATCTCCCTATTTATAGGGTATTGGGATGCGTGCCGCCATCCTAGGTTACAAAAACTTAGGAATGGTGGGCTTTCTTGGGAATTGGGCCAAGAAGGCCGTCTTTTTCCCAATGATTGGGGATTCCACGTGTCAGCAGAGGATTGGTTCAGTTTGAACCTCTCTTATGATTTTCTCGGATTCCGAGATCGGGTATTTTCTCTGATGTGATAGAATTGATTGTGTGTAATACATGAACGTGCCCCCCAATTGGGGTAAATCTCCCTATTTATAGGGTCATGGGAATCAATGCCCTTTTCTAGGTCATCCTCAACCTAGGTAAATGGGCTGCGCCGTTTTTTACTCAGGATTTGGGCCTTGAAAACCGCATTTTCCCCTAATGTTTGAGGTGCCACGTGTCAGCTTTGGACCTCTCCTGAGGTGACACATGTCTCCTTCTGATTGTGCTACGTGGCCTGGGTACTTTTACCCAAATCAAATGTTATGCATGTAGAAATGCATAATAAGGGGCATTCATGTAATTACACATATGTACAAATGAATGCATATTCTAGTATCATTGGATGATCAAATAATACTACTGAACATACGGTGATACTACATATGCATATAATGGTATTATATATGCATTTAGTTCTACTAAATTTATGCATAAATAGTATCACTGAAGATTCAAAGCTTAAGAACAATCAGCATGTGGTCCCCCATCACATGAGACAATCTGACCAAAAAATAGGTGGGGTCCACCTACTGACCTCTCTGTTTCTATCTCTCTCCTCTTTTCTCTTTTAACCGCGTGTTTTAGAATATTTTAATCAATGTTATGTATTTACAAATACATAATTTAACATTCTTGCATTACTACTTCCCCAAGCTAAAAAGGTGTCTTATGACTGGATGTCCAATACACGCGTGACACATGTATTGGGTTGCAACGCTTTTTACATTATTTCTCGGGAATTGGCCTTTTCATAGATATTTGGTGTTTTGTGTTAGGGAAATTCGAGGGATTTTAAAGGGAGGAATGTTATGCATGTAGAAATGCATAACAAGGGACATTTATGTAATTATGCATATGTACAAATGAATGCATATTCTGGTATCATTTGATGATCAATAATACCACTGAACATACGATGATGCTATATATACATATAGTGCTATTATATGTGCATTCAGTTGTACTAAATTTATGTATAGATAGTACCACTAAAGATTCAATGGTACTATATAAGCTTTCATTGGAACAATCAGCATAAGGTCCCCCATCACGTGAGACAATCTGACTAAAAAAAATAGGTGGGGTCCACCTACAAACCTGTCTCTTCCTATCTCTCTCTTCTTTTCTCTCTCTACCATGTGTTTTTAGAATATTTTAATCATTGTTATGTATTTACAAATACATAACATTCCTCCATTACTACTTACCCGGGAAATTCACTTATTTCAACTAGTTGGCGGACATGTGTCGTAATACTAATAGGCTAAGCGTTGGCTTCTGGTTGGACTAGGTGGCTTGACTATTTTACCTTAATCAATACTTTAGCTTACACTATAGTATACATGTATAAAATGGACTATATTATAAGATAGTCGTTGGTTTAAATGACTATATAATTCAAGATGACAGTAAATTATAGAATAATGGATTATAATATAAGGGTAGTCTGGTAGATGTTAATAAGAGTATTTTCCGTTCTAATAAATGACCAAAAGGTATACTTTGAATGACAATATAGTTCGGTTTAAACAACAATTATATTAGAAGGTGACAATATAACATAAAACATTGACAAATTATAAGACTCGCTCTTATCAGAGTACATTTCAATTTAAATGAGAATAGCTATAGATCAAATGTGAATATAGTGTGATTTAGTTGACGATATAATATTATAATCTGGCAATTATATAAAATGTTTACAATATTAAATAAGCAGGTAAAATAGGAGTATATTTTTTATTAAATGAATGTGTTAAAGTTAAAGTTAAAGTTATAGTTAAAATAACACAAGAGGTTAAGAGGTTGTGATTTCTAATTTTATAACTTAATGTTTTTATTTTAATAGACCAAGTTTTGGCACGAAAATCAATGTTTTATTTTAAAAAATTAAACTTTTAGTTAAGAGGTTGTGATTTCTAAATTTTGTAACTTAATGGGGTGGTTATTTACCAAAAAAAAAAAAAAAAAGGAAACAAAAGGGTGGTAAATTCAATTTTAGGTGATTCGAGGCGTGGTCATTTACAATTTATCCTATATTAAATGATAATAAAATTTTATCAATTGACAATAAAGATTTATCAAATGACACTAAACATATATTAAATTATAATAAACTTTTATCAAATCAATAAATATATATATATATATATATATATATATATATATATTTATATATATATATATATTTATATATATATATTATTTCAACCCTAAACCCTAAACCTCCTAAACCCCAACCCATATTTCCAAACCCTAGGTAACTTCTTATTGTAAGTTTCAAAATGAAGCATATGGAAAAATCAAGGGTAATTATGAAGATATGAATGGTAATTATGACGATATGTTTACAAGGATAATGAAGATATGCTCTTTTACTATAGATTATAATGAATATATATGGGCAATATATATAATGATAAGTATGTTAAAGGATTTTCACTGACAGAAATATTTATCAGTAAAGGAAGAGTAAAGAAGAAGAGAAAAAGTATGGATAAAGAATCGGTTGCTCTTTTCCTTTTCTTACATTACATAGTTCACAAGATTGTGAACATATTTATAGGCAAACATTGCCATCAAAATACTATACATGATTGTACCTTTGGACAAAGTTTTGTCCATAATAAATGTATGTCATGAGCTACAAGTTATGTGAACTTCACTTAGAGTTCTTTCTCAACACTCCCCCTTGAAGTTCACATGAAATGGGGTATGGGTTGCCTTAAAGAAAAATATTATATGCTTTTATATACTGCCTCGTTAAAAACCTTGTCAGGAAAAACCCATTGGGATAAAAACCTGATCGAAGGAAAAAAGAGTGCAGTGCATATAATACTCCCCCTGATCTCAACATAGTTCACGGAGATGACACATTCCAATTTTGTGAACTAATTGCTCAAATTTCTTAGTAGGAAGTGATTTGACTGAATTTGCTGGATATCTATTTCCTCATCCTTTTGCAGATCATGTGTGAAGAATAGTTTGGGGGATATATGTTTTGTTCTATCTCCCTTAATATATCCCTCGGTTACTTGAGCGATGCATGCTGTATTGTCTTCAAAGATGGTTGTTGGGTTTTCTGTTATTGTTTTCATTCCACACTCCTTTTGGATATTACTAATCATCGACCTCAGCCATACACATTCTCGTCCTGCTTCATAAAGTGCTATCAACTCTGCATGATTTGAGGATGTCGCGGTCAATGTCTGTTTTGTTGATTTCCATGATATTGCTGTGCCGCCATAAGTAAACAAATATCCATTTTGTGACTTGGCATTTTGAGGATCCGATAAGTATCCAGCGTCTGCATATCCAATGAGAGAAGCACCTTGTTTCGGTTCATAATATAAACCAAGGTCTTGTGTCCCTCGTAGGTATCGGAGTAAGTGTCGGACTCCTTTCCAATGTCTGTATGTCGGTGCATTGTTGTACCTGGCTAGCAAGTTCACAGAGAAAGCTATGTCGGGTCTAGTGTTGTTAGCTAAGTACATTAAGGCTCCAATTGCACTTAAGTATGGTACTTCTGGACCCAGAATTTCTTCATTTTCTTCTCGGGGCCTGAATGGATCGTTTTTCATATTCAAAGAACGAACAACCATTGGGAAGTTGATTGGAGTTGCTTTGTCCATGAAAAATCTTTTCAAAACTCTTTCTGTATAGTTTGATTGATGGACAAAAATACCATGACTCAAATGCTCAATTTGCAATCCAAGGCAAAATTTAGTTTTTCCAAGGTCTTTCATCTCAAACTCTTTCATCAAGTATTTTGTAGTTTTCTCAAGTTCATTTGGGGTTCCGATGATATTCAAATCATCAACATAAACTGCAATAATAGCGAATCCTGATTGTGATCGCTTTATGAAAACACAAGGACTAATTTGATTGTTCTTGAACCCTTCTCTCATAAGGTATTCACTGAGACGGTTATACCACATCCTTCCAGATTGTTTCAATCCATAGAGTGCCCTTTTTTGTTTTATGGAAAGTAATTGTCTAGGTTTGTGGTTTTCTGGTAGTTTTAGTCCTTCGGGGACTTTCATGTAAATGTCTGTATCGAGTGACCCATACAAGTACGCAGTCACTACATCCATTAATCGCATTTGCAGTCCTTTTGTGACTGTTAAAATTACCAGAAATCTTAATGTAGTTGCATCAACTACTGGAGAATATGTTTCTTCATAATCGATCCCTGGAATTTGAGAAAATCCTTGGGCTACAAGTCTTGCCTTGTATCTAACTATCTCATTTTTCTCATTACGTTTTCTCACAAATACCCATTTGTATCCAACGGGTTTTACACCTGCTGGTGTAAGAGTTATTTTTCAAAAAACTTCTCGCTTTTCAAGTGACTTCAACTCAGCCAGCATTGCCTCCTCCCACTTTGGCCAATCAATCCTGTGTCGGCATTCTTCCACTGTTCTTGGTTCAACATCATTTTCATCAGACACAATGTCGATTGCGATGGAATTAGCAAATATTTCATCCACGATAACTTCTTTCCTATTCCAATGAGTCTTGGTAGAGACGTAATTCATTGAAATTTCATTGTTATCGATGTTTTGAACATCTTGTTCATTCCCCGTAGGGTTGTCTTCTTGTTCGTCCCCTTTTGGATTATCATCATTTTCTTTTCTTTTATCCACATTTGGTCTTTCTTAACCTTCTAACGGGGAAATATCATTAGTCTCATTTTCTATTCCATCCAATCTTTTCAATTTCCTTGGTTTAGAATCTTTTGAACCAAGTGGTCTCCCACGCTTTCTGCGTGCTTGGGATTCATTCTCAATGGCCTTATTATCAGTTGGGATTTCAATACGGGCAGGGGCATTTTCTGCTGGTATATGTGATTTTGTCACCTTCTTTGTGTCTACAAATGCATCAGGCAATTGGTTTGCAACACTTTGTAAGTGAACAATTTTCTTGACTTCTTGTTCACACATATTTGTTCGTGGGTCTAACATTAACAGTTGTGTTGCATTCCAAATAAGTTCTATTTCTTTCTTGCGTGGGTCCACTTTCTCTCCCCCTAAGGCTGGGAATACTGCTTCATTAAAGTGACAGTCGGCAAATCTAGCCGTAAATAAGTCACCAGTTAATGGTTCAAGATATTTAATTATAGAGGGGGATTCAAACCCAACATAAATTCCCAGCCTTCTTTGTGGACCCATTTTTGTTCGTTGGGGTGGAGCAATGGGAACATATACAGCACAACCAAAGATTTTTAGATGTGAGATATTTGGTTCTCGACCACAAACAAGTTGTAGTGGTGAGAATTTATGATAAGTTGTAGGTCTCAATCTAATTAGTGCTGCTGCATGTATTATAGCATGTCCCCAAGCAGATGATGGCAATTTTGACCTCATTAATAATGGTCGTGCAATCAATTGCAATCTCTTAATTAGTGATTCAGCTAGACCATTTTGTGTGTGAACATGAGCTACTGGGTGTTCAACATCAATTCCGATTGACATACAATAATCATTAAATGTTTGGGATGTAAATTCCCCAGCATTGTCGAGTCTTATTTTCTTTATTGTATGATCTGGGAATTGTGCTCTTAATTTGATAATTTGGGCAAGTAATTTTGCAAAGGCAACATTTCTGCTTGAAAGCAGACTTACATGTGACCATCGTGTAGAAGCATCAATTAAAACCATGAAATATCGAAATGGTCCACATGCTGGATTAATTGGCCTGCAAATATCTCCCTGAATTCTTTCCAAGAATTTTGGAGACTCAATAGCAATTTTGTTCATAGATGGTCTTATTATTAATTTGCCAAGTGAACATGCAGAGCATGTCAATTCATCCGATCGAGGAATTTTGACATTTCTTATTGAATGTCCAATTGAATTTGCTATTATTCTTTGCATCATCCCAGTTGCTGGATGTCCCAATCGATCATGCCATAAAACAATCAAATGTTTGTCATCTAACTTCTGGTTAGGTACCATATTGATTTCCACAGGTCGTATGTTTATATGATATAATCCCGAAGAATATGCTGGCAATTTCTCATAAATGTGTTTCTTGCCAGATTTTCCTGCCGTGAGGCATAAATACTCCTTATGACCTGTTGTCATTGTTTCTAAATGATAGCCATTTTGGCGTACATCTTTAAAGCTTATGAGATTTCTTCGAGATTTACTTGAGTATAAAGCATTATTGATCGTTAATTTTGTTCCATTTGGAAGCATTATACAAGCCTTTCCAGATCCTTCAATTAATTTTGCTGACCCGGAAATAGTATTTACATTTGCCTGAAACAACTTTAGTTGTGAAAAATATTTCCTATCCTTTAAGATAGTGTGTGTTGTTCCACTGTCCATAAGGCATTGATATTCGAAACCAACTTCAGGCATATCCATATCTTCAATAAATATGAGATTAGTTTAGAATAATATCATACAAACTTTTATTGATGATAGAAATTAAAAATACATGACTAGATGTTTTAAAACACAGTACATAACAGAAAATATATTAAAACATAGTGTATATTACATTAGCAGATAGATTATTTAAGCATTGTTATTTTCTCTGAGGATGAAATCATTTCCAATTTCAGCATTGTCCATGAAGAAATCTGACACATCAAGGGTAGGGCAAGGAGCATTTTCTTCATTAACATAATTTGCTTCTGCATTTTTCTCTTTGCCTTTTACAGAAGCTTGGTAAAGGTCTACTAAATGTTTGGTCGTACGACAAGTACGTCCCTAATGCCCTGTCATGCCACATCTGTAACATGTGTCTTTTCCTTTTGAAGGAGTTTGTTTGTGGCTTCCAGATGACTGTCCCTTCTGCTTTTCAAAAATTTTGAAATTACCGTTTCTTTGAAAATTATTTCTACCACGTCCACGGCCTCGTCCGCGATAATTTCCACGGCCTCTTCCACGGCCATTGTAATTTCCACGTCCACCTCTTCGTGTAGCATTTGCCTCGGGTGGATAAGAACTTGTTGCATTTGCCTCATGATGAGTGGCCAAAGACCCAGTTGGTCTAAGATTATGATTTTTCAACAAAAGATCACTATTTTGTTCCGCAACAAGTAATACACTCATTAATTCATTAAACTTTTTAAAACCTCTTTCACGATATTGTTCTTGCAACAGTATGTTGCTTGCATGAAAGGTAGTGAGTGTTTTTTCAATCATCTGTTCATCGGTGACTGGATGATCACAGTATCTCAATATAGATACTATCTCATGCATGGTTGAATTGTAATCAATTATGGATTTGAAATCCTGGAATCGTAAATTTGTCCAGTCAAATAATGCCTTAGGAAGGAGCACCCTTTTGTGGTGTCCAAATCTTTCATTAAGGCAATCCCATAATTCTTTGGGATCTTCAACCATCATGTACTCAGTTTTAAGGCCTTCATGTAAATGATGCCTTAATAACACTAAGGCTTTTGCCTTTTCTTGTTCAGTAACAAGTTTTTCAACCGTTATGGTAAAAGTGGTAGTATCAGTTGTTTGACCAGAGGGACTTTTATTATCTTTAACAATGTGATCCAACCCTTGAGCTTTTAAATTCATCATGGCATCCACTTTCCATTCCAAAAATTTCTTTCCAGATAAATCTAGGATGCTGAATTGTCTTTTCATAAGATCTCCCATTTTAACTACAACAAATCATGTGATGATTAGTTTATAATAATAAATCATATGTACAACACATATGTTTAATTCTTCCATATTTATAGTTTTTTAATGAAACACGTGATAATTAAATTTATTTAACAATAATAAACCATAAATAATATAATTCTTTTCTCCCCCTTGGTTTATTATTGTGAGTAATTATATAATTAGGCAAAAAAAATCATATTAGTCGCATAAATGGCAAAACGACAATAATAACAACAACAACAGTAGTAGTAATTATAATTATAATAATAATAATGGTAATATATAATGATGATTAACAACAAAACAACATAATAAAACAAAAACATGCTTTTAATCTACTAAACCGACAAAATAAACAAACTTCACTTGTACATCATGACAAAAATTAATATTGCTACTAACAAAACTACAAGCGCCATAATTAGAAGAAGATATTGTTTTATCTTCCTTAAATCTTCCTCAAAGGTGAAGGTGTGGGTGTTTTGAGTGTTTTGGTTGCCGTCGGGGAACATATTGGGGAAGAAGGAGTGAAATTTTTTTTTTTGGGTGATTTTTGGATAAAGGAAAAAATGGGAAAGGATAAGAGATTTGTGGTGAAAATCGGTGGAAAATCTACCTTTTATAGAGGTAGGTTTATCTGTTACGGTTTTGTACAATTGTAAAAATATCATATAGTAGTTTAATGTACTGGCAAAATTATGATCCAAATATAAATATTTATATTTGTAAAAGGTTATCACACTGGGAATGCAAGCCATAGTGGTCCGAGAGCCCTAATATCTACAAAAGGTCATGGGTTCGAAACTGAAAGAAACACAAAAGTACGTAAAAGAAAGAAAAATAATAAATATAAAAGGCTGCATCCTTTTTTTTTTGTCAATTTAGTTAATAATATGTATGCAAAGTTACTACTAAGCAATTATAATAACTAATTTTAAATTTTAAATAAAAGGTGAGTATGTAATATCAATCATGCATGAAAAACAAGATATCAACATGAACAAAACAAGTGAGGATAGTAATGAAATTTATAAGTAAGAGAATATTTTTCACCGATGTTTTGCCTCCCCTTTTTTTGTGATATATAATACAGTAAATGTTTGAGTTTCTGGTATAGAGGATCCCAAAATATGGGCAACTATAGAGCATACTCCTCAAAATATTTAGGAATAGATAGTATTTATTTTTGTTATAATTTTGAGAAGTAGGTATAAATATACCTGACTAGGAATTGGTGCTGATAACGTGTTAAAGGATTTTCACCGACAGAAATATTTATCAGTAAAGGAAGAGTAAAGAAGAAGAGAAAAAGTATGGATAAAGAATCGGTTGCTCTTTTCCTTTTCTTACATTACATAGTTCACAAGATTGTGAACATATTTATAGGCAAACATTGCCATCAAAATACTATACATGATTGTACCTTTGGACAAAGTTTTGTCCATAATAAATGTATGTCATGAGCTACAAGTTATGTGAACTTCACTTAGAGTTCTTTCTCAACAAAGTAACATTTTTTTTTTTTTGAGGCAAACATATATTGGCCATAATCATAAGTAACATAAATTGGCATATAATTACTAAGAAATCTTGCCACATTATAGAAAATAAAAATTACTAACAAACTTTTCATGATCTCATTAAAATAAAATATAATTATAAGGTGTTATATAATGATAACCATATCGTTGCTTAAGACAATATAAGTAATAGTAAAGTTTTCGTGAATGACAATCATTTAAAATCATTGACAATCAAAATATTGTTTATGACAGTAATACGCTATGACAATCATATTGTTATATTACTATTAACAATAATATTTTGAAAATGTATTATAAGGGTAATGAGTGTAATTGATACTTGAATTTCTTAACCATTCAATATTTGTTTTAATCAATTTAGTATAAATGACATTAAAAATATATTTAAATAATAAGCTTTTATCATCACACTAAATATATTTTATTTCAACCCTAAAACCTAAACCTTTTAAACTCTAACTCTTAAACCCTTTAAAACCCTAAGTAACTTCTTATTATAAATTTCAGAATGAAGGAATTCTAAATGAAGGATAATACTCCATTTTATAATGCATAACAAGGGACATCAAAGACTTTTTACATTACTTTTTAATGTCCACCTTGACAACCCGTTCCTAAACATCTTAGGATGCGTTATGTGAACAATTTGAAAAGGTATAATTAATTTTCACATGACAATTAAAATAGAAATAATGACTATAAAATTTTCAAATGACAATGTTTTTAAGTTTTTTTTTTTTTTTTTTTTTTTTTTTTTTTTTTTTTTGAGGGAACAATGTTTATAAGTTTATGTATATCCCACTTGTTTCGGGGTTTTTTGATGTCATGCGGGAGAGTTACAATTTCTGGACTGGATCCGTGCGCCTGTACCTGCAAAACAACGGAAACTCCGATTGGTGGGAGCACCGCCTCCGACGATCAAGTTAGAACGTGTTTAGGAGTGAAAAGGTGCGGAAAGTAAAGGTGATCTGGTTCCTCCCAAGAGAGGAGTGATCAGGCTAGTTGCGGTGGGCAACCTTGGAAGGTATGCAATTAACGCTAAGTAAGGTCAAGCAATTAATGTGCACGTGGGGTAATCTCCGAATAAGTTCAATCTCCCGTTTAATGGAGGCTAATTACTGTATTTATAGCCTCGAAGTACGTGCCCAATACTAAGTTAAATGGTAAACCTAAGACTGATTGGGTTTGCCTTGGGATTCGAGCCTTGTTGGCCGTTTTCCAAGTTGGCAATCTATGTGCCACGTGGCGTGGCTTGGTTGGTCCAGGTTGGACCTCCTAGAGTGTGACACGTGGCAGTCCCTGATTGGTCCACGTGGCTGACACGTGGCAGGTGCTGATTGGTCCACGTGGTGGGGAAAAATCCCTAAACATTTGCCCCTCACAGGGGTCACATGACTCGTCACGTGACACCTATGACAAGTGTCGGCCCGTAATCAGGCGACGGCCTGTGACAGATGTCGGCCTGTGATAGGCCGTCTGTTTTTTCCCGCCTATTTTTTTGAATTTAGGATGTGACCCTTCAAATTCTAGGATAACCCTATATAAGGGCGTTTGACCAAAGTCTTTTGTTCACATTTGTGAACTTTGCAAGAGAACTCGAAACCTTTTGAACTTGCGCTCTGAAACTTCTGGACAACTGATAATCAACCGACTGTTTAAACTAGCCGACTGTTTTTAGTGACCGGCTGCTTTCACCGGACCAACTGCTTTAGACTTCCATCTCATTTCTCAGAAAACTTCAAACTTCAGGTAACCGTCTGTTTTTCTCTTGCACTTTTTCATTTCTTTGCTTTTTCTTTTGAAAATATGGTATCCCAAAAGCACCTGACACGACCTAAGTTAGTGATCAGTCGGTCACCGGGGACGGCTGAATCTAGGATTAGGAGTGCCGCCTGCCCCTTTCTGGACCAAACTTTGCCCTGTGCTCCAAGTCCGACTGTCTCTGTGTCTGTGCAGGACATTATGGCCAGAACAAAAAGGACGGCCAGATATACAAATTCAGACGGCTCCTCGTACTATGTTCAAATGAACGAGCTTTCAGACCGGTCGCCTGGTGCCCCAAGCACTCCAAGTGATTCAATATTGGGAGAATCTGAGGAGGTTCAGGCGACCAGTCCTCTCCTTATTGATATGTCCGGACAAGAGCCGGCCCTTTCTGAGAAAGAGGAGTCGGCCTCTTCTGGGAGTTCCAGCGACTCTGAGTCTAGCTCATCCAGCCGGCATTCTCCAGATTCAGAAGATAGGCATTCTCGTCTTCATGAGGCGAGAGCATCTCATGCTGTTGAAAAGGGGGACGGCTGGGATGAGCCGTCTGCTTCTCATAGGGAGTTAAACACTCCCTACTATTGCCATGTCCCAAAGGGCAGGATTAAAGCCATGGCCGAGAGAATAGGGACATTTCAGGCGGACCATGTAATGGGCCTTGATTATTTTCTAACAGTGCCAGATGCTGAAGATACAGTGGTCTGGCCTGAGGGATCCAGCTATGGGGACGCCTGTTTTGGCTGCTACGAGGCGGCCATAAGGCTGGGCTAAGATTCCCCTTGAATCCGTCTGTTCAACAAAGCAAGCGGTACCGGCTGGTACCAGATTTTCAGCCATAAGGGCTATTTGATGACTAGGGGGAAGGAGAACAAATGGAAGGACTGGAGGAACACCTTCTTTATAGTCTCCATCCCCGAAAAACTTTTAAACAAGAGGTACAACAGGTGGAACAGGGATCCACCTCTCCTCGCAGGCGGCTCTGGCCTGCCGCCTGTTCCTCGTCAAGCTAAGAAGGAGAACCTTGATCGAGGACTCTTCAAAGTATAGATCAAGGCCAACTCTGCTATGGGGGTACGAGAGTTAATCCCCTTAAACTGCATACCCAAGTTTAGTTGGTTGTATGACGAGTACTTCTTGGCCGCCTGTGGCCTTAGTGAACGGACCACTAGAGGTAGTCGACCCTTTTTTGTGTTCTTGCATTTTTTGATTAGCTTGTATTTTTACTAACTCTCTGATGCATTGTTTGTAGGTGAAGCCATGGATAAAATTACTGCTTCCAAGAAGGCGGCCGCCCTCCTGCGTGCGGCTATTATTGGCCAGAAACGGCCCTCCGCCGACTCTCCCTCAAAGGAGGCATCCAAGGTGAGCCTTCAACACTTTGTCAGATTCTTTGTGATTTCCCCTCTTTGATCATAATAATAAATTTTACTTCTCATTGTAGGGTGGGGTATCCAGACCTTCTCCCTCCCCGCAGCCAAACCCTAAGGTTCGTAAGCAGACGACTGGGAGTACGCGTAGTTCTTCCAGGAAGCAGCCGGCTGATGAGCAGGCGCGAACCCCCCCAAAGTAGGGCAAAGCAAACAGCCCTCCCAGGGACACTCGACCTCCAAGAGGTATAATCGGTTTTCTTTGATTCCTTTGCCTATTTAAACTTTCTCAGATCAGTCGGCCAGTTGCTTCCCCCCTTATCTGATTAATTTTCCATGCTTTCTATTGCAGGAGCCCCTCAGGAGCCGAACCTGGTCCAGATGGCCAGGTCTATGGTCAAGGCCATTCCTTCGGATGAGAGGGAATCAGTCAGGGGAGTCGGAACCCTTGACTTGGACTCTATCATGGGTCTACTCTCTGAGGTAGACTTAATGGATTTTCCTTGATATTGGGCAAAATTGGCATTGTCTGCCGCCTATTTTTTAGAGATTTTGACGCCTGTTTTGTTGCTTCGCAAGCCTTACTTCGTGTACATGGTCTCCGCAGGCCCATCAGCGAAAAGAACAAGGAGGTAAAGGCTGCGAAGGCCATGGCCGCCTCTAATTGTGACCGGGCAATGTTTCAGATTGCCCAAAATGAGATTTTACCTACTGACATTCGGTATTATCAGGCGACTGCCACCTTGCAGGTCAAAACTGAATTAAAGGCAGCCAAGAAGAAAAACTTGGAGCTGGAGAAGGCGGTCAAAGACCTCCAGGCCCAGCTGCAGCCATTAAAGCATATAGAGCATAAGGCCAAAGGTCTACAAAAGACGGTCAAGAAGCTCAAAGAGCGCCTGAATGATCAGGAGGCGGCCCTCACCCAGCAGCTCAACGCCCAGGCCGAGACCGACAAGATGGCTCTTGCTGAAGTTATGATGGAGGACTCCACTGCCATCATGAAGATGACCTGGGCTGAACTCTTCCCGGATTCAGGCTATGAGCGATGGGGGAACCAGTTCGCCGCCTGTACTGAGCAATATAACAAGAAAATTATGAACCAGGCGCTCAATAAGGAAGAACAGGAGGATGAGGCGGCCGACTCCTCTTTTGAAGGTGAGGAGGAGGAGGCAGATGCCGACAAGGGGGAGGCCGAGAAAGAGGAGGCGGACGCTAATCAAGAGAAGGCGCCTGCTAACGAGCCACAACAAGGGAGTGTGCTAGAGGAGCAGGCACCCAATGTTGAATCCGATCAGGCGGCCGCTGTTAATGAAACCCCTCTCTCCAATGCTTAAGCTGTTTATTTTTTCAACTCTTCTCCAGCCTATGTGCCGTTTGTTCTTGTATCTTTTACCCGACCAAGGGGTCGGGGTTGATGAATATTTTGTCGGCCTCCATGGCCGGCTGTTTATAAATGAATGTGGCGACTGTTTTGTCGTCTTGTCCAACAATCTTTATTTTGTTATTTTGCCAAATCTTTTTTTCCAAATATAGAATGTCTTCAATAGCCGCTTGTTTACCATACCGACTGTTCTTGCTAGTTGTCTTCCTTTTTGCATCAAATTTTACCATTTGAATGTTGCTAAGTATAGAAGACATCTTAGTGGGTGCCGCAACCGACTGTTATTGTTGCCCCTGGCCGACTGATTGTTTTTTTTTATCGGTCAGTCGGTCATGAGTTTTCAGTCGGTCTACCCTTGAAAGCATAGGATATCATACTTTCCAGACTTGGTTTATTTTTCAGGAATATTACCCAGGCCGCCTGTTGGTTGCGCTTTGGCACAGGCGACTGTCTTGTGGGTTTTGAGCAATGGCCGTAGTAGGCGTGACTTGGGCCATTGTGGGTAGCCGCCTAGTTTCAAAATCAGCCGGCTAGTAGTGTTAGAAAGTAGGAACGATCCTCTGCGATAGTCGGCCTTGTGGCGCCACCTAGGTGGTTGGACGCTAGGTTAGTTTAACTTTTTACCAAGTTTGAAGGAAACAGGCCGTCTTTATAGGTTCCAAAGAACGACGGGACGCCTGTTTTGATGGGATCCGCCTGTATCGGCTATAGACATTCCCTTATTAGATCTAGATGAATAGTAGTGGACGGCCGCCTGTTTTCAACAACAGGCGGTCCTTTCATACTTTTGTTTCCATTTTAGGTGGGGCGACTGGTTATCCAGTCACCACCTCTTTTGTTTGAGTAGTAGGAGGGTCAAGCAGCGAAGGCCGCTTGACTTCCTTTATTCGCCAAGTTTTGCTTGGCTATTAACCCAAATTATGCCAAAATGTTTCGGCAGTTTACAGGGCGTTGATGTTTGGTAGAGACAGGCCGCCTGTTCATGTGGACGAGGCATCTGGTCTGTACAACTGCGCCTGTATTGGTGGACCTAGTTGGAATAGTGGCTAAGCACCCTTGTTTGCCAAAAAACAAATGTTCTTGTACCTTTTAGGTTCCAACTAGACTGGGTGACTATGAGTCTCCCTCAGGCTACTCAGTATCCGCCACTGTTTTGAGCAGTAGAGGTACCAGGCGGCGTAGACCGGCTAGCCCCCTTGATTCGCCAAGTTTTTCTTGGCTATTAACTCAAAATTTACCGTCTGCATTTATCCTAAGTAATGACAGGCGGTCTTCCGACTCAGATGTGAACTGGTTACCACTGGTTCGGTTAGTAGTAGAGTTATCTTTGTCTCAAGTGTAAACGGCTATGGGGTTGTCCTTGGGGACAGTCGTTCGGGTTCGTTTGTTTATGGTTTATAGAGCATTATTCCACCCAAAAGGGAGCTTCTCTCTGCGACGAATCTCATTCGGAGGGATGTCGCCGGACGCCTGCTATGATGTTGGGACAGGTCGTATTAGTTTAATTTTAAGGCAGGATCAGTCGACCTGGCGCCTGGGCTGATCATCCGGCCATTGGCCTAGTTTAGTTCATTGTGAACGTTAGTGCTAAGTTACCTTAGTTGAGTAAGGGGAAGATAGCCATCTGTTTAGGCACATGAACGACCATCTTCCTTGGAGAGTAGCCGCCTGTAAATGTACAGGCGGTATGCCCCTCTGTTGATACACAATGGAGAGTAGCCGCCTGTAATTTGACAGGCGGCGTGCCCCTCTGTTTATAGCATAAAATATTGAAATATTTGCAAGTTTTATTAATAACTCTTGTTCAATCACATTAATCAGAAGTAATACTTCTTCAAATTATCTACATTCTATGTTCTAGGTAGAGGCCGGTCGTCTGGTGTTTCCAGGCGATAGGTGTCGTCTCTGACCTCTTTATAGATCCGGTAGGGTCCTTCCCAGTTGGGAGTTAGCTTTCCCAACTCATTAGCCCTACCGACTGCTTCCATTTTCCGAAGTACAAAGTCCCCCACTTTCAGTGGACGCCTGTGTACTCTCTTGTTATAAGTTTTGGTCATTCTCAGACGGTAGATCTCATGGCGTAAGGCTGCGTTGCCCCTACGCTCGGGGAGGGAGTCCAATGCTAGGCGCATGGATTCCCAATTGGCCTCCTCGTCATACAGCATGACACGAAGAGTCAGCTCATAATGCTCAATGGGTAGAACAACTTCTGCCCCATAGGTCAAGAGGAATGGGGTTTTCCCAGTCGCCCCTTTTTCAGTTGTCCTTATGGCCCAGAGAACATGTGGTAGTTCGTCTGCCCATAGGCCGCCTGCTTTTTCAATCTTTTTCTTGATACCGTCAGAGATAATCTTGTTGAAATCTTCTACCTGGCCGTTTGCTTGGGGTCGACCAACTGATGCAAAGTTGTACGAAATTCCTTGATCCCCCAGCCAATTCTTGAGAACAGGCGTCTCGAACTGAGGACCATTATCAAAGACCATAGACATAGGCACCCCAAATCATGTAATGACGTTCCTCCATATGAATGAGATAACGTCCTTGGTCTTGATACCTTTGACAGCCTCGGCCTCTACCCATTTGGTAAAGTAGTCGACCGCTACCAAGATATATCTCCGTCCGCCTGTTGCAGGTGTATACGGACCCAGGACGTCCATGCCCCTCTTTGCAAATGGTAGGGGGCTACGTATGGCCATCAGATCAGTGGCTGGATGATGGATTAGCTTGCCAAACCTTTGACACTTATCGCATTTTTTCACCATCTCCATAGCGTCTGCTTCCAGGTCGGCCAGAAGTAGCCTTGCCGCCTGGCTCTCCAAGCCAGGGACCTGCCGCCTATATGAGAGGCACAGAATCCCGAGTGTAAGTCTTCTAAGACCTCTCGCCCCTTCTCTAGGGTGACACATTTGAAGAGAGGTTGAAGATAGCCTTTCTTGAAGAGTTCCCCTTTGTGCATTTCAAAATTGGACGCCCGTTTTTTCAGTAGGACCGCCTCTGAGTGAGTATCCAGCAGGGTGCTGTCTGTTAAGTATGCCCATGTCATCCATCCAGGTTGAGCTTCTGTCTAGGATCCCAATAGGGTCCTCCTCGATGCTTCTTTTATCCATCACTTCCCAAAAAATCGTCCTAGGTGTGTCACAGGAGGCTGATGATGCCAGTTTAGAGAGGGCGTCCGCCTAGTTATTCTCAGACCTGGGCACTTGATTTAGGTGAAACTCTTCAAGTGTCCCGGCCTCCTGCTTTACCACCTGTAGGTTCTTGATCCTGGCCGGTTGTGTGGCTTCATAGTCACCATGGTATTGGCTTACGATCAGTTGTGAATCAGAACAGGCGGCTATCTTCCTTGCCTCGGCCGCCTTACACATGCGGATGCCAGCCAATAGGGCTTCATATTCCGCCTCATTGTTTAAGGCTTGGAATTTAAACCGTAGTGCATACTCGTACCTGTCCCCTTCAGGAGACTGACATATGACGCCTACACCACAACCGTTCATTGTGGAGCTCCCGTCCACATAGACTTTCTAGACTTGCTCAAAGTTCTCAAGATCAGTCGGCCTGGTTAATTCCACTATGAAGTCAGCGAATGCTTGCTCCTTCACTGCTTTCCTTGGCTCAAAAGTGATATCTAGACTTTGGATCTCGATGGCCCATTTGATCATTCAGCCAGACAACTCCATGGTTGTCAGTGGCCGCTTAATTGGCTAGTCGGTGTAGACCACAACCGGATGTGCCAGAAAGTAAGGCTTCAATTTTTTAACTGCCATGAAGAGGGCAAGGCCGAATTTCTCAACCATAGGGTACCGTAACTCGGCATTCTTCAGGTAGTGACTGATGAAGTAGACCGGGAGCTGGCAGCCGTCCCTTTCAGCAAGAAGGACGGCAATAACAGCATGGTAAGAGACCGTTAAATACATGTATAGCACTTCCTTGGGTAGAGGGCTGGCCAGCCTTGGCAAGGAGTGCAAGTGTTGTTTCAATCTCTAGAAGGTCGCCTCTGCATCCGGCCCCCATTCAAACATGGTCTTCTTCTTGATAGCTTGGAAAAAGTAGAGACACTTGTCGCCCGACCGGCTGAGGAATCTCCCCAATGCCGCCAGGCAACCCGTAAGCTTTTGAACTTCTCGGACAGTGCGGGGCGACTGCATGTCTATGACCGCCTGCACCTTCTCGGGGTTAGCCTCTATCCCCCTTTGATTGATTAGAAATCCGAGGAACTTCCCAGACTCAACACCAAAAACACATTTCTTTGGATTGAGCATGACCTGGTGCCGCTTGAGTGTGGTGAATGTTTCTCGGAGGTCAGCTAGGTGGTCTGTCTGGAGTTTAGATTTAACAATCATATCATGTATGTACGCCTCCACATTCCTTCCAATCTGGTTGAAGAAGACCGTAATTATCATTCTTTGGAAGGTTGCAGGCGCATTCTTTAGTCCGAACGGCATGATAGTATAGCAAAACAACCCCTGATCTGTGACGAAGGCCGTCTTCTCTTGATCTTTCTTCCACAGGGGTATCCCGGAATCATGAGTAGACGTCCATGAAGCTCATCAAGGCATGGCCGGCTGTAGAGTCGACCAGATTGTCGATCTTTGGGAGCGGGTAACTGTCCTTGGGACATGCCTTGTTCAAGTCTGTGTAATCTACACACATGCGCCAGGTCCCATTCGACTTTTTTACAAGTACAACATTCGCAACCCAGTCTGGGAAGTAACACTGTCGAATGAATCCTGCGTCCAGCAATTTCTTAACCTCGGCGGCTGCCGCCTGGCTTCGTTCTCCGCCATGGTTCCTCTTCCTTTGCCTGACCGGCTTCTTTTTGGGATCCACAACAAGCTTATGTACGGCCAGATCCGGGCTTATGCCTGGCATCTCGTGAACTTCAAATGCAAATATATCTTTGAATTCCCTTAACAGTTGGTGCAGGTCAGCACCAAGTTCAGCAAAAGTAATCGTCCCGACCTTAACAGTTCGCTCGGGGCGAGAGTCGTCCAGGACGATGTTTACTTGTTCACCAGCCGGCTGAGGGCGAAATTCATCTGACCGCTCCTCGGCTAGTGATTGCTATTGTTTTTCTTTTCTCTCGACCTCCAGGTTGGTGGCCTTTCTTTTCTTGCCGGTTGCTGTTGGGGCAGGCGCGGCTTCAAGGTCCGTAGTCTCTCCACTGGGGCCGGATGCCGCCACAGTGGGCTTGATATCAGAGAGGTAACACTCCCTGGCCATCTTTTGGTCTCCCCTTAGGGAGCCGACTATTCCATCATCTCTCTCAAACTTGAGAAGAATGAGAGAGGGAATGATGACAGCTTTCGAATTATTTAAGGTGGGTCGTCCTAAGATCATGTTGTAGGCCGACAGTTCATCAACCATTAGAAACCGGACCACCATGTGACGACCTTCCCCTTTCTCGCCCAGGCGGATAGGCAGATCCACCCGTCCAACTGGGTGTACGATCCCTCCTCCAAATCCTACTAAGGGATGAGAGACCAGGTGCATGCTCTCGGGCCTATACTTGAGTTTTGTCAAGCACTTGTTACTGATGAGATCAGATGAGCTCCCAGTATTAATGAGAATCCGACCAACTCTCTGGTTGGCTACCTTGCATTCAATTACTATGGGGTCGTCATGCGACCCCCTGATTTTTCCCAAGTCTTGTTCAGTAATGACAACTTCAGGAAATGAACTCTTGGAGGTTTGACCCTGGTCGACGGAGTTAACTTCTAAACGCCTGATGTTGTCCTTGTTGCCCCAGATAGTAGGGCCCCCTCCTGCGAAGCCGCCTGCTATAGTATAGATTTGTGCTTCGTCACTGTCCGAACTATCAGCAGGTGTCGACTTCTTCTTGCCCGCCTGTTTCTGTTTGGGTTGTTGGGTACCCTTTGATTTCTTGATATAGGAATTAAGGTCCCCTTTGTCTGTCAGGCGGTCCAAAAGGCGCTTGAGGCTGATGCACTCATTGGTATCATGACCAATGTCCTCATGATAATAGCAATATTTATCTTTGTTCCGATTGTTGACGGAACTTTTCATGGCAGCCGGCTTCTCAATTAAGATCCGGTCCTTGATTTCCTTGAGGATGGCATAGCTATCCTTGTTAAACTCGTACTTGGGGGAGTATGGTTTGAATTCCTTCTTCTTCTTCTAGGACGGCTGTTCGGAGGAGTCAGCCACCCAGACTTCTTTTCTTTTTCTTTCTTCCTTTTTGGCCGGCTCTCTCTTTTGTCGGACTTCTTGTGGTCCAACTGCTTTCCAAAATTGCAGAGGTCGGTCGCCTGAATGTAGGCGTTCGCCTCCATCATTGCTTCTTGGAGGGTGGTCACCCTCTTTCTGACGAGGTCGAATTTGAAGTTCGACCCGTCCTTCAGACCTTTGAAAAAGTCCGTGTAAGCTACTTCATCAGGTAGTCCCTGTATCTGAATTCTCATCAGATTGAACCTCTTGATGTAGGAGTGCAGTCCTTCCTTCTCTCCCAGCTGTAAGGCCCCCAAGTCAAGGGTGGTCTTTTTAGCAGGGATGTTCATTGAAAAATTTGAAGTGAACAGGTAGGCGAGGGTCTTGAAATTATTAATACACCCGGTCGGCAAGTTGCGGAACCACTGCTCGACGATGCCCTTCAATGTGGCCGGGAAACACTTACACCATGTGGCATCACCCAAACCTTGGAGGTACATAAGGTTGGTGTATGCCATCAAGTAGTCTTCTAGGTTGGTAGTGCCATCATAGGCCCCTACCAACACATTCTTTACTTTGGCCGGCTGGGCGGCCTCTGTTATTTCCTTGGAGAAAGCGGATAGCTGTTCTCCCAGCTTGAGTAGCCGAAGCTGCCAGTCCAATGGTTGGACATTCCTTGCTGCCTGTCCTCCAAAGGGAGTAGGCTGCATGAAATATTGGGATTGCAGAACGTATAGCTGGGGAGGCACGTACGGTGCCGCATGATACTTCTGGGAACCAGAGCGAGAGGGGGTGCCGCCCGTCTGACTCTCATAGTTTGATTTTGAATACCTCATGGAGGTATTGTGTAGACTGTCTTGAAAATCAGACGTGGAGGCCGACTTTGACAGTCGGTCATTCTTCTTCTGCTCGAGTAGCATTCGAGCATCAGAGTATGTTTTCTTGGACCCGTCCGGCTAAACATGACGGATGGGCTTCCTTTTCCCTGGTGAGGGGAAGCGGTACTTAGTCCTCCCAAATTGGGAGGGTCTTCTGGCCGACTGTTCCTTTGGTGGAACAGTCGCCCTTTTGTTGATAAGTTCCTGGATCTTCCCTTTAAAACTATTCATGAAGGTCATGAGTTCGTTTCTGGTGATGGGGGCAGATCCCTCGGCCGCCTGTTGATGATTAAGCGGCGAACCGGCTGGTTGACTGGGTCCAGCCAGGCAGTCCTCCCGTTTCCTCCTTTCGGTGCGCCGGGTGCGTCGAGCTCTGAGGGTCCCCTCAGGGGCCGTGCGAGTCTCGACCTCAGTTTCATTGTCCGTATCCTGGTCTGAGTAGACCTGAGGGTCGTCCATGGGACGCTTCTCACTTGGAATTGGTACAGACTGTGATGCCATCTCGAAAGTACTCTCCCCACAAACGGCGCCAAAATGTTTCGGGGTTTTTTGATGTCCTGCGGGAGAGTTACAATTCCGGGACTGGATCCGTGCGCCTGTACCTGCAAAACAACGGAAACTCCGGTTGGTGGGAGCTCCGCCTCCGACGATCAAGTTAGAACGTGTTTAGGAGTAAAAAGGTGCGGAAAGTAAAGGTGATCTGGTTCCTTCCAAGAGAGGAGTGATCAGGCTAGTTGCGGTGGGCGACCTTGGAAGGTATGCAATTAACGCTAAGTAAGGTCTAGCAATTAATGTGCACGTGGGGTAATCTCCGAATAAGTTCAATCTCTCGTTTAATGGAGGCTAATTACTGTATTTATAGCCTCGAAGTACGTGCCCAATACTAGGTTAAATGGTAAGCCTAGGACTGATTGGGCTTGCCTTGAGATTCGGGCCTTGTTGGCCGTTTTCCAGGTTGACAATCTATGTGCCACGTGGCGTGGCTTGGTTGGTCCAGGTTGGACCTCCTGGAGTGTGACACGTGGCAGTCCCTGATTGGTCCACGTGGCTGACACGTGCACTAGTAGAAAAAAGAAATAGGCAACCCCCCTATGGCAACGGTTTATGAAAACCGTTGCCAACTTAAATGAGCCCCATTTTAATTTTCAGAGTTGGCAACGGTTAACCGTTGCCAATTGAGTATATTTTTTTTTAAAAAAAAAAAAAAAATAGTTAGAGTTGGCAACGGTTAACCGTTGCCAATTAAAAAAAAAATTAAAATGTTAAGTGTTGGCAACGGTTAACCGTTGCCAATTTTAAAAAAAAAAAAAAACCCGGGTATACTGCTTCATTCAATTCCAACGTCTCTTCATTCAATTCGTTCCCTCTTCTCTTCTCTGTTTCGTCCCTCTTCTCTTCGTCCCTCTTCATTGATTCCCTCTTCTTGCCATTCCATTGGAGCACTCGACGCAGCTGCCGCCATACGCACCACCAATTCCATAGCAATTGCCGCCCTTCCATTGAAGCATCTTCGAGGTAAGCTACCTAGTATACCTAGGTTTCAATTACTCCATTGAATTCTTTCACATTCATGCATTTTGTTGAGGATTTGTTTTGCAGTTTAGTAATTGTAATTAGTTTGTTGAAATATAGGGTTTCTCAACTACAAGCGCACGTACGGCCCCTCTCCACAACGACCCTCCATCCACATATATACTTGGGTATAGAAAATGTAAGTGATTTTAGTGAATAAGGCTGTGTTAAGCCGTATTTGCAAGTTATGTTTCAATATGTGTACGACAGTCCAACATGCCTACTGGGTTTTATTCCCTGACTGCAATTTGGGCTAGTCTTCTTGTTCTGCATCGATGTTTAAGGGGGATTAGAACTCTCAGTCAATGTTTAAGTATAGTTTGATTTTGGAGTATTTGATATGCATCGATGCAAGTTCCCTTTTCCATGTTAACCACTTACTTGTATTTTATCTAATGCAATTATGGTTTTTCCTGTGAAAAAGATTGCTTAGGTTTGAGTTGTGCTGTTTTTTTGATGGCTCGGTTCTGTCTTTATGCTAAACGTGCTTTTTTCTGTAGCTGTTGTTTTTGTCCAGCTGTTGTCTTGGTTGTGGGCTGTTTGGCTGGTGTTTGTTTTTGTTTTATTCTTGTTTTGGGTGTTTTTAATGTCCTAGTCCTTGCTCGAAGTACCCTTCCTATAAGGTCCCTTCTTGTTTGAGGCTAGGTAGTGCCCCTCAATGTTGAGGCTAGGAGTATTGAAAATATCCATTGATGATGTTCCTATGGGGAATATGTCCCAAGTTTTTGTTATTTGTTGCCCTAATTAATATAGAAATTGTTTGAAGTAGCTTATATTTGTCCTTTTTGTGTTTTACCTTTTGTGGTTGGTGTGGTTTGTTGCCCCATTTTCTCTCTAGTTCCTTAATTATATATATGGCCCTATCTTTTCTTATTATCCATTTCTCATACTTACTAACTTTTGTTTTTTGTTTTGTTTTTTCTTTTGTTTTTTCTTTTTGCGTTTTTATAGATTCATATGTGATTTGAAGTTCAAGTTTAAGCTTGAAGACTACATATATACCTCAAGTGCGAAGTTAAAAAGAATACATTATCCATTGTATTGGTATGAATTATAAACTTCTCTAATAAGCTATATATATATATATATCTATCTCTTTATTGTCTTAATAAAAGTGTTTTCATGACAAACTAAATACAACAATAAATATATGAAATGTTTGCATTGCATCATCATATGCCTAGATACCCGTTCAAGGCTTTCTCATTAGGAGAAAGTCTTGAATAGTCCCCGGTTGGGACTGTTCTTGAACGTTTACTCTCACTTAGGTGGTGAATGTATGTCAGTTTTTTCGATTTTAAGGAACATCTTGGCTTAGCATTTCCTCGATCACCATGTTCTCTGGGTACATATGTGGGTAAGTAATTACCTACGTCGTGTACTTGGAGAACTGGGGGGAAATGCTGCCGAATTTTCCTTAAAATTGGAAATCTGATATACATTCACTAGTGAGAGTAAACATTCAAGGATGGGTTAGGTTGGAGTGATAAGGACCCTTTGGAAGCATATATGCATTTTTATATCTATATGAATTTTATATGCATGTTGTGTGTTTGAATTTGATTTGTATATATAATAGATGTAGCAATTATACATTATTCGTAATATGTTGCCATGTTTAGAGACAATTTACTTAATGGAGCGGGATCGTGGATGGATGTATGGTAGACGTGATACATTGGAATTCTTTAATGGGGTTCAAGAGTTCTGCGAGACGGCTTCATCTTATCAGCTCAGAATGGGTTTCGAGTGCCTCTATTGTCCTTGTGTTGATTGTAATAATGTGAAGGTGGTCAATAGTGTTAATATCATTAGAGATCATGTAGTTTGTCGTGGGTTTAGGGTTAAATATCATGTGTGGATTTGGCATGATGAAGAAGGAGAGTACAGTGGGGATGTTATTGGGTATGATGGGCATGATGATAGAAGCAATGATATCCGTGGGGACGAGGAATACAAGAATGATGAACATATTGATGATGATGGTGCTGAGCAAGGATTTGAGGATGATTCCGTGGATGAGGTTGAGGATGAAGGTGTGGATGAGATGATGCGTGGTTTTGAAGGTGACGTGTTTGAGTCATTATCGGAGGCTTCTAAAAAGCCTTTGTATCCTGGGTGCAAAAAATACTCCAAACTATCAGCCGTGCTAACTCTTTTTAACATTAAGTCGAAGCATGGGTGGACGGACAATAGTTTTACTTCCTTGTTGAGCGTGTTAAGTGAGATGTTGCCAGATGGGAATGAAATTCCTAAGTCTTACTATTACGCTAAGAAGCTCATGTGCCCATTTGGTTTGGAGTATAAGAAGATACATGCATGTCCTAATGATTGTATTCTTTACCGAAATGAATATGAAAAATTGGAGGAGTGTCCAAGATGCAAGAAGTCGCGCTACAAGCGCAAGAGTTGCAATTCTGGTACGAAGGGACCTCCTGCTAAGGTGTTGTGGTATCTTCCCATAATTCCTAGGTTTAAGCGTCTGTTCTCTTTACCAAAAGACGCTAAAAACTTGAGGTGGCATGCAGAGGGAAGAAAGAAAAACAGAATGCTGAAGCACCCAGCCGACTCCCCGCAATGGAAGAACCTTGATATGAAGTTTGGGGAATTTGGTGATGAAGTCAGAAATTTAAGGCTTGGTTTGTGCACGGACGGGATGAATCCATTTGGCACTCTTAGTACCCAGCACAGCACATGGCCGGTACTTTTAGTGATCTACAATTTGCCTCCTTGGTTGTGCATGAAACGGAAATATGTAATGCTTTCACTCTTGATATCGGGGCCAAGGCAACCTGGAAACGACATTGATGTGTATCTTGCGCCATTGGTTGATGATTTGAGAAAGATGTGGGACGAAGGGGTTTCCGTGTTTGATGCTCATAAGAATGAGATGTTCACATTACGTGCAGCTCTTATGTGGACCGTTAATGATTTTCCTGCATATGGCAACTTGTCTGGGTATAAGAATAAAGGGAAGAAGGCATGTCCCATTTGTATTGATGATACGCCAAGCAGACGCCTTAATCATTCTTTCAAACAGGTGTATTTGAGGACAAGAAGACTGCTCAGGCGCGATCACCCGTACCGTCGGCAGAAAAAGGCTTTCGATGGGACGATGGAGGAGGGGATTGCTCCTAGGCCACTGACTGGTGAGGAGGTTTACGCTCGGGTCAAGGGTGTACGAACAGTATTTGGGAAATCTGAAAAAGCGGCGGAATCAGTTGCTCTCTTTAAAAAAGAATCAATCTTTTGGTTGCTCCCGTACTAGAAAGAACATGACGTTAGGCACTATCTTGATGTAATGCATATAGAGAAGAATGTGTGTGACGCTCTTGTGGGAACGCTGATGAATATTCAAAACAAGACAAAGGACGGAAAGGGTGCACGTTTAGATTTGGAAAAGATGGGGGTGCATCCAGAATTGTGGGTTCAGCAAAGGGTTAGTAAGGGAAAGGAACAGGAAAAGGAAAAAGAAATGGGTTCGAAAAAGGGAAAGGGGAAGAGCAAGGGAAAGGGAAAGGCCGCGGATGCGTCGAAGAAGAAAAATGTGGGAAAAGCCAAAGAGGGGAAGGCCTATTTACCTCCGGCTTGCTACACATTGTCAAGGGTAGAAAAACGAAGGTTTTGTGAAAGTCTGTATGGCATTAAGGTTCCATCAGGGTACGCATCTAACATGAAAAGATTTGTATCCTTAAATGGAGAATTGAAGCCGACAAGTATGAAATCCCATGATTGTCATGTTCTGATGCAAGTTTTTCTACCAATTGCAATACGTGGTATTTTGCCAAAGCACGTGAGGGAAGCTATTACAAGCCTCTGTTCGTTTTTCAATACAATATGTAGCAAAGTGCTTGATCCTTGTACCCTTGATGCTTTACAGGCGGATGTGGTTGTGACTTTGTGCAAATTTGAGATGTACTTCCCGCCCTCGTTTTTCGACATAATGGTGCATTTGATTTTTCATTTGGTGCGTGAGATTAAGTTGTGCGGTCCAGTGTTCTTGAGGTGGTGCTATCCTTTTGAAAGACACATGGGCACATTGCAAGATAAAGTTAGGAATCGGGCTCACCCGGAAGGAAGTATGATTCAAGGGACCGTGGCCGAGGAGATTGGTAATTTTGTTACCGACTATATAGCCGTTGCTGAACCTATTGGTATTCCTACTTCTCGACATGAAGGTAGACTTGATGGTCATGGCACAATCGGGTCGAAACGAATGTCACCTGATCGAGAGAAGTTCTTACAAGCACACCTTTATGTGTTGCACCATGTTGCAGATGTTCACCCATATTTAGACGAGCACATGGCTAGTTTGCGTGATGAGTTTCCGTCGAAAGGTGAAAGGGCACTGATGCAGTTGCACAATAAGAAGTTTGTGAGTTGGTTTCGTGATCGAGTGATGGGTGGAACGGATGAGAGTATCACAGCTACAGTAAGGTGGCTTGCTTATGGTCCTAGGGATGATGTTCGCTCATTTGAGGGATATGACATAAATGGGTACACATTTTGGACTGAGCGTCAAGATTTGAAATCGTCCTCGACCCAAAACAGTGGTGTAACGGTTGTGGCATCGTCAAGGGAGTTTGCAAGTGCTAAGGATAAATCACCCGTTGATGTAGAGTTGTCATACTACGGTCGAATTCAAGAAATATGGGAGCTTGATTATTGTGACTTCACGATTGCTCTTTTCCGGTGTAAGTGGGTTGATAATATCAGGCGTAACGTCAAATTTGATGACTTTACTCTTGTAGATCTTGGCAACCTAAATGATAGTGCGGAACCGTTCATCCTTGCATCTCAAGCTAAGCAGGTGTTTTACGTATCTGACCCTGCCGACTCAAAATGGTCTATTGTGCTAGCCTCCAAAAGAAGAATCCTTGGCGTTGGAGATGTCGAGGATGAGGAAGAATATGATGCCTTTGATGACTCGGCACCTTTCACCGTTCCTAGACCTGCTGTGCCAAATGAGATAGACGACCAAGCCAATTATGCTAGATCCGACCACGATGAAGGAATATTAGATTGAGGTACTGTATATTTTCTGTTAGTTTGAATTGCAGGCGTAGAAAGAATAAAAAAATCACATTTTAGGTGAAAATGAATGAAATTGTTGAATTACTTGCCCATTTTTCTTATATTCTTTTAAATGAATAAAGTAACTTGCATCACCATTTTCAGAGTTTATTTGTATTATAATTCAGCAATGTAAATATGATTATACGTTTACCTTACAATTCAGCAGCTAATAACGTGTTATGTTTGTAATGACAGGTTATAAAATCTAATGGCGGACGATCGATTCCGTGTTCGAGTTGAGGATGTTGAATCTAACTCAGATGATTCATCTAATGATGGGGACCAGCCGTATGATGTGAACAAGGAAACTGATTTGGGTGAGCCAGAAGATCAGGCACAAGATGTATTGGAGAGAATGATAGATGACTTTGAAATTGCAGCTGAGCAAGCGCCTCCAATCGATAATGCCATTGTGGAGCCATTTCGTGAGGATCAAAGTGGAGCGGGGGTGCAGGCACCAGCGAAGAAAAAGCAGAGGGGTCCGACGATAGCTTTCAAGAAACCTGTCGGTCCTATGGTCTTGGAGTATGACAGGGTAGGGCAACCCTCAGGTAAATGGCGTCGTCAGTATGCTGGTCAAGTTGGGATTTGTGCGCGCAAAATCCACATTACGCTTCGTATGAGCGACATACCTACAGGCTTGATTGACACGTTTTGGAATGATACCAGGGTAAGTTTGAATTGATGTGATTATTTATAAACAATTTCAATTTATTATTATGTTATGGGCAAACCAATAATGTTTGTTATTTGTGCTTGCAGAGTCTATTTAACATTCCAAATGAGTACGCCAAGCGAAGGGTGTTTGAATCCTTACTTGCGGCAAGATTCAGAAGCTTCAAATGTAACTTAGTTCGTCGGTTTATCACAAAGAAACTTGTGAGGAAACCAAAGAACAAGAAAGGAGGTGGCAGTGATGATGATGTCATCGATGAAGAGAAACTCCCTTGGCAAATATGGCCTAGCATATCGAAGGATGATTGGGAGGCTTTCGTTCATCAAAAATGTAAAAAAGAAGAAATTGTAAGTTTAAAGAACTCTGATGAAAATTGTGTTGTAATTTATCGTCTTTTTTATTAGTAATGAAACTAACATATATATCTTTCTATGTAGGAAATGAGGGAGCAGAATTCCAGGAATGCATTGCAAAAGCAATACCACCATCATATGGGAGCAATGACGTATGATGAATGGAGGGATATGTGGGTGAGTGAAGGAGTATACCCCACTGCGCTTCTAGGGTCCTCCACAGCGCCGTCTGACTCCACGACCAGTACTTTGGTGAGTCGTGATGGGGATTTCTTTTGCTCTATGCATTCGCGGGACAAGAAGACCGGAAAATGGTCCATCAAGGCTCCGGAAACCAAAGAAATGACAGATAAGCTAGTAAGCAACTATGAACTAGTGAACTAACTTCTTCATTTGCATGTATATCACTTTATATAAACACTGACTTCATGTTGCCATTTTGTTTTTGCTACAGCTTGAGTACACTGGAGAGCTTGTTGAAGGCAAGCTCGTCCCGACGGTAGAGAAGGACCCCTTCACCTTGGCTATGGGAAAGCCCTACCATCCGGGATGGGTATTAGGTGCTGGGGGGAGCTTGCTAGGATGGGAGAAGATAATGGGTCCCGAATATACCAAATCTGGAAGATCCCGAGCAAGTGTGAACTCGCCACAGAACTTCGATGCCACAGTGGCATCAATTAAAGAACAAGTGCGCAATGAGATGCGCGAAGAGTTCAATGCATGGGCGAAGCAAATGAATTTGCCGACCTTGCCCTTTTCCTCGACAACACCGGCCGACGCAAGTAGCCACCCACGAAGAGAAGGAGAACAGGAGGTAAATGATTAGAATTCAACTCTATAAGTTTTGATATGTTGAGTTACGTGGGTACGGTTCTAATTAATGTTTCACTATCAATACACTATTGCAGATTGATACTCCTTCACATGCGAACTCAAGGGGCTTGATACTCCGACACCTCATCAGTTTCCTATTCTACAGGTGATTTTGTGCTTACTTGTTTGGATAAGGATATTTGTTTTTGGATTGTGTTGTGAAATGGTTAAGTTGGCTGTGAAATGGTCGAGTTCGCTGTGTTGTGTTGTCAGTATGCTTTGTTGATGTCATGTGTTGTTGTTGTTTGCTCTTCCTGCTCATTCTCCTCTTCCTTCTCCTTCTCCTCATTTTCCTCCTCCTTCTCTTTCTCCTTCTTCTTCTCCTTCTCCTTCTCCTCCTCCTCCTCCTTCTCTTTCTTCTCCTTCTCCTTCTCTTTCTCCTTCTCCTTCTCCTTCTTCTCCTCCTCCTTCTCTTTCCTCTCCTTCTCCTCCTCTTTCTCCTTCTCCTTCTCCTCCTCCTCCTCCTCCTCCTTCTTCTCCTTCTCCTTCTCTTTTTCCTTCTCCTTCTCCTTCTCCTTCTCCTTCTCTTTCTCATTAGGAAGCGGAGAAGGTAGGAGAGGCTGCCGGAGGGGTTGCCGGAGGGGCTGCCGGAGAGGCTGCAGCAGTTGTGCAGCCTGCAGCTGCTGCCCTTCGCGCTCGGGTTTTTATTTTATTTTTTTTTTTTTTTGGCACTCGTTTTGGTTTTTTTTTCTTTTTTTTTAACTAGCACCGAAGATACTTAGTTATGAATATTTATAGCTTGAAACAACCTTAAAAAAGCAATTTCACAAGTTTGAGGTTCATTTACAGTATTTACGGCTCGAAATGCCCTAAATGAGTTCTAACTTGCCCATTTTTCGTGATTTCAGCTAAATGCTTGATTTAACTCCTATATTACACCTAAGATACTTAGTTATGAATATTTATGGCTTGAAACGACCTAAAAAAAGCAAATCCACAAGTTTTAGGTTCATTTACAGTATTTACGGCTCGAAATGCCCTAAATGAGTTCTAACTTGCCCATTTTTCGTGATTTCAGCTCAATGCTTGATTTAACTCCTATATTACACCTAAGATACTTAGTTATGAATATTTATGGCTTGAAAAGACCTTAAAAAAGCAAATCCACAAGTTTTAGGTTCATTTACAGTATTTACGGCTCGAAATGCCCTAAATGAGTTCTAACTTGCCCATTTTTCGTGATTTCAGCTCAATGCTTGATTTAACTCCTATATTACACCTAAGATACTTAGTTATGAATATTTATGGCTTGAAAAGACCTTAAAAAAGAAAATCCACAAGTTTTAGGTTCATTTACAGTATTTACGGCTCGAAATGCCCTAAATGAGTTCTAACTTGCCCATTTTTCGTGATTTTAGCTCAATGCCTGATTTAACTCCAATATTACACCTAAGATACTTACTAATGAATATGTAAATGAAGTATCTTCGTAATTGGTGCAGGAAGAGACTCGTTGTGAACTTCTTCACCCGGGCGAATCATATGATGGACCTTTGCATGTTGTTGCCTATGGTAGTGCACAACCGGCCGAACAAGGTACGGTCCATGGCCGACCTCTTCTGCCTGAGCATTATTCTGTCGGGATCCATTCTGTGGTTCCCGGGTCCGAGGACCTCTTAGTACCTGTGCCCGTGGAGGAGGATGAGTTCACTACACTCTGGGCAGCAAAAGGTAGTTTTGTGCAATGGCCATCTGCTTGGATACGGTTGATGAACCAGGTAATTAAGATTTAGATTTCACGCTTTAATCCTTTCTTCCCAAGAGTTGGATGGAAATCTTTTCTAACCATTTGTGTGATCATACTTATTAGCCATTGAGGAAAAGCCAAACGCCAAAGAAGAGGGTGGAGGGGCCAAAGAACAGAAGTGAACATGGCTCGGTGAGTGGAAAGGCGTCGATGAAGAGCCCTTCACGAGGTTCAGCTACGCAAGCTACTCCATTAGTTGAACACACGGTGCTTCAATCGCTATCTCAAGAGTTAGCTTATTTGCACAACCGTGTTTGCGTGTTGCCTAATGACAGCCCCATCCAAATCCAACTTCCTAAGGAATGTTCCACTACGATGATGATGCGACGGCATGGCTATTCAAAGAAGATGTGAAGGAATTTCTAAGTGGTGCAATGCTTAACATTTCCCTCATTCAAATATCCATGAGGTAATTCAACTGGTACTCAATTTATGGTATTCAGTTTAGTGGTGTTTGTCGTTTGGTTTTTGATTAACATTGTGTTATCATGCATGCAGAGCACTCCAGGAGCAAATATGGGAGCTTGAATCTCCTTGTCAAGTTGGGTGGTTGTGCCCTGAGCAGATGTCCACTGCTAGAATCTTAGGCAACTCCGCTGACGTGTTGTACTATGCTGAACGGGGTATCAGGCAATCAGTGAGTGCAGGAGACAAGTTTATATTCGTCCCATACTATGAGGAGTACGTCTGATTACGCTAGTCAAGTTCATTTGTTTTCCCAGTTTATTTGTTGTAACAGGCTAACTATTGATTTGTTTGTCTCGTGTGTAGTTATCATTGGACCCTACTTGTGATTTGTGTTTCCAGTAACACAATCTTCTACTTTGATTCTGCTCGGTTACCTTAAGTAAGAAAGCGCCTCGTGAGGTCCATACTGCAAAAGTAAGCATCTAGTTTGTTTCACTTCTTGTTATTCATTTTCATATCTGAACTCCTATGTATTGATTATAAACGTCAAATTTGAACTTATTACTTTGATTTTTTGTAGTACCATGAATAAGATAAATCCTCGATCTCCTCGAGGTCCTACATGGAAAGCACCCAAGGTAATTCACCCATGATGTTGTGATTTTCTTACTGTACAATGCTTAAGATGTTGCTTATTTGCTATGCATTTTGATTCATGTGCTTTGTTCCTCATGCTAGTGCGCACAACAGGAAAACGGAGTTGACTGTGGCCTATACGTGATGAGATTCATGTATGACATAGTGATGAGTCATTGTACAGACACACGTCAGCTTGAAGAGGTATGCCATTTTGGTTGAAATTGCGTCCCAAAACCTCTTACTTGCTCTTTTCTTGTAATCTCAAGCATTAGTCACCTATAACTAAGTGATAATGACATGTTTTAACTAGTTATGAGTTCAAAAGACAGGAAAAATAGAAAATAGGCATCCTAGTAGCCAAAATAGCCTTACTTGAGCCATTTTGGTTGAAATTGCGTCCCAAAACCTCTTACTTGCTCTTTTCTTGTAATCTCAAGCATTAGTCACCTATAACTAAGTGATAACGACATGTTTTAACTAGTTATGAGTTCAGAAGACATGAATTGTAGAAAATAGGCATCCTAGTAGCCAAAATGGCCTTACTTGAGCCATTTTGGTTGAAATTGCGTCCCAAAACCTCTTACTTGCTCTTTTCTTGTAATCTCAAGCATTAGTCACCTATAACTAAGTGATAATGACATGTTTTAACTAGTTATGAGTTCAATAGACATGAATTGTAGAAAATAGGCATCATAGTAGCCAAAATGGCCTTACTTGAGCCAGTTTGGTTGAAATTGCGTCCCAAAACCTCTTACTTGCTCTTTTCTTGTAATCTCAAGAATTAGTCACCTACAACTAAGTGATAATGACATGTTTTAACTAGTTATGAGTTCAATAGTAAAGAAATATAGAAAATAGGCATCCTAGTAGCCAAAATGGCCTTACTTGAGCCATTTTGGTTGAAATTGCGTCCCAAAACCTCTTACTTGCTCTTTTCTTGTAATCTCAAGCATTAGTCACCTATCACTAAGTGATAATGACATTTTTTAACTAGTTATGAGTTCAATAGACATGAATTGTAGAAAATAGGCATCATAGTAGCCAAAATGGCCTTACTTGAGCCAGTTTGGTTGAAATTGCGTCCCAAAACCTCTTACTTGCTCTTTTCTTGTAATCTCAAGCATTAGTCACCTATAACTAAGTGATAATGACATTTTTTAACTAGTTATGAGTTCAATAGACAAGAAATATAGAAAATAGGCATCCTAGTAGCCAAAATGGCCTTACTTGAGCCAGTTTGGTTGAAATTGCGTCCCAAAACCTCTTACTTGCTCTTTTCTTGTAATCTCAAGCATTAGTCACCAATAACTAAGCGATAATGACATGTTTTAACTATTTATGAGTTCAAAAGAAAGGAAATATAGAAAATAGGCATCCTAGTAGCCAAAATGGCCTTACTTGAGCCATTTTGGTTGAAATTGCGTCCCAAAACCTCTTACTTGCTCTTTTCTTGTAATCTCAAGCATTAGTCACCTATAACTAAGTGATAATGACATGTTTTAACTAGTTATGAGTTCAGAAGACTAAATTGTAGAAAATAGGCATCCTAGTAGCCAAAATGGCCTTACATGAGCCATTTTGGTTGAAATTGCGTCCCAAAACCTCTTACTTGCTCTTTTCTTGTAATCTCAAGCATTAGTCACCTATAACTAAGTGATAATGACATGTTTTTACTAGTTATGAGTTCAATAGACATGAATTGTGGAAAATAGGCATCATAGTAGCCAAAATGGCCTTACTTGAGCCAGTTTGGTTGAAATTGCGTCCCAAAACCTCTTACTTGCTCTTTTCTTGTAATCTCAAGCATTAGTCACCTATAACTAAGTGATAATGACATGTTTTAACTAGTTATGAGTTCAATAGACAAGAAATATAGAAAATAGGCATCCTAGTAGCCAAAATGGCCTTACTTGAGCCATTTTGGTTGAAATTGCGTCCCAAAACCTCTTACTTGCTCTTTTCTTGTAATCTCAAGCATTAGTCACCTATAACTAAGTGATAATGACATGTTTTAACTAGTTATGAGTTCAAAAGACAGGAAATATAGAAAATATGCATCCTAGTAGCCAAAATGGCCTTACTTGAGCCATTTTGGTTGAAATTGCGTCCCAAAACCTCTTACTTGCTCTATTCTTGTAATCTCAAGCATTAGTCACCTATAACTAAGTGATAATGACATGTTTTAACTAGTTATGAGTTCAGAAGACATGAATTGTAGAAAATAGGCATCCTAGTAGCCAAAATGGCCTTACTTGAGCCATTTTGGTTGAAATTGCGTCCCAAAACCTCTTACTTGCTCTTTTCTTGTAATCTCAAGCATTAGTCACCTATAACTAAGTGATAATGACATGTTTTAACTAGTTATGAGTTCAATAGACTTAAATTTAAGAAAATAGGCATCATAGTAGCCAAAATGGCCTTACTTGAGCCAGTTTGGTTGAAATTGCGTCCCAAAACCTCTTACTTGCTCTTTTCTTGTAATCTCAAGCATTAGTCACCTATAACTAAGTGATAATGACATGTTTTAACTAGTTATGAGTTCAAAAGACAGGAAATATAGAAAATATGCATCCTAGTAGCCAAAATGGCCTTACTTGAGCCATTTTGGTTGAAATTGCGTCCCAAAACCTCTTACTTGCTCTATTCTTGTAATCTCAAGCATTAGTCACCTATAACTAAGTGATAATGACATGTTTTAACTAGTTATGAGTTCAGAAGACATGAATTGTAGAAAATAGGCATCCTAGTAGCCAAAATGGCCTTACTTGAGCCATTTTGGTTGAAATTGCGTCCCAAAACCTCTTACTTGCTCTTTTCTTGTAATCTCAAGCATTAGTCACCTATAACTAAGTGATAATGACATGTTTTAACTAGTTATGAGTTCAATAGACATGAATTGTAGAAAATAGGCATCATAGTAGCCAAAATGGCCTTACTTGAGCCAGTTTGATTGAAATTGCGTCCCAAAACCTCTTACTTGTTCTTTTCTTGTAATCTCAAGCATTAGTCACCTATAACTAAGTTATAATGACATGTTTTAACTAGTTATGAGTTCAATAGACATGAATTGTAGAAAATAGGCATCATAGTAGCCAAAATGGCCTTACTTGAGCCAGTTTGGTTGAAATTGCGTCCCAAAACCTCTTACTTGCTCTTTTCTTGTAATCTAAAGCATTAGTCACCTATAACTAAGTGATAATGACATGTTTTAACTAGTTATGAGTTCAATAGACAAGAAATATAGAAAATAAGCATCCTAGTAGCCAAAATGGCCTTACTTGAGCCATTTTGGTTGAAATTGCGTCCCAAAACCTCTTACTTGCTCTTTTCTTGTAATCTCAAGCATTAGTCACCTATAACTAAGTGATAATGACATGTTTTAACTAGTTATGAGTTCAGAAGACATGAATTGTAGAAAATAGGCATCCTAGTAGCCAAAATGGCCTTACATGAGCCATTTTGGTTGAAATTGCGTCCCAAAACCTCTTACTTGCTCTTTTCTTGTAATCTCAAGCATTAGTCACCTATAACTAAGTGATAATGACATGTTTTTACTAGTTATGAGTTCAATAGACATGAATTGTAGAAAATAGGCATCGTAGTAGCCAAAATGGCCTTACTTGAGCCATTTTGGTTGAAATTGCGTCCCAAAACCTCTTACTTGCTCTTTTCTTGTAATCTCAAGCATTAGTCACCTATAACTAAGTGATAATGACATGTTTTAACTAGTTATGAGTTCAATAGACATGAATTGTAGAAAATAGGCATCATAGTAGCCAAAATGGCCTTACTTGAGCCAGTTTGGTTGAAATTGCGTCCCAAAACCTCTTACTTGCTCTTTTCTTGTAATCTCAAGCATTAGTCACCTATAACTAAGTGATAATGACATGTTTTAACTAGTTATGAGTTCAAAAGACAGGAAATATAGAAAATATGCATACTAGTAGCCAAAATGGCCTTACTTGAGCCATTTTGGTTGAAATTGCGTCCCAAAACCTCTTACTTGCTCTATTCTTGTAATCTCAAGCATTAGTCACCTATAACTAAGTGATAATAACATGTTTTAACTAGTTATGAGTTCAGAAGACATGAATTGTAGAAAATAGGCATCCTAGTAGCCAAAATGGCCTTACTTGAGCCATTTTGGTTGAAATTGCGTCCCAAAACCTCTTACTTTCTCTATTCTTGTAATCTCAAGCATTAGTCACCTATAACTAAGTGATAATGACATGTTTTAACTAGTTATGAGTTCAGAAGACATGAATTGTAGAAAATAGGCATCCTAGTAGCCAAAATGGCCTTACTTGAGCCATTTTGGTTGAAATTGCGTCCCAAAACCTCTTACTTGCTCTTTTCTTGTAATCTCAAGCATTAGTCACCTATAACTAAGTGATAATGACATGTTTTAACTAGTTATGAGTTCAATAGACATGAATTGTAGAAAATAGGCATCATAGTAGCCAAAATGGCCTTACTTGAGCCAGTTTGGTTGAAATTGCGTCCCAAAACCTCTTACTTGCTCTTTTCTTGAAATCTCAAGCATTAGTCACCTATAACTAAGTGATAATGACATGTTTTAACTAGTTATGAGTTCAATAGACAAGAAATATAGAAAATAGGCATCCTAGTAGCCAAAATGGCCTTACTTGAGCCATTTTGGTTGAAATTGCGTCCCAAAACCTCTTACTTGCTCTTTTCTTGTAATCTCAAGCATTATTCACCTATAACTAAGTGATAATGACATGTTTTAATTAGTTATGAGTTCAATAGACATGAATTGTAGAAAATAGGCATCCTAGTAGCCAAAATGGTCTTACTTGAGCCATTTTGGTTGAAATTGCGTCCCAAAACCTCTTACTTGCTCTTTTCTTGTAATATCAAGCATTAGTCACCTATAACTAAGTGATAATGACATGTTTTAACTAGTTATGAGTTCAATAGACATGAATTGTAGAAAATAGGCATCCTAGTAGCCAAAATGGCCTTACTTGAGCCATTTTGGTTGAAATTGCGTCCCAAAACCTCTTACATGCTCTTTTCTTGTAATCTCAAGCATTAGTCACCTATAACTAACCCCAATTATTATTATTTCACTTCTACTAACTCACGTTTTGTGTATTCTAAGTTTTGCAAGGGGCAAACGGGACTTCCATACACGAGCAAGGAACTCCATGTAATTCGGGAGATGTTGGCGACCTACATCACATTTAATTTGTAAATATCGTCATACATTTTTGTAATATATCATCTCTTCATCAATCCTAGCCTTAGCTTATTATTTATGTACTATACATGAAACATTTTTCTAATTTATTATATAATCTCTTGCAATTGTTATTATTAATTATTTATGTTTTGTTATTAATGTTACTAATTATTGTTACTATTATCATATATAATAATAATAATAATTATTATTATTATTATTACTATTATAATATTAATAATTATTATTATTATTAATATAATAATAATAATATTGCAGCCAAAAAAAAAAACAGGTCAATATTAGTGCAGCCAAAAAAAAAATACAACAAAAAACAGGTCAATATTAGTGCAGCCCAAAAAAAAAATAAACAAAACAGGTCATTGGCTTTGGCAACGGTTAACCGTTGCCAACTCACGCAATTGGCAACGGTTAACCGTTGCCAATTACTTTTTTTAAAAAAAAAATGCGGCATTGTCAATGGCAACGGTTAACCGTTGCCAATTGCTTGAGTTGGCAACGGTTTTAAACCGTTGCCAATTATTTTGGGATTTAGCAACCCTCAAATACTCAACGGTTCAAAACCGTTGCCTTTGGGGGGGTTTGAACCGTTGCCAATTTGTTGGTTTCGTGTAGTGGTGGCAGGTGCTGATTGGTCCACGTGGCGGGAAAAAATCCCCTAAACACCACTGATAAAGAGCTAAGAGTTTGAGTACTTTGACTCATCAAATTCATATCAACCATTCTTTTTCACTTTCATATAAAGATATAAACACTAATATAGGTCACATGTACAAAAGTCACAAAATGACAAATAATATACAAAACCTGACAATTAATCTAGCAAAAATGACATCAAACATATGTTAAATGATATTAAACCTTTACGAGAGAGTGAGGGATAGCTCAAGTGGTTAAAGCTTTTCTCCCGATTTCAGAAGATTTTGGGATCAATTCTCACCTCGCCCTTGTGGCTCTCTAAACACCAAAAATAAAATGATAATAAACCTTTATCAATTGACAATAAAGATTTATCAAATGACCGTAAATATATTTAAAATTATAATAAATTTTTATCAATCACACTACATATGTATTATTTCAGCCTTAAATTAAACCCTAAACCTTCTAAACCCAAACCCTTAAACCCAAAACCTTTTTAACCCAAACCCTTAAACCCTTTCAAACCCTAAGTAACTTCTTATAGTAAATTTCAATATATCTTATGAAAATATGAAGGGGTATTATGAAGATATGAATGGTAATTATGATGATATCTTTACAAGGGTAATGAAGACATGCACTTGTAAATTGGCATATAATTATTACGAAATCTTGCCACATGGTGGAAAATAAGTATTGTTAACAAACTTTTCATAATATCATTAAAACCAAATATAATTACAAGAATGAGAACCACATTGTTGCTTAAGGCAATATAAGTAATTTTTTTTTTTTTTTTTGACAAAAGCAAATGATATTAATAAGATCAGGGTTTACAGCATACTAAATCAAACCTAAACCTTACGAAATGGCTTTTAACATTTAAGCCTTTCCAACTTTCGACACTAAAAACAAAGAAACATAACTGGAATTGGCCGAAAAGGTTGCGAAACAAGACCTTTTTATAGGCCAAAGAGCGGATACCTACCTTCAAACACAAAGAGAGCAGAGAGTATCGAAACCGTTTGATCATGGCTAGTTTAACTACACCTAGTGGGATCAACTTATCACTACATAAGGTCTTCAAATCGATCACATGGACATGTGACCTATCATTCCTAAGTTGTTCTTGTTTGTAAAAAAGCTTTAATAACGTCGAGGCTCGTGAAACCCCAAAAAGTTTAGGCGCCTGCTTCGGATAGAAAACATCAAGAGTGATGATCACAATGATCACTCCAATGAAAGGAGCAGAATGACAATCATAGTCATTCCACCATAAAACACACCACACCCTAGCCATGACCAACTTCTCATTCGTCCCCCATACAACGGCAACCCAAGTTACCTCTCTCGACACAACTACACCAAATCCCTTAACAAGGTATCCAGACTCCCTCCTCATACAACCATCCAATAAATTATAGCCAAAACAACCAGAAAACCAGTACAACAACCAAGACAGGCTAAATTAAACCATACATGACTTTAAAAAACAAAGCAGACTCTGAATAGCAATAAAAGCATACATAATTAAAAACGACCAAATAGAGAGCCCCTTTCGGATCTTAACTCCGAAACCAAAAAAACAACGAACCTCAAAACCCTAACCCTAACTTCACCGTTTCCGTCACGAAACACTCTTGACGACGGCGTTAGGCCTAGCCTCCAGCGCAAGGGCCCACGAAACCCTAACCCTAACTTTACCGTTTCCGTCACGGTCAAAATTACCAATGACCTTTATGACGGCGGCGTTAGGCTTAGTCCTTAGACCGCTTGTCTCGCTGGCGAGATCCTTTGACAGTGAAACTTCCACTCCAAGGTGGATAAAAGGGGCTACTCTAACCTTCTAGCCGTAAAAGGGTTACAAACCCCTTCAAGGCCGTACTTAAGAGGACAAAAGAGAAGGAAATGCGCGGCGCTGGGGTTGAAAACGCCCCACAGCAGAACGGAATGGGGAAAAGAGAAGGGAAAAGAGGAGGGAGAGAAGAAGGGGATGACGGCCGGAGCTACACCGCAGCGGCGCCGTAAACTCGGGGACGAAGAAGAAGACAACAGGGGACGAAGGAAGATATAAGGCCGGCGAGGCAAAAGTACGGGCGGCGAAGGTGGATTACAAGGGGAAGAAGGAGGAAACTCACCGGAGAAACGGCTGCGGCGCCGGATCTCCGGTGAGCACCTAGGTTTCCGGCAGGGGACTTGCTTGGAGGAGGAGAGAGAACAAAGCTTTCTGTTTTTAGAGAGAGAACGAATTGTCTTTCAATCAATAGCCTTCTAGTCTTGAGGTTGGGAGTTTAATTCCTAGTAGAGGCACTTTTAAGGCAATATAAGTAACAATTAAGTTTTCTTGAATAACAATCATTATATTGACAATCATAATTTTGCTTATGACAATCAAAATTTTGTTTATGATGATATAAATATTTTAATTACAATGTATTTTACAATGAGAACCATATAATGCTTATGACTTTAGTAGTTTTACAAATGAATAACAGTAATACAATATGACAGTATTGTATTCAAATTGTTGACATTCATAAGGCAATTTACGACAATATAATAAAAACATGATAATATAACAAACTAATTAGACTAATAAGACTAACAAACTAATGACATTATATTTTCAAGTTTAAGGAGAGAGCTGGAATGAGGCAAAGAGAAAAGATTGGCAAAGGAGAGAGAAAAGAGGTAATTTTTTTCCCCTTCAATTACCGTATCCTTTTGTTTTTTCTTTTTTTTATTTATTTTTTATTTTTTATTTTTTATTATTATTATTATCTTGCCTTTTTTGTATTTTATTATTTTGGCTCTGGTCCCACCCGCATCCTGCTTTGTAATGTAGTCTGGGTCCTACACCGTTACTAAATGAGTAAATGACCCCCGTTCCTTTGTTATGTATTATCAAATGGAGTATTACACTCCATTACTACTTTCTCAACTTATGAAGATTTGAAGGGTAATTATGATGACTTCTTTACAAGGGTAATTAAGATATGCTCTTGTAAATGGATTATAACTATGTTGGATTATAATGAGTAATCATATATGGATTTTATAATCATAACTAAGCTAACATAAATTGGCATATATTATTAAGAAATCTTGCCACATAATGGGAAAAAATTATTACTAACAAACTTTTTATGATATCATTAAAACCAAATATAATTACAAGGTTTTTTTTTACAATGAGAACGTGCCGTTTTGTCGCTTAAGGCAATATAAGTAACAATTAATAAAATTTTGCTTATGACAATCAAAATTTTGTTTATGACAATATAAAATATGATAACTACAATGTATTTAACAAGGAGAACCATATAATGCTTATAACTTAAGTAGTTTTACAACTGATTAACAGTATAACACTATGACAATCATATTTTGCTATTGACAGTATTATATTCAGATTGTTGACAGTTATAAGCCTGAAATGATTTTTTGATCGACACGAGTAGTAGCAGCATTGCCATTGAGCAACAGTATCATCGAGAAGCAGCATCGAGGATCAACCAGCAGATCAACAAGGATGTTCAATAGATTGTTGAATCACTACACAAATAAAAAAAGATTTGACAGCTAAGGACAAGATAGGACGTCATCAACCAGAATGTTCAATATATATAGATTCTTGGATCACTCCAAGGAACAATTTGTATAAGGCATATATGACACTCAGAAAAAGGATGGTAGTCAATTTTATAAGCTGGCATATGATAGGTTTTTCCACGAAAGTAACTCTAAACCAAGTATTGAATTACAAATAGAGCCATGAAAGAGCAAGAGAGAGAAAGTGGGCAAGTACTTCACAAAATGGATAACAACTCTTTCCTGGTAGAAAGACTTGCCCTATAAAGACTAACAAGACAATTGGGAAACCCCAAAGTTGGATCAAGCCAATTTGGTATGGGTGAAATTGGGTCTGATTCTAGTCCCTAGGTGTACTCATAAATTTGCCTCCTATGTCAAAATAAAACTAAAAAACCATTTGCCTCACAGGTTTAAGAAAACTAAAAATGAAAGTGTCTCCGTTTGACATCTTTTCGTCATATAATACAATCCTACATCCCTCCATGGATAGGGGCGAAAACACTACGACGGCAGGCAGGGGAGAGGGAAAGGCAGCAACATGTAGTAATACGATTTCTAACCCCCATGACACATAATCCAAACATATAAATTACAGATCGAATGCACAGACACTCACACACGATTAAAGTAATATATAATGCAATCAGGTAATTAGCAACCTAAACCAAGGATCAAGACACATAATATCTGTCAAAACACTCTGCAGTCATGATAGGTTAAGAGAATCATGGTTCTGCATGTTAGGTAAAAGATTTTCAGTCGGTTTCCAAGTCCATGTCTTCACCTTACCACTTTCAGAAGCTCTGCTCGAAACTTTTCAACTCACGAGCCATTGACATGATATTCTTCTCCATAAAAGCTTTCCTATATATAACACGAGCAAATTTACCTAAAATAAATAAGGAACTTGAAATCAGCAAAAGATATGAACAAGGTGTTTCTTTACAAAAGGCTTGAAGGTGATGTTAAAGTTATGTGCTTCTTCCATTAATTATTTGTTTTATTTAGTTTCAACTTTGATTAGCTATTTTAAAGCTAATCAAAATGAGAATGAACTGTGAGGCAGTCTTAATCTCTTAATATGAGGAAAATACCTCTGGGAGATTGGGACTCATGGTATTTGTCGAGCAGAGACACAAGGCGTCTATCCTGTGTATTCTCTTCCAGGGCCTGCAAAAGAGAGCAAAATTAAGAGTTGAATACAACAAAACCTACATTATTTTTATTTAACAAAACCGCTAGCCAAACCTCTACTATTTGCATGACACTGTGATTGACAACCAAATTCAAGAGCAAAGCATTCCGTGGTAAAAAAAGACTTGGGTTGAGACTTAGAGACTTTAAGATTATGCAATTGATAATCCGGAACAGCTTATGTGGTTCACATTTCACATCTCCGGCTTATATATCCTAAAACAAGATGCTCCTACAACACCATTGACCATATCATAATAATACTTCTTAATTTTTTTAAAAACCATATCATGATAGTTTAAGATTATCTCAAATTGATGTGAATCAAGAGGGAAATTCTTTTGAAGAGCCAATCATATTGGTTTTAAGTCCAATAGGATTCAAGCTTGGAGTGAAGAATCAAGAATGGGTAACATGCGCAGCCATTGAAAAGAAGTCAAGGACCAGTTGGGTTCCGACACGGCAGCGGCGGCGACGCGCCGATCTGGGTGCCACGCGCCGGCTCCCTAGCTCCGGCCTGAGTCCAGCTACAAGGCGGTGGGGCGAGTGTCAGTGGTGGCGGCGCGCGTGAGGTGGTGGTTCGGCGGCAATACGAGAAGAAAGATTTTCTTAACTTAGGTTTTTCTAGAGTTTTTGCTTATAAGTTTTTACCTTTCACTTGAAAGGTTTTTTCTTGGTTTAAGCAATTAGGTTTCTTCTTAATTTATGTTATTTTAGTTTAAAATAATTTCTAAGTCAATTAGGAATTGTTTTAAGAAGTTTTAGGTTAATTAGAACTAGTCTTATTACTAGTTTCCTAGTTCCATTAGAATTGGTTTTCCTATTCTATCTAGGATACTTGGGGATCAAGGCTAGGGTTTTATCCTAGTTTTATTAGACATAGAATTCAGTAGCTTAGCCTATAAATAATGTAATTTTCGTTATTTTTCAATAACATTCGAAAATCATTAAAATTCAAGTTTATTGTTTAGCTTAATTGCTTACAATCTCTTTCATTAGTTTTCAATTCAAGGAGTTGTTTTGATAATTAGTTCGGGCAACACTTAGTTCTAGGAGTAGTCTAAGTTTTGTTCTTCAAAATACTTAGTTCCAAGAGTGGTCTAGGTAGTTTGAGAGGCGTTGAATTCGTTCCAGGAGTGGTCGCTTTCAAGGTCATATCCGGTTTGCTATCTTTAAGTTGTTCGATTTCTACAAAGAATTTCGAAGACTTATTTTAATTGTGTGAGTTTGGACTCTTTACTAAGTTAAGGGGTTTAAATCCACATCAAATTGGTATCAGATTTGGGGAGATTTTGATCGTTCCACAACTCGTTCTTACAAGGCGCACTCGTTCTCGGATTTCCGGTTTTCTGTCATCTTCAGAGGGCTCGTTCTCCTTCGTTACGAGGTCTTTTGAGGCGATTCTTTTTTTTATTTTGGGCGAAATTTTGTCTACTTTCTACCTGTAATATTTCAGAATTTTTGGTTGTCGTTTGCTATTAAATTGGACTGTTTTCCGCAACGGTGTCAGTTTGGTCCGAGTTATTGCTTCTTGTTTTTGTGTGTGCGTTTTTATTCGAAGTTGTGCTGTGATCTTTTGTGGGAATTACCTGTGAGGGTAGGGTCCCATTAGGACTGTTTTTATCTTATAATCATGGAGGACGCCTTGAGCAAAATCATGAACGAAATTGCACGTTTACAAGATCAAACGGAGGCGCGTTTTGATGCGTTTTCAAAGCTTTTACTTGATAAAAAGAAAAAGAAAAAAACGTGATGATAGTGATAGTGATGCTTCTAGTTGTGACGATGATAATCATAATAAGAATAAGATTGATGATAAAGGTATCAAGCTTGATGATTTTACGGGTCTAGGAAGCCCCGAAGATTTTCTTGAGTGGGCGAGACAATTAGAGAAAATTTCAGATTATAAGGGTTTTGATGATTCCCAACGTTTCAAGATTGCTTATATTAGACTCACTAAGAATGCGGGAATTTGGTTCGATAATTTGAAAGCACGACGTGCTAGGGAAGGAAAAGAAAAAATCAAGACTTGGACGGTTTTGAAAAGGAAAATGCGTTCTAAATATCTTCCACATGATTTCGAACAAACTCTATATGTGAGACTCACTATGTTGGTACAAGGTACTAAGAGTGTTAATGAATATATTGCTGAATTTGATAAACTAACCTCTCTTTGTGATTTGGATGAAAAAGAACCATTGAGGATTGCTAGGTTCCTTAAAGGTCTAAATCGCACTATTTCTAGGAAGATTGAATTGAGTACATATGAGTCATTCAATGATGTGTGCAAACTAGCTTTAAAGATTGAAAGTCATTGGCTCGAAGATAAGAAGAGCACGAGTACAAAGACTTTTGGTACCAAGTTCTCACAAGGAACCGGAACAAGCAAAACTTTCAAGCCTTTTAAACCGAGTTCCTACGAGTCTAAGGGAGAAAGCTCAACAAGTGGAGAAAAGAATTTTGTTAAGATATCTAAAGAAGAGTTCGAATCCCGAATTAGGTGTTTCAAATGTCAAGGAAAGGGACATAGGTCGGATCAATGTCCTTCCAAGAAAGCTCTCACAATAAGACAATACGAACAACAAGTAGAAGAAGAGAAACACATAGTTTTTGGGTGTGACGATGAGGAATCTGAAACTAAGGCAACAAGTATTGAGGAAGAGAACGATGAGATTGATCCCGAAGATGATGAAAGAGTGCTTGTGGTAAGGAAGATCCTCCATGCCGAAGCAAACCCTAACAAATCTCAACGTGAAAACTTATTCCATACTCGTTGCAAAGTAGGAGATATCTCATGCTAGGTGATCATTGATAGTGGTTCATGTACTAATGTGGTGTCCACAGAGATGGTTACTAAGCTCAACCTTCCAACAAGGGTACATGAGAATCCTTACAATTTGAGTTGGCTTGATGATTCTAAGGGACTTCATGTGAAGAAACAAACCTTAGTAAGCTTTTCCATTGGCAAATACAAAGAAAAGTTATGGTGTGATGTTGTTCCTATGAGTGCTTGTCACCTCCTTTTAGGGAGACCTTGGCAATTTGATCGTCAAGTTACGCAAGATGGTGAGGCAAATACTTATTCGGTCAAAGTAGGAAACAAAAGGTTCAAACTCAATCCTCTACCTCCTAATTCAAGTTACGGTCATGCCAAAGATAAAGAGAAGCAAGTGTCGAATTTCTTTTTGAATGCTAAGGAACTTGAGAGTGAAGTAGAAAAGGGAGCCACGGTCTTTGCCTTAGTGATAAAAGAGGCGAAATCCAAAAGTTCCTCAACAAACATGCACATAGAAGAGTTGCTAGACGAATTTAAGGATGTGTTCCCGGAGGAACTTCCTAAAGGTCTACCTCCTTTGCGTGGAATAGAGCATGCTATTGATCTTATTCCCGGAGCTCCTCTACCTAATAAACCAGCCTATAGGTGCGATCCTACGGCTTCCCAAGAGCTTCAAAGACAAATAGAGGAATTGATTGAAAGAGGCTATGTTCGTGAAAGCATGAGCCCTTGTGCGTTTCCAGCTTTACTAGTTCCAAAGAAAGATGGTACATGGAGAATGTATATTGATTCAAGAGCGGTCAACAACATTACTATCAAGTATCGATTTCCTATGCCAAGACTAGAAGATATGCTTGATGAGTTACATGGTTCTACCATATTTTCCAAGATCGATCTTAGAAGTGGCTACCATCAAATGCGAATTAGAGAAGGAGATGAATGGAAGACTGCTTTCAAAACTAAGCAAGGATTATATGAATGGATGGTCATGCCTTTTGGGCTATGCAATGCGCCAAGTTCATTCATGAGGCTCATGAACGAGGTACTTCGACCCTTCTTAAATAAGTTCATTGTCGTTTACCTTGATGATATATTAGTCTATAGTCGAGATAATATTGAGCATATTGATCATCTTAGAAGATTATTTGAAACCTTAAGAGAACAACAACTATATGGCAAACTTGAAAAGTGCTCATTCATGGTTCCAAGTATTTCTTTTCTTGGTTATATTATTTCGGGAAAGGGTATTGAAGTGGATCCCGAAAAGGTGGCTGCTATTTCTACTTGGGTGGCGCCTAAAAACATTCGTGAAGCACGTAGTTTTCATGGTCTTGCATCGTTCTATAGAAGGTTCATTAGAAACTTTTCTAGTATCATGGCACCTTTCACGGAATTGATGAAGAAAGGGGACTTTGTGTGGACTAATTCGGCGCAACAAGCATTTGAGACAATCAAGGAAAGACTATGCAATACATCGGTTCTAGCTTTGCCTAACTTTGATAAATTGTTTGAGGTTGAATGTGATGCAAGTGGAGCAGGTATAGGTGCAGTTCTAAGGCAAGAAGCACGACCTATCTCTTACTTTAGTGAGAAACTAAGTGGTGCAAAGTTGAACTACTCTAACTAATATCGTGAATTCTATGCCATTGTACGTGCTTTAGATCATTGGTCTCATTACTTAAGACCAAAACCTTTTGTGCTACATTCGGATCATGAAGCTTTGAAGTATATCCATGGACAACAAAATTTGAATTATAGACATGCCAAGTGGGTTGAGTTCCTACAATCTTTTACGTTTTCTTCAAAGTACAAGGAAGGCAAGGCAAATGTGGTTGACGATGCACTATCAAGGAGATCTTATTTGCTAGCCATGGTGGATGCTAGGATCATTGGTTTTGACCAAATACTTGATTTGTATGCAACATGTCCGGATTTGGCAAAAGAGTACAAAGACCCTTCACGCAATTTTGTGCTTCAAGATGGCTTCATATTTCGAGGTAACAAGCTTTGAAGTATATCCATGGACAACAAAAGTTGAATTATAGACATGCCAAGTGGGTTGAGTTCCTACAATCTTTTACGTTTTCTTCAAAGTACAAGGAAGGCAAGGCAAATGTGGTTGACGATGCACTATCAAGGAGATCTTATTTGCTAGCCATGGTGGATGCTAGGATCATTGGTTTTGACCAAATACTTGATTTGTATGCAACATGTCCGGATTTGGCAAAAGAGTACAAAGACCCTTCACGCAACTTTGTGCTTCAAGATGGCTTCATATTTCGAGGTAACAAACTTTGTATTCCTCAATGTGGTGTGCGTGAATTGCTTATTAGAGAAGTGCATAGTGGTGCAATTGCGGGGCACTTTGGTGTTCACAAAATAGTTGATATGCTTAGTGAATATTTCTATTGGCCAAAGATGATCAAGGATGTTCAAAGTGTGATTTCAAGATGTGCTACTTGTCAAAAGGCAAAGAGTTCTTTTTCAAAGGGCTTATATACACCTCTTCCAGTTCCAGATTGTCCTTGGGATAGTGTTAGCATGGACTTCATTGTTGGACTACCACGAACTCAAAGAGGGAAGGATGCTATTATGGTTGTAGTTGATAGATTCTCAAAGATGGCTCATCACTTTGTTCCAATGCACAAGACGGATGATGCGCAACATGTAGCTAATATATACTTCAAGGAAATTGTTCGAGTTCATGGAGTTCCTAGAAGCATAGTTTCGGATAGGGACTCAAAGTTCCTTAGTCACTTTTGGAAGTGTTTGTGGAAGCTACTTGGAACAAAGCTCATGTTTAGTACTTCTCATCATCCTCAAACAGATGGTCAAACTGAGGTAACCAATCGAACCTTAGGTACTTTACTTAGAGGGTTGATTAGTAAGACTCAAAAGGATTGGGATATGAGACTGCCATGCAGAGTTTGCTTATAATCGGTCACCTTCATCAACAACACAACAAGCTCCATTTGAAGTTGTTTATGGTATTAATCCGTTCTTGCCTATTGATTTGCTGCCATTAAACAAAGAGGACATCCATATTGATGCTAAGAAACGGCTTGAAGTTTTTAAGAGGACATGTGAACAAGTTAAATCAAAGATTGAGAAGATGAATAACTTGTACAAAGCAAGGTCAAACAGAAAGCGCAAGCAACCTACATTCAAGCCGGGAGATCTTGTTTGGTTACACTTAAGGAAGGAAAGATTTCCAAGCAAAAGGAAGAACAAGCTCATGCCTAGAGCCGATAGCCCTTTTGAGGTTTTAGAAGCTTATGGTGATAGTGCTTACAAACTTCATTTACCAAGCGAATATGGTAATGTAAGTGCTACTTTCAATGTTGGTGATTTGTCTCCTTACCTAGATGATGTGAATTTGAGGACAAATTCTTTTGAAGAGGGGGAGAATGATGTGAATCAAGAGGGAAATTCTTTTGAAGAACCAATCATATTGGTTTTAAGTCCAATAGGGTTCGAGCTTGGAGTGAAGAATCAAGAATGGGTAACATGCGCAGCCATTGAAGAAGAAGTCAAGGACCAGTTAGGTTCCGACGACAGCAGCGGCGGCGACGCGCCGATCTGGGTGCCACGCGCCGGCTCCCTAGCTCCGGCCTGAGTTCAGCTACAAGGCGGTGGGACGCGTGTCAGTGGTGGCGGCGCGCGTGAGGTGGTGGTTCGGCGGCAATACGAGAAGAAAGATTTTCTTAACTTAGGTTTTTCTAGAGTTTTTGCTTACAAGTTTTTACCCTTCACTTGAAAGGGTTTTTCTTGGTTTAAGCAATTAGGTTTCTTCTTAATTTATGTTATTTTAGTTTAAAATAATTTCTAAGTCAATTAGGAATTGTTTTAAGAAGTTTTAGGTTAATTAGAACTAGTCTTATTACTAGTTTCCTAGTTCCATTAGAATTGGTTTTCCTATTCTATCTAGGATACTTGGGGATCAAGGCTAGGGTTTTATCCTAGTTTTATTAGACATAGAATTCAGTAGCTTAGCCTATAAATAATGTAATTTTCGTGATTCTTCAATAACATTCGAAAATCATTAAAATTCAAGTTTATTGTTTAGCTTAATTGCTTACAATCTCTTTCACTAGTTTTCAATTTAAGGAGTTGTTTTGATAATTAGTTCGGGCAACACTTAGTTCTAGGAGTAGTCTAAGTTTTGTTCTTCAAAATACTTAGTTCCAGGAGTGGTCTAGGTAGTTTGAGAGGCGTTGAATTCGTTCTAGGAGTGGCCGCTTTCAAGGTGATATCCAGTTTGCTATCTTTAAGTTGTTCGATTTCTGCAAAGAATTTCGAAGACTTATTTTAATTGTGTGAGTTTTGACTCTTTACTAGGTTAAGGTGTTTAAATCCACATCACAAATTCTCAATTCTTCAAAGTTTCTAATATACTCCTAATCACAAACCTAAGGGTGTCCAAATACTCCTATAATCATATTACTAAATCCATTATCATCACGCAATGGCTTATAAGAGGTAGACAAAGCACAAGGACATGTCACTATTCCACTTGAATTAATGACAAGAATAATTCAAAGCTAAAAATATACTCGATAATGACTATTGACTCGCTTAGCTCCATTAGCTCACAAAATGCTCCTCTAATCAGCAACTTGTTCTATTGTACTTTAATGCACTAGAGCTTTAGTTACACATACATTAGATTGCCTAACATACATTAGCAGTAATTAAAGCTACACATTAACATGGGTATTAGCAAATACAATTGGACCAATCTTCAATCAAATTCTAACAACCCCAATTCCCAACTTTTTTTATTTTTTTTTGAAGGAGAAAGGTAGCGCAGCCATTTATTAAATTAAATAAAGTTCCGCCAAAGTCGTAATACTCTGGGGAAACGAACCAATACAAACAAGTTCAGAATTGCTACCCATATCCCACCTGGCAACCATGTGTGCAACGGTATTACAAGCCCTCTTAATATGGAAAAAACAAAACTGATCAAAAATAAACTATCAATATAAATGTCATCATAAACCAGAAATAAAGGAGAATAGCCACTGATCCTTCTTCTTACAGATTGCACAACACTGATGGCGTCACATTCCACTACTACCTTGGAGTACCCAAGTCTCCTTGCCACCTGAAGCCCATAACGCACAGCCATAGCTTCTGCTACCTCTGGAGTAGTTGCTGGACACCTTCTAGTCGCACACACAAGAAGACATCCTTCACTATCCCGAATTACCACCCCCAGACCAACCAATACTCCATCAACAACATGTGCATCCGTATTAACTTTGACAGAGCCATCAGGTGGGAAAACCCAAGACGCAAGAGATGCTACTGCCTGGCCATTACCACTAATTACCACCCCAATTCCCAACTAGTTCTAAGCAATCAGTCAAAATTTCACCTAATTACCAATTATCTTATCAAATCAAAAAATAAAAACTTCAATAAAAAATCTCACAAATAAAAAGACATATTACTTTACCTTATACATATACAAGCAGAGAGATGAATTTGAATTAATCAACAGTAAAATTTTCGACTATGCATCCAATAAGCTTGTTGCATTTCATAAACTACAACTATTTTTTTCAAGTTCAACAACGAATCGAAAGACGAATGACAAATTGAAAAAAAAAAAATTTAACACTACAAATTATAAATCAAACACTCGAAGGATTGGCGTTGATTTTTATAAAACCCTAACTGCTAGCGATATTACAGTATAACAATCAAAAATCCTAATTTTTACAATTCAAGAATTAATTTAACCCTTACTTTATTATTAATCCAAAAATTGAAAATCAGAATCATAAACTCACCTTTCGCCACTGTAAGCTTGAAGTCGCAGGCGCCGGCGGGCTTAGGAGAATAATTAACCAATGAGCAGGGAGGAAAGAGTATAGAGGAGAGAGAACAGAGCTGAAAACAAATAAAATTGGGGAAGATGAGCAACGGGAAACACAAAGCCAAACGGGAACGTTTTCCCAAACTAAGCTCTATTTAAACTATTTCCCAAAATGGTTGCTTGGCAAAACTATTTACCAAACTAAGGTTCAGGGAAAAAACGTTGTCTCGGACAGCGTTTTATTCCCTGCTTTTTTTAAAAGAAAATTCAATTTGTAAACACTGTGTATACCTGTTGACTTTATTTTTTTTAAAAGAAAATTCGTAATTTATAGTTTTGAAAAAAAAAATTAAAAATAAAAAAACAAAGACCCTAAAACACTGCCTGAGGCAGCGTTTAACGTTGTTAATGAAACACTGCCTCAGGCAGCGTTTCTTGCGAGTTTATTTTTTTTTTTAACAGCGAGCTTCCTCCTTATTTTACAGCAGCTGCTTCCTTCTCCCTGCATTCCCACACTTGCGCACCCTCACTTAATCTCTCTCTCTCCAAGACCCTTCTTCTTCTCCGTTCAAGCTGCCACCTCCACCGCCGTCTCACTCCGACGACCGGTCGACGGAAGCCCCGAAAACCTAGCCTCACTTCAACCCGAATTTGATATGTACTCAATCTCTCTTTGGTTTTTAAAATTCTAGGGTTTATATGGAATTGTGGTTAAAATCTTGATGATGTTGAATTGTTTGTGTTGATAATGTTGAATTGTTAGTGTTGGTAATGTTGAATTGTTAGTGTTGGTAATGTTGATTTGTCAGTGTTTGTAATTGTTGAATTGTTAGTGTTGGTAATTGTTGAATTGTTAGTGTTGATAATAGTTTGGATAATGTTGAATTGTTAGTGTTGGTAATTGTTGATAATGGTTGATAGTTGTTAGTTTTTGAGTGATTGTGATAACCTACATTATTGTTTATTAATGGTGATTTACTGATACTAAGTTGTTGTAAATTGAAAAGTATGTCTACATTGTTGTTTAATTATGGCGATTTAGGGATGATTTAGTGTCTTTAAGTGTAATGTGTTTTGGTTGTTATGTAGAATATGGCTGCACAAAATGTAGTTTTGTTATGCCGGTGGGGAGGTGAAATTATGTTCGATGGACCCCGTGTCAAGTATAGTGGAGGAAATATGGAACCAGTAACACTTGAACCGAACATGACTTTCAATGATTTAGTGAACGAGGTTCATAGTAGTATAGATTCAAACCCAAGGAATGTTGAACTAAACAATAAAATGAGGTTTGAGACTAGCAATGGGGTTCAAGTGTTACCTGTTTCTACGAATAAACATTTGAAAGCTTTGAGGAGCGTTGTTGCAATGAAGGGTGTTCCCACTGAGATATATGTAGAAATGGTGCCTATATGTACCCAACAAAGTACTCGGGCAAAACAACAATCTACATATATTTCCGGTTACAACACAGAGCCCTTCCAAGTGCCCTCACACAACATTCCATCAACTGAATATGGGATGAGATCTTTCAGTCGAATGCTGTACGACGATCAATTTCACATGCCGTTTAGTTCTCATATAGCTTCACCTGTACATGGGGGGGGCATATGTGGCAATGACCGGCCAACCTGGGCCTTCGACATCAAACAACGTCACCCCTTCACCGATGCAATTTCATAGTTATTCGCCTATGCAAGATGATGTTCAAGCATCGTCGTCTCAACTCATGCCAAATCATCTTGAAACTATTGTGAATAACGAATTGTCTGTGTATGATGTGTATACAAATGATGAGGCCGAGAGCAGAGAGGAGGAAGATGGACTTCAGAACATGGATGGTGAACCTGCACACATGGAAGTTGGCGAGCCCCTGGTTAGAACTCCCATACCTTGGTTCAGTTAGGTAAACGAGAACTATGAAGTTGATCAGTATTGGGGGGCCGAATCGGGTAGCCATACATCGTTTGTTCCCGGGGAGAATTTGAGAAAGGCATGTATTTTGAAAGTAAGAAACTGCTTCAAGAAATGGTGAAGATGTATTCTATACAAAGGAATCAATTCTACACCACAGTGACATCGAATGAGAGTGTTCTTCATTTGCGGTGCAAGAAGAAATGTGGTTGGATGCTACGGGGTACCAAATCAAGTGAGCACTCGCGTGGCTTTACCCTAGTCACGTACAAAGGCTCGCACCGGGAGAACTGTGTCACTGAAATACTATCTACTGATCACCCACACTTGGATTCGTCCATAATATCAGAGTCTGTGAAGTCCTTTGTGCGGAAAGATCCATCCTTAAAAGTTGAATTCATACAGGAACTCATCTCCAAGCAATTTAATTTTGATGTTCCGTATCGAAGAGCGTGGTATGCCAAGGAGAAAGCTATAGCCGAAATATTTGGGGATTGGGAGAGTTCTTATGGCAGACTTCCGCACTTCATGCAAGCACTGAAACAGCCAAACCCAGGAACCGTTGTCGTATGGAAACACAAAGCTCTGGTGGATGGTGTATACTACAACAACATGGAAGTCTTTGAACGAGTGTTTTGGGCCTTCGGTCCTTGTATCGACAGTTTTAAACATTGTATGCCTGTTATCTATATCGATGGGACGCACTTGTACAGGAAGTATAAAGGAACACTGTTGGTTGCTACAAGTTTGGATGCAAGCTTCCAAGTATTTCCTCTAGCATTTGCGGTGGTTAAAGGCGAAAACACTTCCAGTTGGTCTTGGTTCCTGGGCTGCCTTCGGGTTCATGTCATGCAACGAGATGGCCTCTATGTTATATCTGATCGACATCCTGGGATCATTGCAGCAATGAATGATCCTAACGTTGGATTCACCGAGCCACGAGCCTATCATAGGTTTTGTGTTTGCCACATAGCTTCTAACTTGAAGACTCACGTGCGAAGCAACAAAATGAGAGATATGTTCAAGGCTGCGGCGTACCAAAGGTAGGAAAGAAAACTTCAAGCTGATTTGTGTTTCATCGGTGAGGCTTGTACCAAGGCCATGGAGTACATTGTTCAAGTCCCGTTCACTATGTGGTCTCTCTTTCACGACGCTGGTCGCAGATATGGGATATGTATTACAAACTTCTCTGAAACATTTAACAATGTGTTGAAGGGAGCTCGGTTTCTACCGATCATGTCCCTTATCGAGTTAACTTTCCACAGAGTTAACAAGTATTTCACTTTGAGAAGGGAGTCTTCTGAGGCAAGGTCTGACCAGGGACTTGCATACCCCCCTAAGGTCACTACCATTCTGGAGAAGAACACCGCAAAAGCCAGATATCACAGAGTGAATGCGTATAACCGCCGATTGCATATTTACCAAGTTACAACAGAAGGGGGAGAGCGACTTGGTAGTAAAGGAGGCCATAAAATACTGTGAAATTTCAGTTGAGAACGTGTGCATGCAACAAACCAAAGATATTCCACCTCCCATGTTCTCATGTTCTAACAGTCTGTGCGACGTATTCACTATCAGAGCGGCCGTGGGTGGACCCTGAGCTGCAATAGGAGGCCTACACGAACACCTATGCACCACAATTCTGGCCTATCCCCTGTGAGACAACCTGGACGCAGTACGTCGGCCCTAAACTCATTTCGGACGGCAGCATGGTACGTGGAAAAGGGCGGCCAAGGTCAAAGCGCATATGCAATGAAATGGATGAGACTAACCGGCCCGCGAGCAAATGCAACCACTATCACCAGCAGGGTCACAACCAGACAACGTGTCCATCTAGAACGACATAGGACCTAAGATTGTATTTGTTATTTGTTGAAGTAGTAGAAAGTAGAATTATTTTGTATCAGATTTTCTAGAGTTTGTAACATTTGTAACATTTGGATAATTTCTATTTTCTACTTTGGATGTCGTTTGAAATTTTCCGCCTCGCCCAGCTTATGTTTAATTGCTAATCCGATAATTGTGTTGGTATTTGGTGTATAACATTTTCAATGAACAGATATCATGGACAGGGAAGATAGGACGCCCGGACCCGTTGACCCTTCTGTGCTGACACTATAGGACACACATCGGAGCGGTGCCATATGGGACTAGACGGTAATATTTCATCCGTTCGTTCATGTACTTATGCATGTTAAATTGATATAATATTTGATATTAATTACGTTCGTATGATTTTTTATCAGGCTGATCCAGCGAAGCAGCTAGTTTGAAGGCACTATACTACCAGGTTTACGGGGGAATGGGTTCTCGATCCACGCGTTATTGCGTGCGTCGAGTTGGTAGGCTTGGGTGGTTTTCATCAGATGGCGTTTAGGGAGATTGATCGAGGGCTTGTCACTACGGTCGCGGAGAGGTGGAGACAGGAGACACACTCCTTCCACCCACATGTTGGGGAGGCGACCGTTACGTTGCGAGACGTCGCGATACTCACGCGCCTCCCTATACATGGGACTGCGGTGATAGGACATGCGTTAGTCGATCCCATTGGTTTGGTAGCTCGGGTTCTCGGGGTTCAGCCAGGTCCGAACGAGATCAAGGGGTCCGGGTTGAGGACCGGCTGGGTACGCGAGACTTTTCGTGAGTTGCCTCCGGGCGCTGATGACGCCACGGTTCAGAGATACGCTCGAGCGTACTTGTTCTTTCTCATCTCGGGCTCCTTGTTCGGCAACAAGAGCGGGAGGAATCTACAGCTCATTTACCTACAGTTGTTAGACCACGACTGGGATCATATCCGTGGCTACAACTGCGTAGTGCGGCTAGTGCCTATTTGGCGTCATTGTATCGCCAGCTGTGTAGAGCATCCCACCGCAGTTCTAACGAGATCAGAGGTCCCTTGATTGTGCTTCAGGTAACTCACCTAATTACCAACAACCTATTTCAAAAGCCACTTACCTAGTTTATACTAAACCTAGCTTTGTATTTGTGTTGTAGTTTTGGGCTTGGGAGTATATCCATGTAGGCAGACCATGTAGGCCTGCTAGACATCGTCAGAGGGAGCAGGACCGGGACGACCAGTACCAGGCGTACGATGCTCCACCGCTCCTTACACCTGATGAAGCGTACGGGTGCAGGTTTGTTACAGTTGTCATTACTTTAGACTTCATATGGTTTTATTGTGCTAGTTGACAAACTGAAACATTTTTCGGTATTAGGTGGGTGGTCCCCAGACTGACACAGGCGTATGTGGCGAGGGGTCTTCCGTACTACCGAGACACCCGAGACCGACTCAGGGAGGATCAGGTAGTAACTTATAAGGAATTTTTAGCCAGTAATTTAATATGATTCTTGTCAGTTCACTAACCTATTTACGGTATTACTTTTGATGTGTTTTTGCAGGTGACATGGGATCCGTATGTAGCTGAGTTGGTTGATGACATGCCTGCACATCTGCTGGATCATAGGCAGAGTGGCGTGCCAGGACCCCCGTCATCTGTTTTGAGGTTATGGAGAGTCACCTCCCCGACCGAGTCATGCGACAGTTTGGACTACGCCAGCCCGTCCCCCAGCAGTGTGACACTAGTATCCGCCTGCACGACGTTGACCGTCGGGGAAAGGGGGAGACAGACTGGTCAGTGGAGCACAAGGTTTACACTGGCCTATGGCAGCGACGGTTGGAGTTCGTTGTTGAAGGTGATCCGATGCAGGGCGTTATGGATCCTCACGATCCGTACATGGTCTGGTACAGGCGGATTACACGGCGTTTCATCAACCCCAGCTACACACCACCTTCCACACATTACCAGCCAGCATATGACGTCATTAACGGATATGTGAGTTTCTTTTATTCTACTTATTTTCATCAGTTTTTTAATTTCTATATCATACAACTGACTGATCGATGATTACTGCAGGCGGCGGATATGGTGGCGATGGTTGATGCACTGTCAATCGCCCTTGCAGACGGACCCACCAGACCCCAAGTCGAGCGAGGTGCGAGATATGGGCGTGGCTACCTTACACAAATATGGTCACGGCTATCTCGTCCACCAACCGGACGACCATGATGGCCCCTCCGTCCATTCACAGCTCGAGCTCAGCCAGAGTAGCTGTGTAGGTGATCCTATGTCACCTAGAGACGCAGAGGATTACATCATCCACAGTTCTGCGCCCACCCCCACCCAGGAGGGCCCATCATCCAGCCAGCAGAGACTCCCCCACCGCCCCAAGACCCATTCACCACCATTACTCATTACATGCGGCGTAATGTCAGACGGAGGGCCGATAGACAGGATAGCGAACAGTTACCCCGAATAAATGAGTCTGGATAGTATTAGCTGATTTATTTATTGTAGCTGGATTTTCTAGAATGTTGTATATAACACTTACATTATTAATATAATAAATGTTTTTTACATGAATCTGTGTGGTTTGAAGTTTAATTTCCTTATTTTTCCAAACCGGACTTATGTCAGTCAAAATAGATCCTTCTAGGCCGATATATATCAAACACAAGACATTTGGGCTCCATAATGAGAAACGGGGTAGAAGCGATGGCCGGTCGTGGTTAATGTGGTGGTTCACGGTGGTTATAGTGTTGTTGGGGGTGGTTTGAGTGGTTTGAAGTGGCTAAGGGTGGGCAAAAGCGGTGGTTGGTGGTGGTGGTGGTCGATGGTGGGGAGGTTGTCAGGGTTCGTGAATGGCGGTGGGGATGATGGTTGAGGTTGGGGTTGGTGGTGGGGATGGTGGAGGGTGGTGGCTGAATGACTGTTGGAGGGTGGGAGGCTGAAAATGTGAGGAGACTGCTGGTTACTGTGTGTTGCAGCCAGCAGATAAAACGCTGTCTCGGACAGCGTTTTATATGAAAAAAAAAATTGCACATAAAATGCTGTCCCAGGCGGCGTTTTATGTTCAACAAATAAACGCTGCCTGGGACAACGTTTTATGTGCAAAGAGCACATAAAACGCTGTCCCAGGCAGCGTTTTATTTTAAAGAAATAAACGCTAGTCCAAAACCGGACCGGACCTGGACCGGGGACCTGAATTGGGTAATTATGAGGACCGGGGACCGGACCTGAATTAACAGGTCCGGTTCCGAGCCAGACCTGAAAAATCAGGTCCGGTCCGGGTTTGGACCTGAATGGACCTGTTTTGTGATTTTTTTCGTTTTTTTTTTTTTAATAAAAAACCTGTTGGACCTGCATATGGACCTGTTTTGTGATTTTTAGACCTGTTGCATAATTTAATAATTACATACAAACCAAAATTATCAATCACAAAACTACATAAAGTCTATAAAGTCCCAATTCCCAAACACCAAAAATACAAATGAGTCCACCGAAAATACAAATGAGTCCACGAAAACTCATAACATTATATAAATTCTCTTAAGTCTCAAGTACTAGAAAAACATAAATTCTCCAACGAGTTATTTTCCCTTTGATCGCGTGATTCACACTAATGAGTCCACGAAAACAACTTCATCGTCTACATCGTTAGATTCACCACATTGCACCTCTAAATAAAAAACAATATAGAATATATTAGAATATATTAATGATTGATAACAATGAAATAATAAATTTGGTGAAACAAAATTTCAAGTACATCAAATTATTACTACCTTTCTCTATTTCCTCTAACTCTTTCAAATTTTCTTCCACATCAACAATTGGCACTTCCTTAGCTCTAAGCCAATCTTGTGTGCAAAGTAGCGCTTGAACCATCTTCAATACAAAAATATTACACAAATATGTATAAACGAAGTCATATTAAGATATAAACAAACTTGATTTTATAAAATAAAAAGGTAACGATGCATTACCTTAGGAGTTAAAGAACTCCGAAATGGATTTAGAGTACGACCTCCCGTACTAAAAGCAGATTCCGATGCAACGGTCGACAATGGGATGGCTAGTATGTCACGTGCCATGCGATTAAGAATCACATAACGCTGACCATTCTTACCCCACCATGTCAATGCATCTTGTTCTTCCTCCTCTGGCCCTAATTGATCATTTAAGTACCTATCTAACTCACTTATCGCATACCCACTTGTCCCCTTCAATCGTTTTGCTCTTTCTTTTAGTTTCTTCACATAATCGGAACCCACTCCTTTACTATTATCAACATCCATTGACATACTATCTCCACAATCTGGAATATTAGAAGTAGCATACATTTTTCTATATTCCTCAAATAAAGAGTAAGCAAACTCCTTCACATCATTAGCAAGTTTCATACCCTTTTCCGATCCATGCATATCTGTTAGTGTCAATTCAACAATGACCATCTTAGAGTGAGGGTCGAGAAGAAGAGCACCATAAATGAACTTATTCATCTTATCCACATCCCCCCAATACTTATCAAACTTTTTTTTCATTGCAATGGCCATAGCTTGAAAATTCAAGTCCCCACTTTGTTCCCAATTATTCAACATATCATACATAGAAGCAATTTCTCCTAAACCTTTATTAGCTGTCACATAATGGGAACCAGAAATTCGTTTAGTCAACACATAAAACCCCTCTAGAAACAAAACCAACCTCTCCACTTTTTCCCAATCTTCGGGTTCGGGAGGCCTTTCATTGTGATTCAAATCCTCTCCATCAGGAAGAGATAACCCACTAAAAACACGTCGAAACTTCAAAGCCGTTTCCAACATTATGTATGTGGAGTTCCAACGAGTGGGGACATCAAAGGATAAAGAAGAATTTGAATCTATGTTTGCTTTTTACACAAGATCTTTAAATCTAAGTATTCTTGCAGGGGAATTCTTAACATATTTCACAGCATTTCTAACTCTATCAATGCACACACCATGCTCTCTAATACCATCCCACACAATTAAATTAATGATATGAGCAATGCATCTAACATGAAGATTTTTTCCATCATTAACACATCCTGTTCTTCTAACCATTCTACTTAAGTGTGCACAAGCAACATCATTTGAAGAAGCATTATCAACAGTGACAGTAAAAAGTTTATCATCAATACCCCAATACTCTAAACATGCTCAACTGCTTTTCCAATAGCCTCTCCTTTATGACTAGAAATTGGACAAAAATTTATGATCTTTTTATTCAATTTCCAGTCATTATCAATGAAATGAGCTGTAAGACACATATAATTAATTCTTTGTATTGAAGTCCAAGTATCAGTGGTCACAGAAATTCTTTGACATGTCTTAAACATTTCTCTCAATTTCTCTTTTTCACTATAATACAACTTTAAACAATCACGAGCAATGGTAACACGAGATGGAATGTGAAATTGTGGACATGCAACTTGCACAAAGTGCCTAAAACCAGGTTTTTCCACATGTTTAAATGGTAACTCATCAACAATAATCATGTGAATCAATGCCTCTCTAACATCATTCAAGTTAATAATCCTACTCCCACACTTTAATTCACCACTCTCATGTTCTTGATCAAAATACAATTTAGTTTGCTTTTCTTTACCCCTTTCTTTTTCTATATTAAGAGGATTACCGAGACATGATTCTGCATGGTTTTTAACATTTTTTGAACCATTAAGATTACCATCAGCAACAAAAGTTTTAGGACAAAACTTACATTCAGCTCGTAGTTTTCCATTCTCGACGTACTCTAAGTAATATTTCCAATACTCAGCTTTCCTCTTACTTTTTCTGTTCCATATATATTCCCGCCCCGCTTTTAGCTTCTTATCAGGAGGCAAACTAGATTGCAATTCTTCCATATCCTTTTCAGAAAGTGGCTGTGACGTTTGTTCAGAAAAAGAAGCAGACCGTTTGGATTGAGAGCTCTCCATCTACAATATAATTATATACAAATATACAATATAAGTAATTTTAAAGTAACAATTATATACACATACCATAAAAAAATTTAAGAGCAACTTACATTGCAAGAATAAGAATCCGTGGTTCCTTACTCCCTGCAAGAATAAGAACCGCTGAACTACATACAGGTTAGCCCACTTATTTAATCTTAATAATCTGAGTCTCTTACAAATCATGCACTTAGTTTATTTATTTATTTTTTTAAATTTGGCCTAAGATCCAGAATGAATATATTTATACGCCACAAATAGTACTCTACCTAAGTGGGTAAGATAGAAAAAACTAAAAAATAAAGATGATACCTAAACAAATATCATCATCATATTCATATTCATTCATTCATATTAACGGGAAGTAATGACAATTTCTTGACAATATAGCTGAAACTATCCTTATGAACCCTAAACTCAAAAAAAATAAACTAAAAAATACTTATATTCAACATGCAATGATGCAAACAGAAATTCTCAAAAAAATAAACCATACTTATGAACCCTAAACTCAAAAAAACCAAAAAAAAAAAAAAAAACAGAAATTCGAAACAAATGAACTAAAAATAAGAAATTCAACATGCAATGATGCAAACATCAAACAATCATTAAAAGCAATTGAAACAAGAATAAACATATAAATTCTCACACTTAAATTTAATATTTCGAATACCAAAATTATAAGCGAATATACTTACCGGAGATTATCGGTGTGCATCGCCTGAGAGAATGAGGGAAGTGTCGGCGGTGGGCGGTGGCCGGAGCGATGAGCGACAGGCCGACAGCCGCGTTGAAAAGTTGAGATTGAGGGAGAGTGAGAGAATCAGTTAGGGCTTAGGGAGTTAGGGACTTAGGGTTAGAACTTAGAAAATGAACGTTAAGCGTTAACGTTAGTTTCAATTTTTCAGAGTTTGATTTTTTAATTTATTTATTTTTTTTTTTTTAAAAAAATATTACGATTTTCCCGGGTTGTAGGTCCAGACCTGAAAACCCCGGGTTTGGACCGGGTCCGGACCGGAACCGGGAACCTGGATTTTTAAGAACCGGGACCGGACCTGAATCAACAGGTCCGGGTCAGGTCCGGTCCGGTTCAGGTCGGTTCAGGTCCGGTTTCAGGTCCGGTCCAGTTTTTGTACACCCATAGCCTCAGCCAGCGTTTTATGTGTTTTTTTTTATTATTTTTTTATTTTTATTTTTTTATTTTTGATAAATTAGAATTTACGAAATTAAAAAAAAAAAGCCAACAGGTAAAATCGCTGTCCGAGACAGCGTTTTATACCTTAATTTTTTTTTTTCAAAAAGCAAAAACCAGGGTATAAAACGCTGTCCGAGACAGCGTTTTATCCCTGAAGCTTAATTTGGTAAGTAGTTTTGCCACGCAACCATTTTGGTAAATACTTTGCAAATATGGCTTAGTTTGGGAAAACGTCTGCCAAACGGGTAGAGGACTTATATATAGTTGTATAATTATACGTATAATGTATTTCTATATCAAAATAAAACCATCTTAACCCACCGAAATGACAACATTGGCCCTGTGGTGGGAAATTTTACCCCAGCAATTTGCTGGGCTGAGATCGGCTCCTACTTTGCTTGCTAAAAAGCCTTTTGTTTTTCATCTCCAATGGTAATACCCAACTACTTCTCAATTTAGCAACTCATGTAAAGTCTAATTTCCAAATGAAGAGACTCTCAATGAAGAAAGCAATGCCCACCCCTCGCCCGTTCACCACCAACTAGCACACTAGCATTTTTTTTAACGCTAGCATCTAAAGTATACTAATATCACTCTCACCACCAAATCCATACTGTAAGTTTTAAAAAAGAATAAAACTAAAATAAATTACAAAATCCTTTGCTAAAAATACTCTCTCTTCTAGAAAAAAGTCCCTCAAATCTCATTATTGGAGATGGTCTTATTGTCTAATTAAAAAAAAAATGCATAAAAGAGTTGTAGTATCCGACGATGAAGGTAAAACCCTTGAAAATTCCTTAATTTATTTGTCGTGTTTTCAATACTCGCCATTTTTACTCTTACGCGAAACCTTAATTTTTGGTAATGTTCTAATCATGAGTTGATGAAATCGATTTTTTTTCGCAGAGGAGCTCGAGGTTCGTGATGATGAGAGAGAACAAGCGGAAGAAGGTGAAAAGCTCAATGGCGGTGTAGACGATGGTGAAGACGAAGATGACGTTTTGTTTCTTCTATTTAGTTGATTTTCTGTGTGTGGAATGATCTTCAAGATTGTCGTTTTTGCATCTGATTACGACTTAGTTTGCAATTTATGGGTATAAAACTAGGGTTTCGATTTTCTGGGGTTTTCTTTCTGTGAGTTAAGGTTATTTCGAGATTAGTTGTCATTTTTTCTGAGCTTTTCACTGCAATTTGGAACAACAGTCTCGGGAACATCCGTAAAGTTTTATATGTTCTACCCTTTTTTGATTTGAGTGAAAGGTAAAGACACTGATGAACATTTATTGATGTCATGCAGACAGCTGAAACAACAATGGATTATCTTTAAATCATTGGAATTTCGTAGTGCTGATTATTTTTGGTTGCGAAAGGAAATGTTAAAGTGTAATTGGTGTTTTTTTTTTTTTTTTTTTTTTTTTTTTTTTTTTTTTTTCAATGGTTTATTTGTTGCCGTAATGGTTATGATTGGATACTTATTGATGCACATTAATGAAGATGTAAATGAGCTAATTTTTCTTACAGAAGGACAAGGATGAGTTTGAGGATGATGGTTTTATTGTCGCAGGTGACGATGAAGAAGAGGAACCCGAAGAAGATAAAGAGGAGAGACATAAAAAGAAGAGGAAAAAGAAGAGGTGGGTCATCTTCGCCAAAAGAAAAAAAAAACATTTAATTTGAAATGCATTTTTTCTTTGACATTGTTTTAATTTATTCTAGAGAGTCCTTTGAACTTGATGACGATGACTATGAGCTTCTCTTGGACAACAATGTTAAAATTGCTCGTAAAGCTGTGAGTATTATTTGCTTTTAATGGCTTATGTTATTATGGCTGGTAGATTCATGTACTTGATTTTGGGTTGGTTTCCTTGTTTAAAATTTCTAGTATTTGCTTGCTTTTTACAGGGTAGCAAAAAGTTTAAGAGGTTGAAGAAGGCTTGGCGTGATGATACTGGGCATTCTGGACTTTCCGATGAGGATGGTTTCTATGGATCTGGAAAAGGTGGAAGGATGGCCGAGGAGCACGTCAAACACTCTTTATTTGGCAGTGATGATGCTGAATAAATCTTTGCTCCTTTACAGGTTATACATGCATTTTAATTTTTTTTTTTCTTTTTTTTTTTTCCCGGTTGTTGTTGTTGTCACAGGAGGGCCGGCTGAGGATATTCCAGAAGAGGATGATCAGCTGGAAGAAGATGATGTAGACTTGGCTGATGAGGATGACATGGCTGATTTTATTGTGTCTGAAGATGATATGGATGCTGATGGGGTGCCTGCTAGGTATGGATCTAATGTCTTTTGGTTCTGTTCAACACTCATAATGCCCCCTTTGATTGTTTTTCTATTGGCTTATACTGAATGTAGACGGGTTAATAAGAACAGAAAAAAGAAGCATAGGCAACCTGGAGGAGTTCCGTTATCCGCACTGCGGGAATTCCGAGATATTTTTGGCGATGTTGAAGAACTTCTGGATATGCGTCGAAAAAAAACTTGAAAGAGATAGATATGATGAAAGTGGTGAATGGAATGAGAGAAGGCTGGAACATGAATTTGAACCTATCATTCTTGCTGAACGGTATATGACTATCAAGGATGATCGTATCCGGAAAATTGACATACCAGAACGAATGCAGGTAATTTTCTGTGCCCAAACTACTCCATTTCTAGGACAATAATTTGCTGCATCTCTAGTTAAATGTACTACGGAGTAGAAGTGATGGTCTCCTTTGATTTTATTGTTGAAACTGCTAAAAAATGGGTAAACGTGATGTTAATTCTGGTCGCTTATGTTGATAGATATCTGAGGAGAGCACTGGTCCACCTTCCACGGATGCTGAGTCCATTGTAGAAGAAGCCAAGTGGATAAGAAAGCATCTAGAATCTGGTCAAGTTCCTGGCCTTGTGAACATATCATTTGGAGAAGAAACGGAATACCACATTCAAAATTTTCTGAACTTCACACATGTTCAGAAACTTGATGTGAGTTTTGGCTTTGTCTGCCTGCTGCTGTCAGATCTTGTCTTCTTTTGGCTCATAAGTTTTCTTTCATCATTTCCAGCTCCCTTATATTGCAATGTACCACAAAGAGGACATTTTCAGTTTGTTGAAAGATCCTGAGACGGGTGAAGATGTCAATTATGATAAGCCTGCTTTAAAATGGCACAAGGTAATCATACTTTGTTATAATGTACAGGGTGGTCTCAATCTCTTATACGGAGTAATATAAAACTCTAGGTTGGTCGTAATATATATGCTTACCTGCTAGGTTTAGTTTTGAGATTAGATATGTGTCTGTGCAGGTGCTTTGGGCTGTCCAGGACTTGGATAGAAAATGGTTGCTTCTTCAAAAGCGAAAGAGTGCTCTCCTGGAATACTATAATAAAAGGTTTGAGGAAGAATCTCATAGAATATACGATGAGACCAGATTACGTTTGAATCAACAACATTTTGAATCAATTATTGGGGCGCTGAGAGTTGCAGAATCTGAAAGGGAACTTGATGATGTTGATTTAAAATTTAAGTTGTATTTCCCTCCCGGTGAGGCTGGGGTGGATGAGGGGGAATATAGAAGACCCAAAAGGAAGTCATCTTTTTATAGTTTATGTGACAAAGCTGGATTATGGGAGGTTGCTAGGAAATTTGGCCATAGTTCTGAGCAGTTTGGTGCACAGATCTCTTTGGATGTAAGGAAGAATTTTATTTTTCTCATTTGACTTTTCAGTGTGCTTTCTTCTAATTTAATCTTCTTTCTTGAACTTGCTGTAGGGAGTGGATGGACCAGAGGATCCAAAGGAGACAACGGAGGAAGTTGCATCTAGTTTTACCTGTCCAATGTTTGATACACCTCAAGATGTGCTTAAAGGTGCTAGGCACATGGTATGTGTATTAATCTTTTGGATTATATTTTGCCTGGATTACAGTTGTACCTTGTTTTATAAATGCATTGTGGCTATATGCAGGCTGCAATTGAGATAAGCCTTGAGCCTTTTGTGAAAAAACATTTTCGCAGTAATTATTTCGACAATGTGGTGGTTTCAACAACTCCTACATCTGATGGGAATATTGTCATAGATGCTTTCCATCAGTTTGCAGGCATTAAGTGGTTACGCAACAAGCCATTGAACAAATTTGAAGATGCGCAGTGGCTTCTTATCCAAAAGGCCGAAGAGGAAAAACTCCTCCAGGTCACAATCAAATGGCCGGAGGAAATTCTTAAGAAACTGATTACTGATTTTGAGCTTCTGTATACTAGTTTGGCTGTGAGCAAGCTAGCGCAGCTTTGGAATGAGCAGAGAAGACTGATCTTACAGGATGCTATACACAATTTCATTTTACCAGCCTTAGAGAAGGAAGCTAGATTGTTGTTGACTAGCAGGGCTAAGAGTTGGTTGCTTATGGATTATGGCAAATGTCTTTGGGATAAAGTTTCTGTGGCTCCATACCAGCGTAAGGGAAGTGATATTAGCTCAGATGAGGCGGCAGCTCCGAGGGTCATGGCTTGCTGTTGGGGTATTGGAAATTCACCAACCACTTTCGTTATGCTGGATTCACTTGGAGAGATTGTTGATGTTCTAAAGGCCGGGTCAATCAGCTTGAGGTCACAAAATGTTAATGACCAGAAGCGTAAAAAGCAGGACCAGCAGCGTAAAAAGCAGGACCAGCAGAGTCTTTTAAGGTTCATGACTGAGCATCAACCTCAGATTGTAGTGCTAGGGGCTGTGAGTTTGTCTTGCATCCAGCTGAGGAATGATATTTATGAGGTATCTGTTCTAAATTACTTATCAATTACTGTCTGAACTGTATTCCTTAGATTTGAATCTTGCAGTTGCTTTATTTAGTTTAATTGATTTCACTTTGTGTTTTTTTGGTGCAATATCTTTCCCAATTTGTAATTGTTTAGTAATTGCAAATTGGGTTGGGACTATGGGCTTGTTGGAGCCGGAATCTTTGTGAATTGATAGTCTTCAATTCTCCATGCATTTGTTGTACTCTTTCCAGTTCTTTTTCATTTGTGATTTTAGTAATTTGCATATGAGCTAGGGTAAAGATTAAATTATCATTTTATTTGGAAGTAGAAGATCATCAATGTAGTACATGAAGGGTAAACTAGGAAATTTTATCTGGAGTTCATTTTGGAACTAAAAAGGAGAGAGAATCGAGATACTCTTTTCGACTTCAAAGTAAAGTGCTCCCTCCGTCCCCAAATGTTTTTCCCACTTGCCATTTTTTGTGCCCCTAAATGTTCTTCCCATTTCCTTTTTTCCAACTTAAATTATCATTGAGGTTTATCTTTCCCAATGTACTTTTTCTTACTTTACCATCATTTTTGCAATAATGATTGGGATTTTATCTTTCCCAATGTACTTTTTCTTACTTTCTGGTTTTATCTTTCCCAATGTACTTTCACTACATTCCCATACAAACCTTAATTTCCGTGATTTTTCACCAAATGGGAAAAACATTTGGGGACGGAGGGACTGAGGGAGTATCATTTTACGTTAAAATCTTGCCCCTAAGTAAAAGTTCTATTTCACCTTTATTTATTGTTTTATTCACTTTTACACTTGTTTGGATAGAAGGAAATGAAAGGAAAAGAAGAGAAGAGAATGGGAGAGGACAATTACTCTTGTTTGCTTATATGGTTGGGGGAAAGAACCATTTTCCCTCTCTCTTTAATAAGCATAATTCCTCCAAAATTGGAATTACATGGAGGGAAATGGAGCTCACCTTTCCCCTCCCTTTCTCTTCCTTCCCCTTCCTCCTCTTTCCCTCCCCTTCTTTCATTGCTATTGAAACAAAGTGTCAATCAACCAAGCCCCACTATTTTAGTTTTTTATCCACTTTTATTGAACCAAACTCCACTATCTTCTTTTTGTTCACATTTATTGAATCAATCCCCACCACCTTATTCATTTATTCACCTCCCTAAACATGTGCGAAGAAGGCAAATTAGACTTTTAATTGGGTATGGATGGAGTATTTGCTAGAAATAGTTTAAAATAGAGGGAGAGTATATTATGTAGTTTTGTTTAATTCTGGGGGAGGATCAATGTTAGTGCTGGTATATAGATGGTTGTGTTTATACTTTATAAGCTCTCGTTGTACTACCTCAATTATTTTAGTTTACTTACTGTTCTCGACTCTATTCCACACACCCCTTTGTCCGACTTTTGTGATTAGTAAGGAAATATATAGATAAACAATCATGTGAGATCTTGTTAGATTTGTTTTCGAAATATAATAATGGTCAAAGTTCATGGGTATGAACAAATAAGTTCGAATCATTAATCGTGTTCCAACTGATATTTGTATGGAAATTTCTAATTTATATTCCAGTGATTGCAAAGTATCACTTGCAGGTCAGATTTTAAGATTTCAAAAGTTGTAAGCTAAAAGTATAATGAGCTTATTGTAAAATTCAGAGAAAGTAATTCCAGTTTATAGAAAATTTTCACTAAATTACTACGGAGTACCAGTTATGGTGGGCCTTAGTGGGTATTCAAATATAATCCCAACGTATGTTATTCCAGAATAAACTAAATCATGAGGGATGTTTTCCCTAATGATCCTTTGTGAACACAAGCTGTTAGTAGGCAAACTTGTTTTTTCCTTACCCTCTATCCTCCCTAAACTGCTCAGCCACCCTCTCTGCCCTGCAGGTCCTGACAGACACTCGAATCACCACCCCTCATTACTCGTCGTCATTATTTTCCAATCCTAGAGTGCTAGAGTTGAGCCATCCCTTTCCCCTTTCCCTTACTAATTCACCATTGTAATCCAGCTATACATTGAATGTCATCATGAAATTTGACCTTTGCATCCACTTCTAATTCACTATTGTAATTCTGCTGTGCATTATCATCAAATTCTGCCTTTGCATCCACTTCCTTATTGATTCAATATTGTGGTTCAGCTATACATTGAACATAATCATCAAATTCAACCTTGAATCCACTTCATATTCTATCATTTCATCAATTTCATATTCTTAAATGTGCCCTCTATTACATCTAGCCAAGGTTCAAACCTCCATAAATTCTCAGATTTTCATTGAAATTGTGTCAAAATTATGTCCTTTTCTGTTGGAAGCAAGGTCTGCCACCAATGAGGGGTTGTATATGTCTACAAATACGTAGTAATTTTTTTATTTTTTTTTTAGCTTCACATGTTCTGAAAAAAAAAATGGAAAAGGAAAGTTATGAGGGATTAGCAATGAATTTTCTCTCCTAGTTTTGAAGGAGTAAGAAACCCGATTGGTAGTACACCAATTTTGTGGTGATATCTTAATGAAAAATTTGAAGCCCTAGCTTTCATACAAATAGTTTTCCACTGTACTGGTGTTGATACGACCCAATGTTAAAATTGCCAATCTGGGCTGGGAAGACAGGCTCAAGATGGCTGCACTATTTTTGGCGACCTTTGCTGACCAAGAGTTAAGAGGGAATAGAGATTTGGATGATAATTGGTCTAAAATAGGATTTAAGAATTATGTTTGGAGGAAATTCCCTACATCTATGAAATGCAGATGACATCTAAAATAAGATTTTAAGGCTTATGTATGACGGGGTGAGTCAAGCATGTAAGATGGTTGGAGGTCTGACTGCTTGCTCCTGATGAATGCCCTCGTGGCTCTCTCCTCTGTGTGGTTGGTGATGCATAATCTCTTTCTTCTTTTTGCTTTTAACTCTTTTTTTTGGCACTAAACTGCAAAGTTGTGACTTTTATGTGGCTGTCATTAGTGCTTATAATTTGGGCTTTGTGCTGAGCCTAACATTATACTTGATACTAAATTTTGGGTCGGAAATAGAAGCTGGGCACTGATGCCCCGCATGTTCACTTACGAAAATACAAAACAAAATGCTATTGCTATTTAAATTATATTTTTCTGTATTTTTATACAAGTCATTAACCCATACTGTGTCATAATCAGGACGGTGTCTTCATCTCAGAAAGTCAGAATTTGAGAAATTGCATATCAGAAAATGGTCTAATTTTCACTCATATCTGTTGCTTGTGAATCAACCACCTTCTATTATCCATTTTTTTTGTTAGAAAAAAAAGCCGGCCCCAAATCATTTTGGGACTACGGCTTTGTTTTTTTTATTGTTGGGAAAAAAAAATAATTAAACTAAGTAACTACCCTTGCAAACAAAGTCTAATGTTTTTGTGTTTCCCTCTGCATGACTTTTCTCTTGGTATAACAGATGTAGATTTTTTGGTTCAAATTGCTGTTGTCAATAAAATATGTGGATTGTTTTAGGCTTTCTATTGTTTGTTGGAAGTAGTAGTGTCTTCATATATTTTTTTAATTTCCTTTCAGACTGTGTTCAAGATGGTTGAAGAATATCCTAGAGATGTGGGTCATGAGATGGATGGGCTGAGTGTTCTTTATGGGGATGAATCTTTGCCTCGTCTGTATGAAAACTCTCGTATATCATCTGATCAGATCCCTGGACATCCAGGTAAATTAGACCAGATTTCTGCTATCTTGTTCTAATGCTTGTTATTCTTAATTAGTTTGATATCTATGGTTACTTATTTTCAGGCATTGTCAGGCGTGGGGTTGCACTCGGACGGTATCTTCAAAATCCATTAGCCATGGTTGCTAATCTTTGTGGGCCAGGCAGGGAAATTTTGTCTTGGAAATTCAGCGCTTTAGAAAACTTTCTTAGTGATGATGAGAAGTATGGGATGGTGGAACAGGTTATGGTTGATGTCACTAATCAGGTGGGGCTTGATCTAAATCTGACAGCAAATCATGATTGGTTGATTGCTCCATTGCAGTTTATTTCTGGTCTTGGGCCCAGGAAAGCAGCATCCTTGCAAAGATCACTTGGCAGAGCTGGGGCAATAGTTACAAGGAAAGATTTGTTGACTGCACACGGACTTGGCAAAAAAGAATTTATCAGTGCTTCTGGTTTTCTGTGTATTAGGCGTAGTGGTTTAGCTGTTAGTACCAGGACTACCAGCCAGTTCGTAGACGTCCTGGATGATACAAGAATACATCCAGAGTCTTATGCTCTAGCACAGGAAATGATAAAAGATATGTATAGAGAGATTGTTGAAGCTGATGATTTGGATAATGATGATATTAAGATGAAAATTGAATATTTTAGAGATTGGCCAAGTGGATTAAAATCTTTTATCGTTGAATCTTATGCAGAGGATACAGACCGTTTATCTAAGTTAGAGACCTTGCGTGCCATAAAACTGGAGTTAATTCAAGGCTTTCAAGATTGGCGTAAACCATATGAAAAACCTAGTAAAGAAGAAGAGTTTAATATGCTCACTGGGGAGACTGATTCTACCTTGGGTGAAGGACAAATTGTTCATGCTAAAGTTTACAGTGTTGAACCTCAAAGAGCAATGTGTGTCTTGGCTTCTGGATTATCTGGTATGCTTTCAAGGGAAAAATTTTCAGATGATTGGACGGATTTAAATTTGACTGAGAAGTTGCATGAAGGTGAAATTCTCACATGTAAGATCAAATCTATAGTGAATTGTGAACATATGGCAATCTCGACTGGTAGAGATTATGACATGTGGAAAAAATTCGGGCCTCAAGATCTGGTGCTCCTGACTTGTAGAGATTATGACATGAGCAATGCTGGGCCTCAGAATGTAGAGAGCTTGGACCCTTACTATCATGAAGACTGTAGCAGTTTACCAGCTGAGAAAGCTAAGGCTCCTAGGAATAAAGAACTTGCAAAAAAGCAATTCAAGTCGAGGATGATTGGTCATCCTCAATTCCAGAATATAACAGCTGATGATGCAATGGAGGTATGTGTTCAGATGCTTGCTGTCTATTTTTTTCTTCTAAGAATTTATTGGATGGCAGATTTTTTTTTAATTTTTTTTTTAAGGGGTGGACAATTTTAACGTTCTCTAAGCCTTTAATGGCTTCTGAAGCTTAATATTGCGCGCTAAATATCTACCCAAGGCAAGCTCCTTTTTTGACTTTTTTTGAAATTGATGTCTGCATCTTATTGTTTTCTTATGTTTTGATCATTAGGTTGTGTGGAGATGATTCTATTCCTATTCTTTATTCCCTTTGCTCATCCGCCTTCCTTTAACTGTGTTGTATAGCTTTTAGCAGACAAGGATCCTGGTGAAAGTGTATTCCGTCCAAGTTCTCGTGGTTCATCTTATTTGACCTTGACTTTAAAGGTTTATGATGGTGTTTTTTCCCACAAGGATATAATTGAGGGTGGAAAGTACCACAAAGGTCCATTAAACTTGCTTCGTATTGGGAAAACACTTAAAATTGGAGAGGACATTTTTGAGGACTTGGATGAGGTAAGCATTCCATTCACTTTTCCGTTCATTTATTGTCTATGCATTATGATTCTGTGCATGTCATGCATGCACATGCTTGTAGCTGACATTTGGTAGATAGCTAGAGTTTCTGGCAATTTTCACTGGTATTAATTTACAGCAATATTTTTGATAGCTTAATTTGATTCTGAATCAAGACTAGTAATTATTAATTTTTTTTAGTTATTCTGGTATTGGTTGTACAATATAGTTTGGAGTACTGGCACAATATAATGCTCAATATCCATACATGTCTATTCTCTAGGCTACTCTTTACCACACAATAGGCTTTCTGGTGCTTTGCTTAGATTAGTGTTGGTGATCCTATGGGTTCTGGAATTTGTTTCTTACCCAAGTTGGCTTTTACAATCCTCAAAGGCCTCAACTAATGTATAAAAAAGGACTAAGCGCACTAAGGTGATAGGGGTCTTGTTCTTGTAGCGCCTTGAGCGTTCCTTAATTAAATGAGGTACACCTAATAAATATCAGAGAAAACTGTAAAACAGAAGGCTGTGTGCCTCTTTGAAAGCACCTCACCTAGGTTAGAAAGCACTTGACCCCATGCGCCTATGTTTACTTTTTTATATTTTTTATTTATATATTGGCTTGAATAATATCAAGCTGACCATTCCATTGTTTGCTTTCTGCATTGCAGGTCATGGACCGTTATGTTGATCCACTGGTTACTCATCTGAAAGCGATGCTGAACTATCGAAAGTTCCGGAAGGGGACAAAAGCAGAAGTTGACGAGCTCCTTCGAATCGAGAAATCAGAGCTCCCGTCGAGAATTGTTTATAGTTTTGGCATTTCACATGAGCACCCTGGCACATTTATCCTCACATACATTCGCAGTTCAAATACCTATCACGAGTATATTGGTCTATGTCGAAAAGGGTTCAAATTCCGCAAAAGGATGTTTGATAATATCAACAGACTCGTAGCTTATTTCCAGAGCCACATTGATGATCCTATTCATGAGTCTCCTCCGTCAATTCGATCCGTTGCTGCTATGGTACCAATGCGTAGTCCAGCAAATGGTAATTCTTCTGGAGGAGGTGGATGGGGTGGTTCAGGCGACAATGATGGTGTGTGGCAAGGGTCTTCTGACAGAGAACATTCTAGGACAGGTAACTTTGCTCACTATGATTGACTCACTTTGAGTCTGACTTGGGCCTAGCTCTCTTCTCTTGTCTGGGTAAAGGATAGCAAAGGCCCTGTATGTATCTCAAGCATCTAGTGTGATTCATATATTAGTTTGTGTGCTTCCACAATTCTTTCGACCCAAATGGATTTATGATTTTTGAACAGTCTTTGACTGTATGAATGCCTTCAAAGTTCATGTCATATAGGAATGACACATTTCTGTCTGTTATAACTGTACAACTTCTAGAACTCTCTTTGTCCTTAGTGACCCATATCAATGTATGCACACTGGGGATCTGCTCTTTGATAATTAAGAGCGATGTAGTAGGGAGGAACCAGTGGGTGGTTGTGGGGCCCAATGTTGGAGAAATACTAGAAAGGAAAAAATTATTGAAAAAGAGTGCATTGATTGATTTGGTATTTTTTGTTTGACAAATTTGGGGTACTTAGAAATAGGAATATGTATAGATTAATCTGGGATCATGTCAAAGGTGTTCATAAAGGGAGGCTAAATGGCTAGTTTTGTTAGCCAATTAATTTTATCTCTCCTTACATGTTTCAAGGTTTTTTTGGGTGTATGATGGGTACGTGGGTGGATAACATATTAATCTCGTGGAGGTTTTCACTGACATCTAATCCTTGCTCTGTTTCTGTACTAGACCTTACAAAATGATCTGTATTCTTCTTGCTGGTTAGCTTCTTTGTCTGAGGCCTACACCTTTGTTTTGATGATTATTGAAGCATGAAATTGTGAACTCTAGATTTTGAAAGATTAGATTGATCTGTTGTATTTGCTTTGTGTTGAGGGTGAATGTCTCAGCTCAGGCTTGATACCTCAACATTTGGTTTTGTAGGACAGAAGGATAGAAATGGAGGCCATGATAGGCGTCCCAGTGGAGCTCCAAGGCCAAATGAAGGATGGGGCGGTGGACGAGGACGACGTGGACGTGGACAAGGGCTTGGGCATGGTGGCCGAGGCTCATACCATGGCAACAGAGATGGTAGCAGCAGAGATGGCGGTGATTTCAACAATGGAAAATGGGGCTGTGGACGTGGGCGTGGGCATGGTGGCCGAGGCTCATATCATGGGAACAGAGATGGTGGCAGCAGAGATGGCGGTGATTCCAACTATGGCAAGTGGAGTTCAGATGACAAAGACAGCAGGCATGGTTCCAAGTTGGGTTCTGACAATAAAGCAGGGAACAATGGTAGTTGGGGAAGCTTTCCTGGTGCTCAAGTCCTCAATGCTCCAGGTGAGGAAGCATTCCCTGGTGGCTGGGGTTTAAGTGGTGGTGCTGGTAGTAGCGGTAGAGGTGGAAGTAGTGGCTGGGGCGGAACTGGTGGATATGCTGGATGTGGTTCAGATAACAAAGACAGCAGGCATGTTTCCAAGTGGGGTTCTGACAATAAAGAAGGGAACAATGGTAGTTTGGGAAGCTTTCCTGGTGCTAAAGTCCATAATGCTCCAGGTGAGGAAGCATTCCCTGGTGGCTGGGGTTTAAGTGGTGGTGTTGGTAGTAGCGGTGGAGGTGGAAGTTGTGGCTGGGGCGGAACTGGTGGTTATGCTGGCAACGCCTCTGGATGGGGTTTAGATAACAACAGTGGGCATGGTTCCAAGTGGGGTTCTTACAATAAAGAAGGGAACAATGGTAGATGGGGAAGCTTTCCTGGTGCTAAAGTCCAAAATGCTCCAGGTGAGGAAGCATTCCCTGGTGCTGGTAGTGGCGGTGGAGATGGAAGTAGTGGCTGGGGCAGAACTGGTGGGCGATGCTGGCAACGCCTCTGGATGGGGTTCAGGTTCTAACTTCTATCTAAGGGGAAAAATGTACTGACTAGGACTCCTTTGCAGTGGTTTGGTATAACTATGATCCTTTTTAGGTAAATGTAAACATTTACTGCTAGTAAATTTATGTAGTCTCTATAAAATACAATCTGAAACATGTCATTTACCATTTTGACCAATTTTGGTTTTATACACGAAATTCTCTAGAGAGAGAAACTTATGAGAGAGAAAATATGTTCTCAACCCAGACAACCCTAAGCCCATACGCCTTCCCTTTCCGTCACCTCCTTGTTTTCCATTTCCATTAATCACTCTTATGGTTAATCCCCTCAAATTATTTTTGGCTAGTTTTCTATGTTGTGTTCAGGATTGATTCAAGATCCGATTTCCGCAGTTCATCCATGATAAGTGGATTTTCGAAAAATTGGGGTTGGTTCTTATTGTTCTGTACCTCTTCATTCACTCAATGGGTACTACTACTTCCTTTGTTTTGGGCGGTGAACTTCCTTCCTTAGTATTAATTGGGGTTTTTCTCCCCTCGAAGGATCGGTTCTTCTTCAAGATGGATACTATTGATTCAAACAATTTGGATCCCTCTAATGTAATTGGTATCCCCTCTCTTCGTTTATCTCCTTCGTCTTTTCATTGGATCTTTCAATTTTTATTGATTTTTTCCTCCTTTTTTTATCCTATTATATCCCTTATTGGTTACTCTACAAATTTTTTCTATTAACCCCATACCCAAACACTCACCAGTTATTTAATTATCTGTTCCTTTTTCATGTTGGTTTTAATTTCATTCCTTGGAGTAGAATTGCTGAATTTCTCTTGACATTTGTTCCTCTCTGGAACTTGGGGTATGACAACTCATGAGTTTTATGGTTTTGTTTTTCTTCTACTCGTATTATTCTGGATGTTGGGTTGTTTTCTTGAGCTTTATTTGTTTCACTCATTTTTGTCTTTTCTTTATTTGATAACTATTGCTTCCGTTTGTTGCCTTGCACTTCTTCCTTATTGTTTGCTATTCACCTCCCCTTTGGAGATTTATCAAACTACTTATGTTATTTTTACTTCTGTTATATGTATTGTTTATTTTACTTGCTTAGTTTCTTCTACGAGTATTATATTTCTGACCTTTGTTCCACTTTAGAGCTTGCTTTATTTTAACTCTTTTGATTTAAGAGAATTAAATTGTGACTTTCTTAAAAAGCTTCTCTTGGTTTTTGTTTGGATTTCTATATTTAGGTGCTTATCTTACTCTGGCTTTCTAAATTTGCAACTGGTTAGTTTTGTTGGTGACCTTGCTTTTGCCTATTCTTTCTTTTGCTCTTCCATTGGTCCTGCTATATTCCCCGTTTTCTACTTATTTTCCTCTGTTTTTTAACTGGTATTTATGCTTGTTTACCTTATGTTAGTATGTTACTAATGGAACTCCTGCCATTTGCTTTTTTAAAACCTTGGCTTTATTTTTGGCTACTGTCCTAGATCATATTGTTATTACTTTACACTTTCTGATGTGTTTTTGGTTTCATTCTTTATTCTCCTCTTTGTTCTACAGTATCTTTTTCTATAGGTTTGTTCTTCCTTTCTATATGCATATGAGCTTTGTCTCAACAACTTCTTCTCATATCATTATTACAGGATTTTTTAGCTATTATGTCTATATGCAGATTATGCATTATGTCCTCTGTTATTTTTGTTCCTTTATGCTGCTACTCGTTCTTTTGGTAGCTTGATCTTCAGGTTTTTCTTCGATTGCCCCATCTCACTCTGTTTGTTTGGATTTTTTTGGCTTTATCTTTCTCAGACCAGTTTTCCTGTTGGATATTTTGCTATTGGTTATCTTACATCTGGTCCATGTAGTAGTGCCTTTGTACAATATGTTGCATTATGTTCTAATACTTTATTTCTAAGGAAAATTATTAGTTGGAATGTTAGTAGAGCTACGAGTTCTCGGGCAATTAAATTAGCCCTTTGGTGTTATTTAGCTTAGTTTATTGGCTTATTGCCCTATATAGACCTTTGTATTCCCTGTGGAACTTATGAAATGGTCTTTTTAAGACCTGGATTTTGGATTTGTCTATTGTAAAAGGGTGTATTATCCCCTATACTTTTGGCATATTGACTGTAGTACATACGTTGTTTGATGAGTTTTTCTCTTATTTATCTTATTTATGAAGATCATTAGTTGGAATGTTAGAGGGCCAAGCGTTCGCAGGCAGTTGGTGAAATGATTTTTTTTAAGAAAAAATGTAAGCCAGATATATTTATAGCTATAGAAATTATGGTATCTCCTTCTAATAGTAATAGATTAAGCAAATCATTGGGTTACGAATCTGTTCATATTATTAATCCCGAGGTTCACTGGTATGTGGATCTGTTAGAATTCCCTTAAAATTGATGTAACAATTGTTCAATTAAAACATCGACTTGCTTCTCTTCTTATTCATGATTTATCCATGGATCATGTATTTATGTTATTTGCTATTTTATGCATTGGCTCAAACTTCTCAAAAAAATCTGTTTTGGACCGACCTTTTTGAATGTTGCACTAATTCTGCTCTCCCTTGGTGTATAATTGGTGATTTTAATGATCTATTTTTGCTTGTTGATAAAAATGGTGGGAGGCCCCTTACAGCTGCTCGGTGTTTTCGTCTACAAAGATTTGCTCAATTTTCTCAAGCTCTTGACGTTAACCCCTTGGGAAACACATTCTCTTGGAAACGTACAACTAATTCGCATATCATTTATGAACGCCTTGATAGGTCCTTTTTGAGTCCTCAGTGAGATCCTTATACCCTTCTGCAACTGTGTGATATGAACATTTTTCCATATCAGACCATGCTCTTATTATTTTGGTTACGGATAATAATTTGACCACAAAGTTATCTTCTTTTAGATTTCAAAATGCATGGACTTCGGATATAGAAGCTCATCAAATTATTGCTAAAAACTGGAAACTTCGTTTCACCGATTCTCGCTTTTACTGTATTCTGCAAAAGCTGAAGCATGCTAAAACTGAATTAAAACATTGAAATCATGCTAAATATGGAAATGTTCAAACTAAGCTGAAACTAACAAGAATAAATTGCTCTAAGTGGAGGCCCAATTGCTTTTCTACCTAGACAATTTTCATATTTGTTAAAATCTTACACGTCTTACTCGTCAACGCGAAAAACTCCTTCTCTTCGGTCAAAAATTTTGGGGTAAGTATGCTAAAAAATTATGGTGAACTAAAGGTGATCGTAGTTCTAGATTTTTTCATGAGTCTATGAAATTTGGATCAAGTAAAAAACAAATTTTCATACTTCAAAATGAGGATAACATCACCAATGAGTTATACTCCATCAGAAATTACAAATCTTTTCTATAAAGAATTCTCCATGCGTTTTAAGTCTAAACATCCCCATGCACGTTTTATCTCCTTTCCCTAGATTGAACCAGTTATTACTTATACAGATATCTTGATTTAACACGTCCCTTTAATTTATGGATGATGAAATTCAAGATGCCTTTTTGAAATGTCCCCCTATAAGGCCCCTGGGTCAGATGGCTATGGCCCTAAATTTTTTCAACATTACTGGAATATTATAGGACAAGATATCTATAAGGCTATTAAGGGCTTCTTCTTTAATGGTGTACTTTTTACGAGAGCTTAATCACACGATTATTACTTTGATTCCTAAAATTGATAATCGTACTAAAGCTGGTAAATATAGACCTATTAGTCTTTGTACTACTATGTATAAGGCTATTTCGGAAATTCTAGTTGCTCGTCTTAAACCTTTCCTCAAGAAAAACATTGGTCATTACCAAAATATTTTTGCTCCCGACCATGCTATTCAAGATGATATTTTGCTTGTTCATGAGACCTTATCTTTACAAAGTCCAAAAAAAAAGCAAGGTTGGTTAGCGCTTAAATTGGATATGGAGAAAGCTTATGACCGAATCGATGGGACTTCTTGTAGACCACTCTTGATTCCTTCGGTTTTAGTCAGACGTGGATTAATTGGATTAAGTCCTGTGTTACCACCGTCTCTTACTCTCCTGCGATTAATTATACTACTACTAATCTCATTAAGCCCTCCCGTGAATTGAGGCAAGGCGACCCCTTTTCCCCTGCTCTTTTTGTTATTTGTATGGAAGTTCTTTCAAAAAGATCGCTTCTTCTTAGTCAGAATCGGTTGGTATTGGTATTAAAATTTCCCATTATCCTCCGCTTATTCCTTGCTTACTTTTTGTATACGACAGTCTGCTATTTTGTAAAGCTACTCCTACGTCTTGTAATGCTCTGCGCAATACGCTAGTTGACTTTGCTGAACTTTTTGGTCATTTGATTAATTTTCATAAATCCTCTATAGTCTTTTAATTTCTAAGTACGTTACTAACCGAAATAAATCAATTTTTGACAGGCTATTTTAATATGACCCCTAAGCATTTCTTGGCCGCTATTTGGTAGTGTTTTTTAAATCGACTAAGTTCAATAAGGATAATTTTCGTTATATCCTTACTAAAGCAGATAAAAAAATGAACTCATGGTCTTCCAACTTAGTCTCCAAAGTTGGAAAGGTTGTTCTTATTCAGAGCCACCTTGAGGCTGTACCTTGTTATGCTATGACTACTGCTCGTTTACCTACTTTTGTTACTTTGTCTCTTGATAGTTTAAATAGAAACTTCTTTTGGAAGCAGTCCCCATTAAAGGCAGGATTACCTATGGTTGCTTGGGATACAATTTGTCAACCTAAATCTCATGGGGGTCTTAGTCTTCGTAAATCTGATGCTATTAAATCTCAGTTGGAAGATTATGTCTGACCCGACTAACTTATGGGTCCAATCTGTCACCCCTAAATATTTACGTAAATCCCAGTTCCTTACCTACTGTACTCAGCCTAGAGGACTTCGATGGAAGGTGGGGAATGGTTCTTCTTTCCTTTTTTTGGGTTGATATTTGGTGTGCTCACACCAGTCTTATTTCCCTTCTCGGTTTGGACCCTGATCAAATTGCGAATATTGATATCACAGTTGATATGTTCATAACTGATAATCATACTTGGGACGTCCCTCTTTTGCTTACTGTTGTTCCCTATAATATAGTTCAGATTATATTAGAGAAATCCCCCTCCCCTCCTCCCCTATTCCAGATGAATCTTGTTGGGGTCTATCTAAAGATGGTCAATTCACTGTCAAATCTTTTACTTGACTTGCTCATTCTCATGTTCATCCTACCTCTAAATGGGAATTTCGTTGGATTTGGAAATTGGATATTCCACCTAAAATCCAGATTTTCCTTTGGCAAATCCTTCAGAACAGCCTCCCTACTCGTCATACTTTATCTTCACGTAATATTATTGTCCTTAGCTTCTGTGCTCTGTGTGCTAATCATTTTGAATATCAGGATCATCTTTTCCTCTCTTGTCCTTTTTCTATGGAACTTTGGTCTTCTTCTTCTGTTCTTCGGTGGCTTGGTCATATCCCTCACATTAATCAGATCCATGAATTATTTCGCTCTCTTAAGTCCACTTCGCCTAAACTCCTTCCTAAGATAGCTATCTTATTTTGGAGTATTTGGAAACATCGTAACGCAATTATTTTTAAGAACTCTTCTGCTACTATTCATAGCATTTTTATTCGAGCTTTCACAATGTTTAAGGAATGGAAATCTCATTCCCTTCTGGACGTCATACACTTTCTGACTATGTCACCTCCACCGCTGCCTCCTTCTGCCCCACCACCTATTTTCTCGTGGTCTCCACCTCCATTCGGCTTTTGTAGACTTAATTTTAATGGTTCTGCCAGTCAGAATTCCGCTACTGCAGGTGTGGTCATTCGAGATCACCAGGGGAATCATGTGATTAGTCGAACTTATAATTTAGGCTCTTGTCCGACCTTCCTTGCCGAAGCTATTGCCCTTTAAAATGGCCTCCTTCTTGCTAAGGAATTCAATATTTCTAATATTTTTATGGAAAATTTGTCTAGAAAGGACATATATGTTCACTATTTTGTCTAGAAGGACCTTATATGTTTAAAGTGGTCTAAAAGGACCTTATAAGTTTATTTTGTTGTTTGGGCGGACCTTGAGGTCGAAATCCGACAATAATTGACTTTTTTCTCCGACGTTGACCTCTCACGTGACCTTAAAAAATGACCCCTTTTCTGTTTTTCCACAATTTCCCTCCAATTCCTCCTTCTCTCTCTTCTAATCCCCAAATAACACAAATCAAAATAAGGGAATTTGAGGGAAATCATGGAAGAAAAGAAAAGGGGGTCATTTTTTAAGGTCACATGAGAGGTCAACGTCAGAGAAAAAAGTCAATTATATTGCCGGATTCCGACCTCAAGGTCCCCTAAAACAACAAAATCAACTTATAAGGTTCTTTTAGACCACTTTAAACAGATAAGGTCCTTCCAGACAAAATAGTGAACATATATGCCCCTTTTAGACAAATTTTCCTATTTTTATTGAAGGCGATAATCTTACTATTATTAATATTTTGTAGGGTCATTTCAGCTGCCATGGAAACTTCAGCTTCTTATGGCGGATGTCAAGACTAGTTTGGATTCTCTTACGAGCTTTTAGGCAAGACACATCTATCGAGAAGGCAATTGGGCAGCAGACTATATATATGTTGCCTCTCTCGGCTACTTTGCTCCGACTCATCAAGATATAGATCCGTTTTTAGATATTAAATTTTCTTATTTTTTACTCCTTGATAGTTTATGTAACACCCTAGAAATTCCTTTCCTTTGAAATACCTATTTTTCCCTTTTAAAATACGAAATAGGAAAATCTAAGACATTACCGCCACCGTGAAAACGGCTAAGGCAAATATCAAAGACTTACACAGCGGAAGACTATCTTAAATAAAAAACCATTTAAAAACAAGTCAACTTAAAAAGTCAAACCAAACGAAAGTAAAAGTCAAACTAAGTCAAACAAAGGCAACGTATAACTTGGAACCATTTTAAGCCCTTAAAACCAAACAATATTAAAAACCTTTGCATTATTCTCATGAGCAGAATAAAATAAATAATATTCAAAGCAAATAAAACACATCATATTCCTATGAGAACTAAGCATGATTCGCTCTTCACTCATGCCCTTCATGAAAATGCTTCATCACCTGAAAAGCTTATCTCTACTTGTCCCCACTACTCGCCATTAGAAATGGGTCGTCGTAGGGCCAAAGTAAAGACAAGGCCCAACAAACATACCAACAGACAATCAGCAATGCTGAGTACATAAGCATAACAAAAACACACTAACGTGCTTTCATCCTATCATCACACAACTTACCGTGTTGCACCTGTTTACAAGCATACAAAACATTCAACACCTAACTAGACCAATACCAATGTTCATTTTATTTTGATTACACATCGAACGAGTTTCCAACCAAAACCCTGCCTCAAATAAATTGAGGTAAACTACACCGGGAGCTAACTGGGTAGGCAAATGTCACATGATGTGACTGGACGTCCTGCGCATAAGATAAATAAAAAGGAAAATACAGCGTCCTGTACTCCCATTAGAAGTCATGGTTAAATATAAAACCCTATAACTCCCCCCATATGTTCATACTCAAGGTATATACGTTCCAAAAAGTTTTGGTGTGTAATCTCTTTCACTTTACGTTGTTTACATATTATTATACTTGATGATGACTCTCAAACCATAGCACAATCAAACATTATAATTCATTCAAGCAATCAAACATACCAATTTAATTTCTTGAATAATTAGTGTCCACATAAATTTAATTGTTGAACCCTTTTTAATCTACCTCGGTGTCAAAGACACCTTAAACGCATAATGCGCCGCAAATCCTATCCCTCGGTGTTAGAAACACCTTAAGTGCACATAGGTACCGCAATATAATTTATTCATGTGTACTAAGACACTTAAATAGCTCTTTCCTCATGCTTATAGCATCAATAATAATTATATGAACCATAATAAAATTTCCTTTTCATATTCCAAACCAAATTAAAAATTTAGTTTAATTAAACATGCTCTTTAACATGCCAATAATAAAAGTGTGGTTCATAACCAACATGCCAACATAATTAATTCCAATCACCAATTCACCATAAATAATGCATACATCACAAATCATTCACCAACATCAATCCAATCAACAAATTCCAATCATCCCCTATCATGATACTATTTGGAATTGATTAAACAAACCTAGCATGCCTCTACACATTCAAATAATTACGAAGTACGCGAACTTACCTTGAATATGATCTCAAAATCGCCACGACTAAATAAAATCAGTCATTTGAAAGTCTCCTACAAACCAAAATTATAAAGAAGTATTAATACCTCTTCCACACAAATTTCCAGCAATATATACACTCTTTAAATCACTCATAAACCCTCTAAAACAAGCTGAAATTTAATTTAAAACCCTTACTTTTATTCCTAATTAATGGGTAATTAAATTTTTCTTCAAGAAACATAATTATAGGTTATATATAAAAATTCCAGCATTATTAAAACTTATAAACTTGCTGTAATTTAATTTAAAAACACATATTTCAATAATTTAAATCACCCATAAACAATTCCCATCAATATACATCAATTTAGAAACCTAGGATTTTCAATTTGGGGCTTTTTAATTCAAAACCAAATCTGAAAAGTTATATACATCATACTTGATTAGGGGATTTTTCCTGTCCAATCATAGCTTGCCACGTGGGCCAATCAGGTCCTGCCACATGTCCGCCATGTGGATCAGCATCAGCCTGCCACGTGTCACGCAGCTATTAGTCCACCTTGGACCATTCATGCCACGCCAAGTGGCCTGCTGTTTTTCCACCTAAGAAACAAGGCCACCTAGGCCCAATTACCGAGGAAAGCCCAGTCAGCCCAAGGCTAACCTAAACCTAGGAGTTGGCACGCTTCCCAAGGTTATAAATACTCTCATTAATCCTCATTAAAGGGGTTAAGCAATTTTTACTCTCACCTAGAGAGAACACATATACTCATTTTCCGCATTAATTACTCCTTAAACAAGTACTAACTTGACCGTCGGAGGCGGAGCTCCAACCATCCGGAGTCTCCGTTTGTTTTGCAGGTACAGGCGCACCTTTCCAGTCTTGAAGTTGTAACTCTCCCGTAGGACATCAAAAAAACCCCGAAACATTTTGGCGCCGTCTGTGGGGATCGAACCCACGACCACGTGGTTAAAAGTCACACCGAAAGAAAAGAACGAGTAGATCATCAGGTTGGACCCAGTAATCCAGCCGGAAACCCGCCTGATCAGCAGCAGGCAGCTGAAGGGTCTGCTCCCATTACTAGAAATGATCTCATGACCTTCATGAGGGGTGTTTCGGGGTTTTCTGATGTCCTGCGGGAGAGTTACAATTCCGAGACTGGAACCGGACGCCTGTACCTGCAAAATAACGGAGACTCCTGAGAGCTCCGCCTCCAACGGTCAAGTTAGTACCTGATTAAGGAGTAATTAATACAGAAATTAAAGTAATGAGGTCTCTCTAGGTGAGAGTATTTAATGTAGGTAATCTGCTTTGCTGGCGAGACCAGCCGGTTATTAGTGTGTTCCGTAATGTATTCGGTCCCTTGATTAATGAGGATTAATCGAGTATTTATAGCCTTGGGAAGCGTGCAACTCTCTAGGTTTAAGGTAAACCTAGGGCCGAACGGGCTTCTAGACTGAAATGGGCCTTGATGGCCGGTTGTCCCATTTGGCATGGGTGGACACGTGGCGTGTCTTAAGTGGTCCGTGGAGGACGCGTGGCGGAACCTGGTTGGTCCACTTGTCAAACGGCGCTTGGTGGATAAAAATCCCCTAATCATTTGCCCCTCACAGGTGGCACGCGACTGGTCACGTGTCGCCTGTGACAGGTGTCGCACGGTGACAGGCGACGGCCCGTTACAGGTGTCACCTTGCAGACGGCCGGGAGACTCTCCCGCCCAAATTTGAATTCGGAGGCGACCCTTCGCCTTCTCATTTTGCCTATAAAAGGAAGTGCTGACTTCGGTCATTTTGACATTTGAGAATTTTTGCGAGAACATTCGGACCCCTGAACTTGCTCTGACATTTTCGGACTTTTTCTGCCTACCGCCTGTTCTGACAAGCCGACTGACCCGAACTTTCAGGACTTCATCAACTGTCATCCATTCAGGTAACTCAGTTCTCTTACTCTTAATTTTC